>NW_028142049.1:0-301768 GCF_055691185.1 Crinia signifera
CATGAAATGGCTGAGGGTTGAGATACTTTTGGCCACGCCCCTTTTGCCTAGAAGCCCCTAAACCCATTGAAATAGCATTGGGGGTTTAAATTCGTTAGGCCACGCCCCTTTGGGTCCAGAAGCCCAGAATACCATTCAGAGTATAGACCATGAAATGGCTGAGGGTTGAGATACTTTTGGCCACGCCCCTTTTGCCTAGAAGCCCCTAAACCCATTGAAATAGCATTGGGGGTTTAAATTCGTTAGGCCCCGCCCCTTAAGGTCCAGAAGCCCATAATACCATTCAGAGTATAGACCATGACATGGCTGAGGATTGAGATACTTTTGGCCACGCCCCTTTGCCTAGAAGCCCCTAAACCCCATGAAATAGCATTGGGGGTTTAAATTCGTTAGGCCCCGCCCCTTTGGGTCCAGAAGCCCAGAATGCCATTCAGAGTATAGACCATGACATGGCTGAGGGTTGAGTTACTTTTGGCCACGCCCCTTTTGCCTAGAAGCCCCTAAACCCATTGAAATAGCATTGGGGTTTAAATTCGTTAGGCCACGCCCCTTTGGGTCCAGAAGCCCAGAATACCATTCAGAGTATAGACCATGACATGGCTGAGGGTTGAGATACTTTTGGCCACGCCCCTTTTGCCTAGAAGCCCCTAAACCCATTGAAATAGCATTGGGGGTTTAAATTCGTTAGGCCACGCCCCTTTGGGTCCAGAAGCCCAGAATACCATTCAGAGTATAGACCATGACATGGCTGAGGGTTGAGTTACTTTTGGCCACGCCCCTTTTGCCTAGAAGCCCCTAAACCCATTGAAATAGCATTGGGTGTTTAAATTAGTTAGCCCCCGCCCCTTTGGGTCCAGAAGCCCAGAATACCATTCAGAGTATAGACCATGACATGGCTGAGGGTTGAGATACTTTTGGCCACGCCCCTTTGCCTAGAAGCCCCTAAACTTATTGAAATAGCATTGGGGGTTTAAATTCGTTAGGCCCCGCCCCTTTGGGTTCAGAAGCCCAGAATACCATTCAGAGTATAGACCATGAAATGGCTGAGGGTTGAGATACTTTTGGCCACGCCCCTTTTGCCTAGAAGCCCCTAAACCCATTGAAATAGCATTGGGGGTTTAAATTCGTTAGGCCACGCCCCTTTGGGTCCAGAATCCCAGAATGCCATTCAGAGTATAGACCATGACATGGCTGAGGGTTAAGATACTTTTGGCCACGCCCCTTTGCCTAGAAGCCCCTAAACCCATTGAAATAGCATTGGGGGTTTAAATTCGTTAGGCCCCGCCCCTTTGGGTCCAGAAGCCCAGAATGCCATTCAGAGTATAGACCATGACATGGCTGAGGGTTGAGATACTTTTGGCCACGCCCCTTTTTCCTAGAAGCCCCTAAACCCATTGAAATAGCATTGGGGGTTTAAATTCGTTAGGCCCCACCCCTTTGGGTCCAGAAGCCCAGAATACCATTCAGAGTATAGACCATGACCTGGCTGAGGGTTGAGTTACTTTTGGCCACGCCCCTTTTGCGTAGAAGCCCCTAAACTTATTGAAATAGCATTGGGGGTTTAAATTCATTAGGCCCCGCCCCTTTGGGTCCAGAAGCCCAGAATACCATTCAGAGTATAGACCATGAAATGGCTGAGGGTTGAGATACTTTTGGCCACGCCCCTTTTGCCTAGAAGCCCCTAAACCCATTGAAATAGCATTGGGGGTTTAAATTCGTTAGGCCACGCCCCTTTGGGTCCAGAATCCCAGAATGCCATTCAGAGTATAGACCATGACATGGCTGAGGGTTGAGATACTTTTGGCCACGCCCCTTTGCCTAGAAGCCCCTAAACCCATTGAAATAGCATTGGGGGTTTAAATTCGTTAGGCCCCGCCCCTTTGGGTCCAGAAGCCCAGAATGCCATTCAGAGTATAGACCATGACATGGCTGAGGGTTGAGTTACTTTTGGCCACGCCCCTTTTGCCTAGAAGCCCCTAAACCCATTGAAATAACATTGAAGGTTTAAATTCGTTAGGCCCCGCACCTTTGGGTCCAGAAGCCCAGAATACCATTCAGAGTATAGACCATGACATGGCTGAGGGTTGAGTTACTTTTGGCCACGCCCCTTTTGCCTAGAAGCCCCTAAACCCATTGAAATAGCATTGGGGGTTTAAATTCGTTAGGCCCCGCCCCTTTGGGTCCAGAAGCCCAGAATACCATTCAGAGTATAGACCATGACATGGCTGAGGGTTGAGATACTTTTGGCCACGCCCCTTTGCCTAGAAGCCCCTAAACCCCATGAAATAGCATTGGGGGTTTAAATTCGTTAGGCCCCGCCCCTTTGGGTCCAGAAGCCCAGAATGCCATTCAGAGTATAGACCATGACCTGGCTGAGGGTTGAGTTACTTTTGGCCACGCCCCTTTTGCCTAGAAGCCCCTAAACTTATTGAAATAGCATTGGGGGTTTAAATTCGTTAGGCCCCGCCCCTTTGGGTCCAGAAGCCCAGAATACCATTCAGAGTATAGACCATGAAATGGCTGAGGGTTGAGATACTTTTGGCCACGCCCCTTTTGCCTAGAAGCCCCTAAACCCATTGAAATAGCATTGGGGGTTTAAATTCGTTAGGCCACGCCCCTTTGGGTCCAGAATCCCAGAATGCCATTCAGAGTATAGACCATGACATGGCTGAGGGTTGAGATACTTTTGGCCACGCCCCTTTTGCCTAGAAGCCCCTAAACCCATTGAAATAGCATTGGGGGTTTAAATTCGTTAGGCCACGCCCCTTTGGGTCCAGAAGCCCAGAATACCATTCAGAGTATAGACCATGACATGGCTGAGGGTTGAGTTACTTTTGGCCACGCCCCTTTTGCCTAGAAGCCCCTAAACCCATTGAAATAGCATTGGGGGTTTAAATTCGTTAGGCCCCGCCCCTTTGGGTTCAGAAGCCCAGAATACCATTCAGAGTATAGACCATGAAATGGCTGAGGGTTGAGATACTTTTGGCCACGCCCCTTTTGCCTAGAAGCCCCTAAACCCATTGAAATAGCATTGGGGGTTTAAATTCGTTAGGCCCCGCCCCTTTGGGTCCAGAAGCCCAGAATACCATTCAGAGTATAGACCATGACCTGGCTGAGGGTTGAGATTCTTTTGGCCACGCCCCTTTTGCCTAGAAGCCCCTAAACCCATTGAAATAGCATTGGGGGTTTAAATTCGTTAGGCCACGCCCCTTTGGGTCCAGAATCCCAGAATGCCATTCAGAGTATAGAACATGACATGGCTGAGGGTTGAGATACTTTTGGCCACGCCCCTTTGCCTAGAAGCCCCTAAACCCATTGAAATAGCATTGGGGGTTTAAATTCGTTAGGCCCCGCCCCTTTGGGTCCAGAAGCCCAGAATGCCATTCAGAGTATAGACCATGACATGGCTGAGGGTTGAGATACTTTTGGCCACGCCCCTTTTGCCTAGAAGCCCCTAAACCCATTGAAATAGCATTGGGGGTTTAAATTCGTTAGGCCCCGCCCCTTTGGGTCCAGAAGCCCAGAATACCATTCAGAGTATAGACCATGACATGGCTGAGGGTTGAGATACTTTTGGCCACGCCCCTTTTGCCTAGAAGCCCCTAAACCCATTGAAATAACATTGAAGGTTTAAATTCGTTAGGCCCCGCACCTTTGGGTCCAGAAGCCCAGAATACCATTCAGAGTATAGACCATGACATGGCTGAGGGTTGAGATACTTTTGGCCACGCCCCTTTTGCCTAGAAGCCCCTAAACCCATTGAAATAGCATTGGGGGTTTAAATTCATTAGGCCCCGCCCCTTTGGGTCCAGAAGCCCAGAATACCATTCAGAGTATAGACCATGACATGGCTGAGGGTTGAGATACTTTTGGCCACGCCCCTTTGCCTAGAAGCCCCTAAACCCCATGAAATAGCATTGGGGGTTTAAATTCGTTAGGCCCCGCCCCTTTGGGTCCAGAAGCCCAGAATGCCATTCAGAGTATAGACCATGACATGGCTGAGGGTTGAGATACTTTTGGCCACGCCCCTTTGCCTAGAAGCCCCTAAACCCATTGAAATAGCATTGTGGGTTTAAATTCGTTAGGCCCCGCCCCTTTGGGTCCAGAAGCCCAGAATACCATTCAGAGTATAGACCATGAAATGGCTGAGGGTTGAGATACTTTTGGCCACGCCCCTTTTGCCTAGAAGCCCCTAAACCCATTGAAATAGCATTGTGGGTTTAAATTCGTTAGGCCCCGCCCCTTTGGGTCCAGAAGCCCAGAATACCATTCAGAGTATAGACCATGAAATGGCTGAGGGTTGAGATACTTTTGGCCACGCCCCTTTTGCCTAGAAGCCCCTAAACCCATTGAAATAGCATTGTGGGTTTAAATTCGTTAGGCCCCGCCCCTTTGGGTCCAGAAGCCCAGAATACCATTCAGAGTATAGACCATGAAATGGCTGAGGGTTGAGATACTTTTGGCCACGCCCCTTTTGCCTAGAAGCCCCTAAACCCATTGAAATAGCATTGGGGGTTTAAATTCGTTAGGCCACGCCCCTTTGGGTCCAGAAGCCCAGAATACCATTCAGAGTATAGACCATGACCTGGCTGAGGGTTGATATTCTTTTGGCCACGCCCCTTTTGCCTAGAAGCCCCTAAACCCATTGAAATAGCATTGGGGGTTTAAATTCGTTAGGCCACGCCCCTTTGGGTCCAGAATCCCAGAATGCCATTCAGAGTATAGACCATGACATGGCTGAGGGTTGAGATACTTTTGGCCACGCCCCTTTTGCCTAGAAGCTCCTAAACCCATTGAAATAGCATTGGGGGTTTAAATTCGTTAGGCCCCGCCCCTTTGGGTCCAGAAGCCCAGAATACCATTCAGAGTATAGACCATGACCTGGCTGAGGGTTGAGATTCTTTTGGCCACGCCCCTTTTGCCTAGAAGCCCCTAAACCCATTGAAATAGCATTGGGGGTTTAAATTCGTTAGGCCCCGCCCCTTTGGGTCCAGAATCCCAGAATGCCATTCAGAGTATAGAACATGACATGGCTGAGGGTTGAGATACTTTTGGCCACGCCCCTTTGCCTAGAAGCCCCTAAACCCATTGAAATAGCATTGGGGGTTTAAATTCGTTAGGCCCCGCCCCTTTGGGTCCAGAAGCCCAGAATGCCATTCAGAGTATAGACCATGACATGGCTGAGGGTTGAGATACTTTTGGCCACGCCCCTTTTGCCTAGAAGCCCCTAAACCCATTGAAATAGCATTGGGGGTTTAAATTCGTTAGGCCCCGCCCCTTTGGGTCCAGAAGCCCAGAATACCATTCAGAGTATAGACCATGACATGGCTGAGGGTTGAGATACTTTTGGCCACGCCCCTTTGCCTAGAAGCCCCTAAACCAGGGGTGTCCAAACTTTTTGCGACAAGGGCCAGATTTTTTGAAGTGTAAATGTGGGGGGCCGACCATTCAGCCTGACATTCTTTGAATCATTAAATCACATCAGAATGGTCCCCCACTCTGCCCCCATTCACTGTATGTCCCCCATTCACTGTATGTTCCTCACTCTGCACCCATTCACTCTGTCCCCCAGCTTGCCCCCATTCTCTTAATGTCCATCAGTGCCTCCATTCATTGTATGTCCCAAAGCCTGTCCCTCCTTCACTGTATGACCCCTATTCACTGTATGTCCCCCAGCCTGACCCTCCTTCACTGTATGTCCCCCACTCTGCCCCCTCCCTTCTCTGTATGTTTCCCAGCCCCTTGTGTGAGCCAGAGGAAGAAGAGGCAAAGCAGGCACTGCAAGGACAGGAGATGCTTGGGCTCCCGCTTCTGCCCTCCTCCGCTCTGCATGTTACGGGAGCAAGCTTCCCCCTTGCTGCCCCCCTCCCCAAACATTGCTGTCACTGTGATTGTAGAGTAGGGTGATATACAATTGCAGCAGCAGGGGTAGGATGCCAAACACATCTGACTGTGGTGGCCGGCACCTCCTCACTGTAGCAAACAGCATGGTAAAGGCGCGCTCACCAGGGCCCCACCTTTAGTGTCCTGTGCTGCGCTTCCCACATCTGATGCTCTGCCCGCTTCCAGCTGGAGGCTGCGGGCTGCTTGAAATGACAGCACGGGCCGCAATTGGCCCCCGGGCCTGACTTTGGACATGCCTGCCCTAAACCCATTGAAATAGCATTGGGGGTTTAAATTCGTTAGGCCCCGCCCCTTTGGGTCCAGAAGCCCAGAATGCCATTCAGAGTATAGACCATGACATGGCTGAGGGTTGAGATACTTTTGGCCACGCCCCTTTTTCCTAGAAGCCCCTAAACCCATTGAAATAGCATTGGGGGTTTAAATTCGTTAGGCCCCGCCCCTTTGGGTCCAGAAGCCCAGAATACCATTCAGAGTATAGACCATGACCTGGCTGAGGGTTGAGATTCTTTTGGCCACGCCCCTTTTGCCTAGAAGCCCCTAAACCCATTGAAATAGCATTGGGGGTTTAAATTCGTTAGGCCACGCCCCTTTGGGTCCAGAATCCCAGAATGCCATTCAGAGTATAGAACATGACATGGCTGAGGGTTGAGATACTTTTGGCCACGCCCCTTTGCCTAGAAGCCCCTAAACCCATTGAAATAGCATTGGGGGTTTAAATTCGTTAGGCCCCGCCCCTTTGGGTCCAGAAGCCCAGAATGCCATTCAGAGTATAGACCATGACATAGCTGAGGGTTGAGATACTTTTGGCCACGCCCCTTTTGCCTAGAAGCCCCTAAACCCATTGAAATAGCATTGGGGGTTTAAATTCGTTAGGCCCCGCCCCTTTGGGTCCAGAAGCCCAGAATACCATTCAGAGTATAGACCATGACATGGCTGAGGGTTGAGATACTTTTGGCCACGCCCCTTTTGCCTAGAAGCCCCTAAACCCATTGAAATAACATTGAAGGTTTAAATTCGTTAGGCCCCGCACCTTTGGGTCCAGAAGCCCAGAATACCATTCAGAGTATAGACCATGACATGGCTGAGGGTTGAGATACTTTTGGCCACGCCCCTTTTGCCTAGAAGCCCCTAAACCCATTGAAATAGCATTGGGGGTTTAAATTCGTTAGGCCCCGCCCCTTTGGGTCCAGAAGCCCAGAATACCATTCAGAGTATAGACCATGACATGGCTGAGGGTTGAGATACTTTTGGCCACGCCCCTTTGCCTAGAAGCCCCTAAACCCCATGAAATAGCATTGGGGGTTTAAATTCGTTAGGCCCCGCCCCTTTGGGTCCAGAAGCCCAGAATGCCATTCAGAGTATAGACCATGACCTGGCTGAGGGTTGAGTTACTTTTGGCCACGCCCCTTTTGCCTAGAAGCCCCTAAACTTATTGAAATAGCATTGGGGGTTTAAATTCGTTAGGCCCCGCCCCTTTGGGTCCAGAAGCCCAGAATACCATTCAGAGTATAGACCATGAAATGGCTGAGGGTTGAGATACTTTTGGCCACGCCCCTTTTGCCTAGAAGCCCCTAAACCCATTGAAATAGCATTGGGGGTTTAAATTCGTTAGGCCACGCCCCTTTGGGTCCAGAATCCCAGAATGCCATTCAGAGTATAGACCATGACATGGCTGAGGGTTGAGATACTTTTGGCCACGCCCCTTTGCCTAGAAGCCCCTAAACCCATTGAAATAGCATTTGGGGTTTAAATTCGTTAGGCCCCGCCCCTTTGGGTCCAGAAGCCCAGAATGCCATTCAGAGTATAGACCATGAAATGGCTGAGGGTTGAGATACTTTTGGCCACGCCCCTTTTGCCTAGAAGCCCCTAAACCCATTGAAATAGCATTGGGGGTTTAAATTCGTTAGGCCCCGCCCCTTTGGGTCCAGAAGCCCAGAATACCATTCAGAGTATAGACCATGACCTGGCTGAGGGTTGAGATTCTTTTGGCCACGCCCCTTTTGCCTAGAAGCCCCTAAACCCATTGAAATAGCATTGGGGGTTTAAATTCGTTAGGCCACGCCCCTTTGGGTCCAGAATCCCAGAATGCCATTCAGAGTATAGAACATGACATGGCTGAGGGTTGAGATACTTTTGGCCACGCCCCTTTGCCTAGAAGCCCCTAAACCCATTGAAATAGCATTGGGGGTTTAAATTCGTTAGGCCCCGCCCCTTTGGGTCCAGAAGCCCAGAATGCCATTCAGAGTATAGACCATGACATGGCTGAGGGTTGAGATACTTTTGGCCACGCCTTATTTGCCTAGAAGCCCCTAAACCCATTGAAATAGCATTGGGGGTTTAAATTCGTTAGGCCCCGCCCCTTTGGGTCCAGAAGCCCAGAATACCATTCAGAGTATAGACCATGACATGGCTGAGGGTTGAGATACTTTTGGCCACGCCCATTTTGCCTAGAAGCCCCTAAACCCATTGAAATAACATTGAAGGTTTAAATTCGTTAGGCCCCGCACCTTTGGGTCCAGAAGCCCAGAATACCATTCAGAGTATAGACCATGACATGGCTGAGGGTTGAGATACTTTTGGCCACGCCCCTTTTGCCTAGAAGCCCCTAAACCCATTGAAATAGCATTGGGGGTTTAAATTCATTAGGCCCCGCCCCTTTGGGTCTAGAAGCCCAGAATACCATTCAGAGTATAGACCATGACATGGCTGAGGGTTGAGATACTTTTGGCCACGCCCCTTTGCCTAGAAGCCCCTAAACCCCATGAAATAGCATTGGGGGTTTAAATTCGTTAGGCCCCGCCCCTTTGGGTCCAGAAGCCCAGAATGCCATTCAGAGTATAGACCATGACCTGGCTGAGGGTTGAGTTACTTTTGGCCACGCCCCTTTTGCCTAGAAGCCCCTAAACTTATTGAAATAGCATTGGGGGTTTAAATTCGTTAGGCCCCGCCCCTTTGGGTCCAGAAGCCCAGAATACCATTCAGAGTATAGACCATGAAATGGCTGAGGGTTGAGATACTTTTGGCCACGCCCCTTTTGCCTAGAAGCCCCTAAACCCATTGAAATAGCATTGGGGGTTTAAATTCGTTAGGCCACGCCCCTTTGGGTCCAGAATCCCAGAATGCCATTCAGAGTATAGACCATGACATGGCTGAGGGTTGAGATACTTTTAGCCACGCCCCTTTGCCTAGAAGCCCCTAAACCCATTGAAATAGCATTGGGGGTTTAAATTCGTTAGGCCCCGCCCCTTTGGGTCCAGAAGCCCAGAATGCCATTCAGAGTATAGACCATGACATGGCTGAGGGTTGAGATACTTTTGGCCACGCCCCTTTGCCTAGAAGCCCCTAAACCCATTGAAATAGCATTGGGGGTTTAAATTCGTTAGGCCCCGCCCCTTTGGGTCCAGAAGCCCAGAATGCCATTCAGAGTATAGACCATGACATGGCTGAGGGTTGAGATACTTTTGGCCACGCCCCTTTTGCCTAGAAGCCCCTAAACCCATTGAAATAGCATTGGGGGTTTAAATTCGTTAGGCCCCGCCCCTTTGGGTCCAGAAGCCCAGAATACCATTCAGAGTATAGACCATGACATGGCTGAGGGTTGAGATACTTTTGGCCACGCCCCTTTTGCCTAGAAGCCCCTAAACCCATTGAAATAACATTGAAGGTTTAAATTCGTTAGGCCCCGCACCTTTGGGTCCAGAAGCCCAGAATACCATTCAGAGTATAGACCATGACATGGCTGAGGGTTGAGATACTTTTGGCCACGCCCCTTTTGCCTAGAAGCCCCTAAACCCATTGAAATAGCATTGGGGGTTTAAATTCGTTAGCCCCCGCCCCTTTGGGTTCAGAAGCCCAGAATACCATTCAGAGTATAGACCATGACATGGCTGAGGGTTGAGATACTTTTGGCCACGCCCCTTCGCCTAGAAGCCCCTAAACCCATTGAAATAGCATTGGGGGTTTAAATTCGTTAGGCCCCGCCCCTTTGGGTTCAGAAGCCCAGAATACCATTCAGAGACCATGAAATGGCTGAGGGTTGAGATACTTTTGGCCACGCCCCTTTTGCCTAGAAGCCCCTAAACCCATTGAAATAGCATTGGGGGTTTTAATTCGTTAGGCCACGCCCCTTTGGGTCCAGAATTTCAGAATGCCATTCAGAGTATAGACCATGACATGGCTGAGGGTTGAGATACTTTTGGCCACGCCCCTTTGCCTAGAAGCCCCTAAACCCATTGAAATAGCATTGGGGGTTTAAATTCGTTAGGCCCCGCCCCTTTGGGTCCAGAAGCCCAGAATGCCATTCAGAGTATAGACCATGACATGGCTGAGGGTTGAGATACTTTTGGCCACGCCCCTTTGCCTAGAAGCCCCTTAACCCATTGAAATAGCATTGGGGGTTTAAATTCGTTAGGCCCCGCCCCTTTGGGTCCAGAAGCCCAGAATGCCATTCAGAGTATAGACCATGACATGGCTGAGGGTTGAGATACTTTTGGCCACGCCTCTTTTGCCTAGAAGCCCCTAAACCCATTAAAATAGCATTGGGGGTTTAAATTCGTTAGGCCCCGCCCCTTTGGGTCCAGAAGCCTAATATACCATTCAGAGTATAGACCATGACATGGCTGAGTGTTGAGATACTTTTGGCCACGCCCCTTTGCCTAGAAGCCCCTAAACCCATTGAAATAACATTGGGGGTTTAAATTCGTTAGGCCCCGCCCCTTAAGGTCCAGAAGCCCATAATACCATTCAGAGTATAGACCATGACATGGCTGAGGATTGAGATACTTTTGGCCACGCCCCTTTGCCTAGAAGCCCCTAAACCCCATGAAATAGCATTGGGGGTTTAAATTCGTTAGGCCCCGCCCCTTTGGGTCCAGAAGCCCAGAATGCCATTCAGAGTATAGACCATGACATGGCTGAGGGTTGAGTTACTTTTGGCCACGCCCCTTTTGCCTAGAAGCCCCTAAACCCATTGAAATAGCATTGGGGGGTTTAAATTCGTTAGGCCCCGCCCCTTTGGGTCCAGAAGCCCAGAATACCATTCAGAGTATAGTACCATGACATGGCTGAGGGTTGAGATACTTTTGGCCACGCCCCTTTTGCCTCGAAGCCCCTAAACCCATTGAAATAGCATTGGGGGTTTAAATTCGTTAGGCCCCGCCCCTTTGGGTCCAGAAGCCCAGAATACCATTCAGAGTATAGACCATGACATGGCTGAGGGTTGAGATACTTTTGGCCACGCCCTTTGCCTAGAAGCCCCTAAACCTAATGAAATAGCATTGGGGGTTTAAATTCGTTAGGCCCCGCCCCTTTGGGTCCAGAAGCCCAGAATGCCATTCAGAGTATAGACCATGACCTGGCTGAGGGTTGAGTTACTTTTGGCCACGCCCCTTTTGCCTAGAAGCCCCTAAACCCATTGAAATAGCATTGGGGTTTAAATTCGTTAGGCCACGCCCCTTTGGGTCCAGAAGCCCAGAATACCATTCAGAGTATAGACCATGACATGGCTGAGGGTTGAGATACTTTTGGCCACGCCCCTTTTGCCTAGAAGCCCCTAAACCCTATGAAATAGCATTGGGGGTTTAAATTCGTTAGGCCACGCCCCTTTGGGTCCAGAAGCCCAGAATACCATTCAGAGTATAGACCATGACATGGCTGAGGGTTGAGTTACTTTTGGCCACGCCCCTTTTGCCTAGAAGCCCCTAAACCCATTGAAATAGCATTGGGGGTTTAAATTCGTTAGCCCCCGCCCCTTTGGGTCCAGAAGCCCAGAATACCATTCAGAGTATAGACCATGACATGGCTGAGGGTTGAGATACTTTTGGCCACGCCCCTTTGCCTAGAAGCCCCTAAACTTATTGAAATAGCATTGGGGGTTTAAATTCGTTAGGCCCCGCCCCTTTGGGTTCAGAAGCCCAGAATACCATTCAGAGTATAGACCATGAAATGGCTGAGGGTTGAGATACTTTTGGCCACGCCCCTTTTGCCTAGAAGCCCCTAAACCCATTGAAATAGCATTGGGGGTTTAAATTCGTTAGGCCACGCCCCTTTGGGTCCAGAATCCCAGAATGCCATTCAGAGTATAGACCATGACATGGCTGAGGGTTGAGATACTTTTGGCCACGCCCCTTTGCCTAGAAGCCCCTAAACCCATTGAAATAGCATTGGGGGTTTAAATTCGTTAGGCCCCGCCCCTTTGGGTCCAGAAGCCCCGAATGCCATTCAGAGTATAGACCATGACATGGCTGAGGGTTGAGATACTTTTGGCCACGCCCCTTTTTCCTAGAAGCCCCTAAACCCATTGAAATAGCATTGGGGGTTTAAATTCGTTAGGCCCCGCCCCTTTGGGTCCAGAAGCCCAGAATACCATTCAGAGTATAGACCATGACCTGGCTGAGGGTTGAGATTCTTTTGGCCACGCCCCTTTTGCCTAGAAGCCCCTAAACCCATTGAAATAGCATTGGGGGTTTAAATTCGTTAGGCCACGCCCCTTTGGGTCCAGAATCCCAGAATGCCATTCAGAGTATAGAACATGACATGGCTGAGGGTTGAGATACTTTTGGCCACGCCCCTTTGCCTAGAAGCCCCTAAACCCATTGAAATAGCATTGGGGGTTTAAATTCGTTAGGCCCCGCCCCTTTGGGTCCAGAAGCCCAGAATGCCATTCAGAGTATAGAGCATGACATGGCTGAGGGTTGAGATACTTTTGGCCACGCCCCTTTTGCCTAGAAGCCCCTAAACCCATTGAAATAGCATTGGGGGTTTAAATTCGTTAGGCCCCGCCCCTTTGGGTCCAGAAGCCCAGAATACCATTCAGAGTATAGACCATGACATGGCTGAGGGTTGAGATACTTTTGGCCACGCCCCTTTTGCCTAGAAGCCCCTAAACCCATTGAAATAACATTGAAGGTTTAAATTCGTTAGGCCCCGCACCTTTGGGTCCAGAAGCCCAGAATACCATTCAGAGTATAGACCATGACATGGCTGAGGGTTGAGATACTTTTGGCCACGCCCCTTTTGCCTAGAAGCCCCTAAACCCATTGAAATAGTATTGGGGGTTTAAATTCGTTAGGCCCCGCCCCTTTGGGTCCAGAAGCCCAGAATACCATTCAGAGTATAGACCATGACATGGCTAAGGGTTGAGATACTTTTGGCCACGCCCCTTTGCCTAGAAGCCCCTAAACCCCATGAAATAGCATTGGGGGTTTAAATTCGTTAGGCCCCGCCCCTTTGGGTCCAGAAGCCCAGAATGCCATTCAGAGTATAGACCATGACCTGGCTGAGGGTTGAGTTACTTTTGGCCACGCCCCTTTTGCCTAGAAGCCCCTAAACTTATTGAAATAGCATTGGGGGTTTAAATTCGTTAGGCCCCGCCCCTTTGGGTCCAGAAGCCCAGAATACCATTCAGAGTATAGACCATGAAATGGCTGAGGGTTGAGATACTTTTGGCCACGCCCCTTTGCCTAGAAGCCCCTAAACCCCATGAAATAGCATTGGGGGTTTAAATTCGTTAGGCCCCGCCCCTTTGGGTCCAGAAGCCCAGAATGCCATTCAGAGTATAGACCATGACCTGGCTGAGGGTTGAGTTACTTTTGGCCACGCCCCTTTTGCCTAGAAGCCCCTAAACTTATTGAAATAGCATTGGGGGTTTAAATTCGTTAGGCCCCGCCCCTTTGGGTCCAGAAGCCCAGAATACCATTCAGAGTATAGACCATGAAATGGCTGAGGGTTGAGATACTTTTGGCCACGCCCCTTTTGCCTAGAAGCCCCTAAACCCATTGAAATAGCATTGGGGGTTTAAATTCGTTAGGCCACGCCCCTTTGGGTCCAGAATCCCAGAATGCCATTCAGAGTATAGACCATGACATGGCTGAGGGTTGAGATACTTTTGGCCACGCCCCTTTGCCTAGAAGCCCCTAAACCCATTGAAATAGCATTGGGGGTTTAAATTCGTTAGGCCCCGCCCCTTTGGGTCCAGAAGCCCAGAATGCCATTCAGAGTATAGACCATGACATGGCTGAGGGTTGAGATACTTTTGGCCACGCCCCTTTGCCTAGAAGCCCCTAAACCCATTGAAATAGCATTGGGGGTTTAAATTCGTTAGGCCCCGCCCCTTTGGGTCCAGAAGCCCAGAATGCCATTCAGAGTATAGACCATGACATGGCTGAGGGTTGAGATACTTTTGGCCACGCCCCTTTTGCCTAGAAGCCCCTAAACCCATTGAAATAGCATTGGGGGTTTAAATTTGTTAGGCCCTTCCCCTTTGGGTCCAGAAGCCCAGAATACCATTCAGAGTATAGACCATGACATGGCTGAGGGTTGAGATACTTTTGGCCACGCCCCTTTTGCCTAGAAGCCCCTAAACCCATTGAAATAACATTGAAGGTTTAAATTTGTTAGGCCCCGCACCTTTGGGTCCAGAAGCCCAGAATACCATTCAGAGTATAGACCATGACATGGCTGAGGGTTGAGATACTTTTAGCCACGCCCCTTTTGCCTAGAAGCCCCTAAACCCATTGAAATAGCATTGGGGGTTTAAATTCGTTAGCCCCCGCCCCTTTGGGTCCAGAAGCCCAGAATACCATTCAGAGTATAGACCATGACATGGCTGAGGGTTGAGATACTTTTGGCCACGCCCCTTTGCCTAGAAGCCCCTAAACCCATTGAAATAGCATTGGGGGTTTAAATTCGTTAGGCCCCGCCCCTTTGGGTTCAGAAGCCCAGAATACCATTCAGAGACCATGAAATGGCTGAGGGTTGAGATACTTTTGGCCACGCCCCTTTTGCCTAGAAGCCCCTAAACCCATTGAAATAGCATTGGGGGTTTTAATTCGTTAGGCCACGCCCCTTTGGGTCCAGAATTTCAGAATGCCATTCAGAGTATAGACCATGACATGGCTGAGGGTTGAGATACTTTTGGCCACGCCCCTTTGCCTAGAAGCCCCTAAACCCATTGAAATAGCATTGGGGGTTTAAATTCGTTAGGCCCCGCCCCTTTGGGTCCAGAAGCCCAGAATGCCATTCAGAGTATAGACCATGACATGGCTGAGGGTTGAGATACTTTTGGCCACGCCCCTTTGCCTAGAAGCCCCTAAACCCATTGAAATAGCATTGGGGGTTTAAATTCGTTAGGCCCCGCCCCTTTGGGTCCAGAAGCCCAGAATACCATTCAGAGTATAGACCATGACATGGCTGAGGGTTGAGATACTTTTGGCCACGCCCTTTGCCTAGAAGCCCCTAAACCCCATGAAATAGCATTGGGGGTTTAAATTCGTTAGGCCCCGCCCCTTTGGGTCCAGAAGCCCAGAATGCCATTCAGAGTATAGACCATGACCTGGCTGAGGGTTGAGTTACTTTTGGCCACGCCCCTTTTGCCTAGAAGCCCCTAAACCCATTGAAATAGCATTGGGGTTTAAATTCGTTAGGCCACGCCCCTTTGGGTCCAGAAGCCCAGAATACCATTCAGAGTATAGACCATGACATGGCTGAGGGTTGAGATACTTTTGGCCACGCCCCTTTTGCCTAGAAGCCCCTAAACCCATTGAAATAGCATTGGGGGTTTAAATTCGTTAGGCCACGCCCCTTTGGGTCCAGAAGCCCAGAATACCATTCAGAGTATAGACAATGACATGGCTGAGGGTTGAGTTACTTTTGGCCACGCCCCTTTTGCCTAGAAGCCCCTAAACCCATTGAAATAGCATTGGGGGTTTAAATTCGTTAGCCCCCGCCCCTTTGGGTCCAGAAGCCCAGAATACCATTCAGAGTATAGACCATGACATGGCTGAGGGTTGAGATACTTTTGGCCACGCCCCTTTGCCTAGAAGCCCCTAAACCCATTGAAATAGCATTGGGGGTTTAAATTCGTTAGGCCCCGCCCCTTTGGGTTCAGAAGCCCAGAATACCATTCAGAGTATAGACCATGAAATGGCTGAGGGTTGAGATACTTTTGGCCACGCCCCTTTTGCCTAGAAGCCCCTAAACCCATTGAAATAGCATTGGGGGTTTAAATTCGTTAGGCCACGCCCCTTTGGGTCCAGAATCCCAGAATGCCATTCAGAGTATAGACCATGACATGGCTGAGGGTTGAGATACTTTTGGCCACGCCCCTTTGCCTAGAAGCCCCTAAACCCATTGAAATAGCATTGGGGGTTTAAATTCGTTAGGCCCCGCCCCTTTGGGTCCAGAAGCCCAGAATGCCATTCAGAGTATAGACCATGACATGGCTGAGGGTTGAGATACTTTTGGCCACGCCCCTTTTTCCTAGAAGCCCCTAAACCCATTGAAATAGCATTGGGGGTTTAAATTCGTTAGGCCCCGCCCCTTTGGGTCCAGAAGCCCAGAATACCATTCAGAGTATAGACCATGACCTGGCTGAGGGTTGAGATTCTTTTGGCCACGCCCCTTTTGCCTAGAAGCCCCTAAACCCATTGAAATAGCATTGGGGGTTTAAATTCGTTAGGCCACGCCCCTTTGGGTCCAGAATCCCAGAATGTCATTCAGAGTATAGAACATGACATGGCTGAGGGTTGAGATACTTTTGGCCACGCCCCTTTGCCTAGAAGCCCCTAAACCCATTGAAATAGCATTGGGGGTTTAAATTCGTTAGGCCCCGCCCCTTTGGGTCCAGAAGCCCAGAATGCCATTCAGAGTATAGACCATGACATGGCTGAGGGTTGAGATACTTTTGGCCACGCCCCTTTTGCCTAGAAGCCCCTAAACCCATTGAAATAGCATTGGGGGTTTAAATTCGTTAGGCCCCGCCCCTTTGGGTCCAGAAGCCCAGAATACCATTCAGAGTATAGACCATGACCTGGCTGAGGGTTGAGATACTTTTGGCCACGCCCCTTTTGCCTAGAAGCCCCTAAACCCATTGAAATAACATTGAAGGTTAAATTCGTTAGGCCCCGCACCTTTGGGTCCAGAAGCCCAGAATACCATTCAGAGTATAGACCATGACATGGCTGAGGGTTGAGATACTTTTGGCCACGCCCCTTTTGCCTAGAAGCCCCTAAACCCATTGAAATAGCATTTGGGGGTTTAAATTCGTTAGGCCCCGCCCTTTGGGTCCAGAAGCCCAGAATACCATTCAGAGTATAGACATGACATGGCTGAGGGTTGAGATACTTTTGGCCACGCCCCTTTGCCTAGAAGCCCCTAAACCCATGAAATAGCATTGGGGGTTTAAATTCGTTAGGCCCCGCCCCTTTGGGTCCAGAAGCCCAGAATGCCATTCAGAGTATAGACCATGACATGGCTGAGGGGTTGAGATACTTTGGCCACACCCCTTTTGCCTAGAAGCCCCTAAACCCATTGAAATAACATTGAAGGTTTAAATTCGTTAGGCCCCGCACCTTTGGGTCCAGAAGCCCAGAATACCATTCAGAGTATAGACCATGACATGGCTGAGGGTTGAGATACTTTTGGCCACGCCCCTTTTGCCTAGAAGCCCCTAAACCCATTGAAATAGCATTGGGGGTTTAAATTCGTTAGGCCCCGCCCCTTTGGGTCCAGAAGCCCAGAATACCATTCAGAGTATAGACCATGACATGGCTGAGGGTTGAGATACTTTTGGCCACGCCCCTTTGCCTAGAAGCCCCTAAACCCCATGAAATAGCATTGGGGGTTTAAATTCGTTAGGCCCCGCCCCTTTGGGTCCAGAAGCCCAGAATGCCATTCAGAGTATAGACCATGACCTGGCTGAGGGTTGAGTTACTTTTGGCCACGCCCCTTTTGCCTAGAAGCCCCTAAACTTATTGAAATAGCATTGGGGGTTTAAATTCGTTAGGCCCCGCCCCTTTGGGTCCAGAAGCCCAGAATACCATTCAGAGTATAGACCATGAAATGGCTGAGGGTTGAGATACTTTGGCCACGCCCCTTTTGCCTAGAAGCCCCTAAACCCATTGAAATAGCATTGGGGGTTAAATTCGTTAGGCCACGCCCCTTTGGGTCCAGAATCCCAGAATGCCATTCAGAGTATAGACCATGACATGGCTGAGGGTTGAGATACTTTTGGCCACGCCCCTTTTCCTAGAAGCCCTAAACCCATTGAAATAGCATTGGGGGTTTAAATTCGTTAGGCCCGCCCCTTTGGGTCCAGAAGCCCAGAATGCCATTCAGAGTATAGACCATGACATGGCTGAGGGTTGAGATACTTTTGGCCACGCCCCTTTTTCCTAGAAGCCCCTAAACCCATTGAAATAGCATTGGGGGTTTAAATTCGTTAGGCCCCGCCCCTTTGGGTCCAGAAGCCCAGAATACCATTCAGAGTATAGACCATGACCTGGCTGAGGGTTGAGATTCTTTTGGCCACGCCCCTTTTGCCTAGAAGCCCCTAAACCCATTGAAATAGCATTGGGGGTTTAAATTCGTTAGGCCACGCCCCTTTGGGTCCAGAATCCCAGAATGCCATTCAGAGTATAGAACATGACATGGCTGAGGGTTGAGATACTTTTGGCCACGCCCCTTTGCCTAGAAGCCCCTAAACCCATTGAAATAGCATTGGGGTTTAAATTCGTTAGGCCCCGCCCCTTTGGGTCCAGAAGCCCAGAATGCCATTCAGAGTATAGACCATGACATGGCTGAGGGTTGAGATACTTTTGGCCACGCCCCTTTGCCTAGAAGCCCTAAACCCATTGAAATAGCATTGGGGGTTTAAATTCGTTAGGCCCCGCCCCTTTTGGTCCAGAAGCCCAGAATACCATTCAGAGTATAGAACATAACCTGGCTGAGGGTTGAGATTCTTTTGGCCACGCCCCTTTTGCCTAGAAGCCCCTAAACCCATTGAAATAGCATTGGGGGTTTAAATTCGTTAGCCCCCGCCCCTTTGGGTCCAGAAGCCCAGAATACCATTCAGAGTGTAGACCATGACATGGCTGAGGGTTGAGATACTTTTGGCCACGCCCCTTTTGCCTAGAAGCCCCTAAACCCATTGAAATAACATTGGGGGTTTAAATTCGTTAGGCCCCGCCCCTTTGGGTCCAGAAGCCCAGAATACCATTCAGAGTATAGACCATGACATGGCTGAGGGTTGATATACATTTGGCCACGCCCCCTTTGCCTAGAAGCTCCTAAACCATTGAAATAGCATTGGGGGTTTTCGTTAGGCCCCGCCCCTTTGGGTCCAGAAGCCCAGAATACCATTCAGAGTATAGACCATGACATGGCTGAGGGTTGAGATACTTTTGGCCACGCCCCTTTGCCTAGAAGCCCCTAAACCCATTGAAATAGCATTGGGGGTTTAAATTCGTTAGGCCCCGCCCCTTTGGGTCCAGAAGCCCAGAATACCATTCAGAGTATAGAACATAACCTGGCTGAGGGTTGAGATTCTTTTGGCCACGCCCCTTTTGCCTAGAAGCCCCTAAACCCATTGAAATAGCATTGGGGGTTTAAATTCGTTAGCCCCCGCCCCTTTGGGTCCAGAAGCCCAGAATACCATTCAGAGTATAGACCATGACATGGCTGAGGGTTGAGATACTTTTGGCCACGCCCCTTTGCCTAGAAGCCCCTAAACCCATTGAAATAGCATTGTGGGTTTAAATTCGTTAGGCCCCGCCCCTTTGGGTCCAGAAGCCCAGAATACCATTCAGAGTATAGACCATGAAATGGCTGAGGGTTGAGATACTTTTAGCCACGCCCCTTTTGCCTAGAAGCCCCTAAACCCATTGAAATAGCATTGGGGGTTTAAATTCGTTAGGCCACGCCCCTTTGGGTCCAGAATCCCAGAATGCCATTCAGAGTATAGACCATGACATGGCTGAGGGTTGAGATACTTTTGGCCACGCCCCTTTTGCCTAGAAGCTCCTAAACCCATTGAAATAGCATTGGGGGTTTAAATTCGTTAGGCCCCGCCCCTTTGGGTCCAGAAGCCCAGAATACCATTCAGAGTATAGACCATGACCTGGCTGAGGGTTGAGATTCTTTTGGCCACGCCCCTTTTGCCTAGAAGCCCCTAAACCCATTGAAATAGCATTGGGGGTTTAAATTCGTTAGGCCCCGCCCCTTTGGGTCCAGAATCCCAGAATGCCATTCAGAGTATAGAACATGACATGGCTGAGGGTTGAGATACTTTTGGCCACGCCCCTTTGCCTAGAAGCCCCTAAACCCATTGAAATAGCATTGGGGGTTTAAATTCGTTAGGCCCCGCCCCTTTGGGTCCAGAAGCCCAGAATGCCATTCAGAGTATAGACCATGACATGGCTGAGGGTTGAGATACTTTTGGCCACGCCCCTTTTGCCTAGAAGCCCCTAAACCCATTGAAATAGCATTGGGGGTTTAAATTCGTTAGGCCCCGCCCCTTTGGGTCCAGAAGCCCAGAATACCATTCAGAGTATAGACCATGACATGGCTGAGGGTTGATATACATTTGGCCACGCCCCTTTGCCTAGAAGCCCCTAAACCAGGGGTGTCCAAACTTTTTGCGACAAGGGCCAGATTTTTTGAAGTGTAAATGTGGGGGGCCGACCATTCAGCCTGACATTCTTTGAATCATTAAATCACATCAGAATGGTCCCCCACTCTGCCCCCATTCACTGTATGTCCCCCATTCACTGTATGTTCCTCACTCTGCACCCATTCACTCTGTCCCCCAGCTTGCCCCCATTCTCTTAATGTCCATCAGTGCCTCCATTCATTGTATGTCCCAAAGCCTGTCCCTCCTTCACTGTATGACCCCTATTCACTGTATGTCCCCCAGCCTGACCCTCCTTCACTGTATGTCCCCCACTCTGCCCCCTCCCTTCTCTGTATGTTTCCCAGCCCCTTGTGTGAGCCAGAGGAAGAAGAGGCAAAGCAGGCACTGCAAGGACAGGAGATGCTTGGGCTCCCGCTTCTGCCCTCCTCCGCTCTGCATGTTACGGGAGCAAGCTTCCCCCTTGCTGCCCCCCTCCCCAAACATTGCTGTCACTGTGATTGTAGAGTAGGGTGATATACAATTGCAGCAGCAGGGGTAGGATGCCAAACACATCTGACTGTGGTGGCCGGCACCTCCTCACTGTAGCAAACAGCATGGTAAAGGCGCGCTCACCAGGGCCCCACCTTTAGTGTCCTGTGCTGCGCTTCCCACATCTGATGCTCTGCCCGCTTCCAGCTGGAGGCTGCGGGCCGCTTGAAATGACAGCACGGGCCGCAATTGGCCCCCGGGCCTGACTTTGGACATGCCTGCCCTAAACCCATTGAAATAGCATTGGGGGTTTAAATTCGTTAGGCCCCGCCCCTTTGGGTCCAGAAGCCCAGAATGCCATTCAGAGTATAGACCATGACATGGCTGAGGGTTGAGATACTTTTGGCCACGCCCCTTTTTCCTAGAAGCCCCTAAACCCATTGAAATAGCATTGGGGGTTTAAATTCGTTAGGCCCCGCCCCTTTGGGTCCAGAAGCCCAGAATACCATTCAGAGTATAGACCATGACCTGGCTGAGGGTTGAGATTCTTTTGGCCACGCCCCTTTTGCCTAGAAGCCCCTAAACCCATTGAAATAGCATTGGGGGTTTAAATTCGTTAGGCCCCGCCCCTTTGGGTCCAGAAGCCCAGAATGCCATTCAGAGTATAGACCATGACATAGCTGAGGGTTGAGATACTTTTGGCCACGCCCCTTTTGCCTAGAAGCCCCTAAACCCATTGAAATAGCATTGGGGGTTTAAATTCGTTAGGCCCCGCCCCTTTGGGTCCAGAAGCCCAGAATACCATTCAGAGTATAGACCATGACATGGCTGAGGGTTGAGATACTTTTGGCCACGCCCCTTTTGCCTAGAAGCCCCTAAACCCATTGAAATAACATTGAAGGTTTAAATTCGTTAGGCCCCGCACCTTTGGGTCCAGAAGCCCAGAATACCATTCAGAGTATAGACCATGACATGGCTGAGGGTTGAGATACTTTTGGCCACGCCCCTTTTGCCTAGAAGCCCCTAAACCCATTGAAATAGCATTGGGGGTTTAAATTCGTTAGGCCCCGCCCCTTTGGGTCCAGAAGCCCAGAATACCATTCAGAGTATAGACCATGACATGGCTGAGGGTTGAGATACTTTTGGCCACGCCCCTTTGCCTAGAAGCCCCTAAACCCCATGAAATAGCATTGGGGGTTTAAATTCGTTAGGCCCCGCCCCTTTGGGTCCAGAAGCCCAGAATGCCATTCAGAGTATAGACCATGACCTGGCTGAGGGTTGAGTTACTTTTGGCCACGCCCCTTTTGCCTAGAAGCCCCTAAACTTATTGAAATAGCATTGGGGGTTTAAATTCGTTAGGCCCCGCCCCTTTGGGTCCAGAAGCCCAGAATACCATTCAGAGTATAGACCATGAAATGGCTGAGGGTTGAGATACTTTTGGCCACGCCCCTTTTGCCTAGAAGCCCCTAAACCCATTGAAATAGCATTGGGGGTTTAAATTCGTTAGGCCACGCCCCTTTGGGTCCAGAATCCCAGAATGCCATTCAGAGTATAGACCATGACATGGCTGAGGGTTGAGATACTTTTGGCCACGCCCCTTTGCCTAGAAGCCCCTAAACCCATTGAAATAGCATTGGGGGTTTAAATTCGTTAGGCCCCGCCCCTTTGGGTCCAGAAGCCCAGAATGCCATTCAGAGTATAGACCATGAAATGGCTGAGGGTTGAGATACTTTTGGCCACGCCCCTTTTGCCTAGAAGCCCCTAAACCCATTGAAATAGCATTGGGGGTTTAAATTCGTTAGGCCCCGCCCCTTTGGGTCCAGAAGCCCAGAATACCATTCAGAGTATAGACCATGACCTGGCTGAGGGTTGAGATTCTTTTGGCCACGCCCCTTTTGCCTAGAAGCCCCTAAACCCATTGAAATAGCATTGGGGGTTTAAATTCGTTAGGCCACGCCCCTTTGGGTCCAGAATCCCAGAATGCCATTCAGAGTATAGAACATGACATGGCTGAGGGTTGAGATACTTTTGGCCACGCCCCTTTGCCTAGAAGCCCCTAAACCCATTGAAATAGCATTGGGGGTTTAAATTCGTTAGGCCCCGCCCCTTTGGGTCCAGAAGCCCAGAATGCCATTCAGAGTATAGACCATGACATGGCTGAGGGTTGAGATACTTTTGGCCACGCCCCTTTTGCCTAGAAGCCCCTAAACCCATTGAAATAGCATTGGGGGTTTAAATTCGTTAGGCCCCGCCCCTTTGGGTCCAGAAGCCCAGAATACCATTCAGAGTATAGACCATGACATGGCTGAGGGTTGAGATACTTTTGGCCACGCCCCTTTTGCCTAGAAGCCCCTAAACCCATTGAAATAACATTGAAGGTTTAAATTCGTTAGGCCCCGCACCTTTGGGTCCAGAAGCCCAGAATACCATTCAGAGTATAGACCATGACATGGCTGAGGGTTGAGATACTTTTGGCCACGCCCCTTTTGCCTAGAAGCCCCTAAACCCATTGAAATAGCATTGGGGGTTTAAATTCATTAGGCCCCGCCCCTTTGGGTCTAGAAGCCCAGAATACCATTCAGAGTATAGACCATGACATGGCTGAGGGTTGAGATACTTTTGGCCACGCCCCTTTGCCTAGAAGCCCCTAAACCCCATGAAATAGCATTGGGGGTTTAAATTCGTTAGGCCCCGCCCCTTTGGATCCAGAAGCCCAGAATGCCATTCAGAGTATAGACCATGACCTGGCTGAGGGTTGAGTTACTTTTGGCCACGCCCCTTTTGCCTAGAAGCCCCTAAACTTATTGAAATAGCATTGGGGGTTTAAATTCGTTAGGCCCCGCCCCTTTGGGTCCAGAAGCCCAGAATACCATTCAGAGTATAGACCATGAAATGGCTGAGGGTTGAGATACTTTTGGCCACGCCCCTTTTGCCTAGAAGCCCCTAAACCCATTGAAATAGCATTGGGGGTTTAAATTCGTTAGGCCACGCCCCTTTGGGTCCAGAATCCCAGAATGCCATTCAGAGTATAGACCATGACATGGCTGAGGGTTGAGATACTTTTGGCCACGCCCCTTTTCCTAGAAGCCCCTAAACCCATTGAAATAGCATTGGGGGTTTAAATTCGTTAGGCCCCGCCCCTTTGGGTCCAGAAGCCCAGAATGCCATTCAGAGTATAGACCATGACATGGCTGAGGGTTGAGATACTTTTGGCCACGCCCCTTTTTCCTAGAAGCCCCTAAACCCATTGAAATAGCATTGGGGGTTTAAATTCGTTAGGCCCCGCCCCTTTGGGTCCAGAAGCCCAGAATACCATTCAGAGTATAGACCATGACCTGGCTGAGGGTTGAGATTCTTTTGGCCACGCCCCTTTTGCCTAGAAGCCCCTAAACCCATTGAAATAGCATTGGGGGTTTAAATTCGTTAGGCCCCGCCCCTTTGGGTCCAGAAGCCCAGAATACCATTCAGAGTATAGACCATGAAATGGCTGAGGGTTGAGATACTTTTGGCCACGCCCCTTTTGCCTAGAAGCCCCTAAACCCATTGAAATAGCATTGGGGGTTTAAATTCGTTAGGCCACGCCCCTTTGGGTCCAGAATCCCAGAATGCCATTCAGAGTATAGACCATGACATGGCTGAGGGTTGAGATACTTTTGGCCACGCCCCTTTTCCTAGAAGCCCCTAAACCCATTGAAATAGCATTGGGGGTTTAAATTCGTTAGGCCCCGCCCCTTTGGGTCCAGAAGCCCAGAATGCCATTCAGAGTATAGACCATGACATGGCTGAGGGTTGAGATACTTTTGGCCACGCCCCTTTTTCCTAGAAGCCCCTAAACCCATTGCAATAGCATTGGGGGTTTAAATTCGTTAGGCCCCGCCCCTTTGGGTCCAGAAGCCCAGAATACCATTCAGAGTATAGACCATGACCTGGCTGAGGGTTGAGATTCTTTTGGCCACGCCCCTTTTGCCTAGAAGCCCCTAAACCCATTGAAATAGCATTGGGGGTTTAAATTCGTTAGGCCACGCCCCTTTGGGTCCAGAATCGCAGAATGCCATTCAGAGTATAGAACATGACATGGCTGAGGGTTGAGATACTTTTGGCCATGCCCCTTTGCCTAGAAGCCCCTAAACCCATTGAAATAGCATTGGGGTTTAAATTCGTTAGGCCCCGCCCCTTTGGGTCCAGAAGCCCAGAATGCCATTCAGAGTATAGACCATGACATGGCTGAGGGTTGAGATACTTTTGGCCACGCCCCTTTTTCCTAGAAGCCCCTAAACCCATTGAAATAGCATTGGGGGTTTAAATTCGTTAGGCCCCGCCCCTTTGGGTCCAGAAGCCCAGAATACCATTCAGAGTATAGACCATGACCTGGCTGAGGGTTGAGATTCTTTTGGCCACGCCCCTTTTGCCTAGAAGCCCCTAAACCCATTGAAATAGCATTGGGGGTTTAAATTCGTTAGGCCCCGCCCCTTTGGGTCCAGAAGCCCAGAATACCATTCAGAGTATAGACCATGAAATGGCTGAGGGTTGAGATACTTTTGGCCACGCCCCTTTTGCCTAGAAGCCCCTAAACCCATTGAAATAGCATTGGGGGTTTAAATTCGTTAGGCCACGCCCCTTTGGGTCCAGAATCCCAGAATGCCATTCAGAGTATAGACCATGACATGGCTGAGGGTTGAGATACTTTTGGCCACGCCCCTTTTCCTAGAAGCCCCTAAACCCATTGAAATAGCATTGGGGGTTTAAATTCGTTAGGCCCCGCCCCTTTGGGTCCAGAAGCCCAGAATGCCATTCAGAGTATAGACCATGACATGGCTGAGGGTTGAGATACTTTTGGCCACGCCCCTTTTTCCTAGAAGCCCCTAAACCCATTGAAATAGCATTGGGGGTTTAAATTC
This sequence comes from Crinia signifera, assembly GCF_055691185.1. NCBI lineage: Eukaryota > Metazoa > Chordata > Amphibia > Anura > Myobatrachidae > Crinia > Crinia signifera. Next base: position 25,678 of record NW_028142049.1, read on the forward strand.
GTTAGGCCCCGCCCCTTTGGGTCCAGAAGCCCAGAATACCATTCAGAGTATAGACCATGACCTGGCTGAGGGTTGAGATTCTTTTGGCCACGCCCCTTTTGCCTAGAAGCCCCTAAACCCATTGAAATAGCATTGGGGGTTTAAATTCGTTAGGCCACGCCCCTTTGGGTCCAGAATCGCAGAATGCCATTCAGAGTATAGAACATGACATGGCTGAGGGTTGAGATACTTTTGGCCATGCCCCTTTGCCTAGAAGCCCCTAAACCCATTGAAATAGCATTGGGGGTTTAAATTCGTTAGGCCCCGCCCCTTTGGGTCCAGAAGCCCAGAATGCCATTCAGAGTATAGACCATGACATGGCTGAGGGTTGAGATACTTTTGGCCACGCCCCTTTTGCCCAGAAGCCCCTAAACCCATTGAAATAGCATTGGGGGTTTAAATTAGTTAGGCCCCGCCCCTTTGGGTCCAGAAGCCCAGAATACCATTCAGAGTATAGACCATGACATGGCTGAGGGTTGAGATACTTTTGGCCACGCCCCTTTTGCCTAGAAGCCCCTAAACCCATTGAAATAACATTGAAGGTTTAAATTCGTTAGGCCCCGCCCCTTTGGGTCCAGAATCCCAGAATGCCATTCAGAGTATAGACCATGACATGGCTGAGGGTTGAGATACTTTTGGCCACGCCCCTTTTCCTAGAAGCCCCTAAACCCATTGAAATAGCATTGGGGGTTTAAATTCGTTAGGCCCCGCCCCTTTGGGTCCAGAAGCCCAGAATGCCATTCAGAGTATAGACCATGACCTGGCTGAGGGTTGAGTTACTTTTGGCCACGTCCCTTTTGCCTAGAAGCCCCTAAACTTATTGAAATAGCATTGGGGGTTTAAATTCGTTAGGCCACGCCCCTTTGGGTCCAGAAGCCCAGAATGCCATTCAGAGAATAGACCATGACATGGCTGAGGGTTGAGATACTTTTGGCCACGCCCCTTTTGCCTAGAAGCCCCTAAACCCATTGAAATAGCATTGGGGTTTAAATTCGTTAGTCCCCGCCCCTTTGGGTCCAGAAGCCCAGAATGCCATTCAGAGTATAGACCATGAAATGGCTGAGGGTTGAGTTACTTTTGGCCACGCCCCTTTTGCCTAGAAGCCCCTAAACCCATTGAAATAGCATTGGGGGTTTAAATTCGTTAGGCCCCGCCCCTTTGGGTCCAGAAGCCCAGAATGCCATTCAGAGTGCAGACCATGACATGGCTGAGGGTTGAGTTACTTTTGGCCACGCCCCTTTTGCCTAGAAGCCCCTAAACCCATTGAAATAGCTTTGGGGGTTTAAATTCGTTAGGCCCCGCCCCTTTGGGTCCAGAAGCCCAGAATGTCATTCAGAGTATAGACCATGACATGGCTGAGGGTTGAGATACTTTTGGCCACGCCCCTTTTGCCTAGAAGCCCCTAAACCCATTGAAATAGCATTGGGGGTTTAAATTCGTTAGGCCCCGCCCCTTTGGGTCCAGAAGCCCAGAATACCATTCAGAGTATAGACCATGACATGGCTGAGGGTTGAGACACTTTTGGCCACGCCCCTTTTGCCTAGAAGCCCCTAAACCCATTGAAATAACATTGAAGGTTTAAATTCGTTAGGCCCCGCCCCTTTGGGTCCAGAAGCCCAGAATACCATTCAGAGTATAGACCATGACATGGCTGAGGGTTGAGATACTTTTGGCCACGCCCCTTTTGCCTAGAAGCTCCTAAACCCATTGAAATAGCATTGGGGGTTTAAATTCGTTAGGCCCCGCCCCTTTGGGTCCAGAAGCCCAGAATACCATTCAGAGTATAGACCATGACATGGCTGAGGGTTGAGATACTTTTGGCCACGCCCCTTTTGCCTAGAAGCCCCTAAACCCATTGAAATAACATTGGGGGTTTAAATTCGTTAGGCCCTGCCCCTTTGGGTCCAGAAGCCCAGAATGCCATTCAGAGTATAGACCATGACATGGCTGAGGGTTGAGTTACTTTTGGCCACGCCCCTTTTGCCTAGAAGCCCCTAAACCCATTGAAATAGCTTTGGGGGTTTAAATTCGTTAGGCCCCGCCCCTTTGGGTCCAGAAGCCCAGAATGTCATTCAGAGTATAGACCATGACATGGCTGAGGGTTGAGATACTTTTGGCCACGCCCCTTTTGCCTAGAAGCCCCTAAACCCATTGAAATAGCATTGGGGGTTTAAATTCGTTAGGCCCCGCCCCTTTGGGTCCAGAAGCCCAGAATACCATTCAGAGTATAGACCATGACATGGCTGAGGGTTGAGATACTTTTGGCCACGCCCCTTTTGCCTAGAAGCCCCTAAACCCATTGAAATAACATTGAAGGTTTAAATTCGTTAGGCCCCGCCCCTTTGGGTCCAGAAGCCCAGAATACCATTCAGAGTATAGACCATGACATGGCTGAGGGTTGAGATACTTTTGGCCACGCCCCTTTTGCCTAGAAGCTCCTAAACCCATTGAAATAGCATTGGGGGTTTAAATTCGTTAGGCCCCGCCCCTTTGGGTCCAGAAGCCCAGAATACCATTCAGAGTATAGAACATAACCTGGCTGAGGGTTGAGATTCTTTTGGCCACGCCCCTTTTGCCTAGAAGCCCCTAAACCCATTGAAATAGCATTGGGGGTTTAAATTCGTTAGCCCCTGCCCCTTTGGGTCCAGAAGCCCAGAATACCATTCAGAGTATAGACCATGACATGGCTGAGGGTTGAGATACTTTTGGCCACGCCCCTTTTGCCTAGAAGCCCCTAAACCCATTGAAATAACATTGGGGGTTTAAATTCGTTAGGCCCTGCCCCTTTGGGTCCAGAAGCCCAGAATACCATTCAGAGTATAGACCATGACATGGCTGAGGGTTGAGATACTTTTGGCCACGCCCCTTTTGCCTAGAAGCTCCTAAACCCATTGAAATAGCATTGGGGGTTTAAATTCGTTAGGCCCCGCCCCTTTGGGTCCAGAAGCCCAGAATACCATTCAGAGTATAGACCATGACATGGCTGAGGGTTGAGATACTTTTGGCCACGCCCCTTTTGCCTAGAAGCCCCTAAACCCATTGAAATAACATTGAAGGTTTAAATTCGTTAGGCCCCGCCCCTTTGGGTCCAGAAGCCCAGAATACCATTCAGAGTATAGACCATGACATGGCTGAGGGTTGAGATACTTTTGGCCACGCCCCTTTTGCCTAGAAGCTCCTAAACCCATTGAAATAGCATTGGGGGTTTAAATTCGTTAGGCCCCGCCCCTTTGGGTCCAGAAGCCCAGAATACCATTCAGAGTATAGAACATAACCTGGCTGAGGGTTGAGATTCTTTTGGCCACGCCCCTTTTGCCTAGAAGCCCCTAAACCCATTGAAATAGCATTGGGGGTTTAAATTCGTTAGCCCCCGCCCCTTTGGGTCCAGAAGCCCAGAATACCATTCAGAGTATAGACCATGACATGGCTGAGGGTTGAGATACTTTTGGCCACGCCCCTTTGCCTAGAAGCCCCTAAACCCATTGAAATAGCATTGGGGGTTTAAATTCGTTAGGCCCCGCCCCTTTGGGTCCAGAAGCCCAGAATACCATTCAGAGTATAGACCATGACATGGCTGAGGGTTGAGATACTTTTGGCCACGCCCCTTTTGCCTAGAAGCCCCTAAACCCATTGAAATAGCATTGGGGGTTTAAATTCGTTAGGCCCCGCCCCTTTGGGTCCAGAAGCCCAGAATACCATTCAGAGTATAGACCATGACATGGCTGAGGGTTGAGATACTTTTGGCCACGCCCCTTTGCCTAGAAGCCCCTAAACCCATTGAAATAGCATTGGGGGTTTAAATTCGTTAGGCCCCGCCCCTTTGGGTCCAGAAGCCCAGAATACCATTCAGAGTATAGAACATAACCTGGCTGAGGGTTGAGATTCTTTTGGCCACGCCCCTTTTGCCTAGAAGCCCCTAAACCCATTGAAATAGCATTGGGGGTTTAAATTCGTTAGCCCCCGCCCCTTTGGGTCCAGAAGCCCAGAATACCATTCAGAGTATAGACCATGAAATGGCTGAGGGTTGAGATACTTTTGGCCACGCCCCTTTTGCCTAGAAGCCCCTAAACCCATTGAAATAGCATTGGGGGTTTAAATTCGTTAGGCCACGCCCCTTTGGGTCCAGAATCCCAGAATGCCATTCAGAGTATAGACCATGACATGGCTGAGGGTTGAGATACTTTTGGCCACGCCCCTTTTCCTAGAAGCCCCTAAACCCATTGAAATAGCATTGGGGGTTTAAATTCGTTAGGCCCCGCCCCTTTGGGTCCAGAAGCCCAGAATGCCATTCAGAGTATAGACCATGACATGGCTGAGGGTTGAGATACTTTTGGCCACGCCCCTTTTTCCTAGAAGCCCCTAAACCCATTGAAATAGCATTGGGGGTTTAAATTCGTTAGGCCCCGCCCCTTTGGGTCCAGAAGCCCAGAATGCCATTCAGAGTATAGACCATGACATGGCTGAGGGTTGAGATACTTTTGGCCACGCCCCTTTTGCCCAGAAGCCCCTAAACCCATTGAAATAGCATTGGGGGTTTAAATTAGTTAGGCCCCGCCCCTTTGGGTCCAGAAGCCCAGAATACCATTCAGAGTATAGACCATGACATGTCTGAGGGTTGAGATACTTTTGGCCACGCCCCTTTTGCCTAGAAGCCCCTAAACCCATTGAAATAACATTGAAGGTTTAAATTCGTTAGGCCCCGCCCCTTTGGGTCCAGAAGCCCAGAATACCATTCAGAGTATAGACCATGACATGGCTGAGGGTTGAGATACTTTTGGCCACGCCCCTTTGCCTAGAAGCCCCTAAACCCCATGAAATAGCATTGGGGGTTTAAATTCGTTAGGCCCCGCCCCTTTGGGTCCAGAAGCCCAGAATGCCATTCAGAGTATAGACCATGACCTGGCTGAGGGTTGAGTTACTTTTGGCCACGTCCCTTTTGCCTAGAAGCCCCTAAACTTATTGAAATAGCATTGGGGGTTTAAATTCGTTAGGCCACGCCCCTTTGGGTCCAGAAGCCCAGAATGCCATTCAGAGAATAGACCATGACATGGCTGAGGGTTGAGATACTTTTGGCCACGCCCCTTTTGCCTAGAAGCCCCTAAACCCATTGAAATAGCATTGGGGGTTTAAATTCGTTAGTCCCCGCCCCTTTGGGTCCAGAAGCCCAGAATGCCATTCAGAGTATAGACCATGAAATGGCTGAGGGTTGAGTTACTTTTGGCCACGCCCCTTTTGCCTAGAAGCCCCTAAACCCATTGAAATAGCATTGGGGGTTTAAATTCGTTAGGCCCCGCCCCTTTGGGTCCAGAAGCCCAGAATACCATTCAGAGTATAGACCATGACATGGCTGAGGGTTGAGATACTTTTGGCCACGCCCCTTTTGCCTAGAAGCCCCTAAACCCATTGAAATAACATTGAAGGTTTAAATTCGTTAGGCCCCGCCCCTTTGGGTCCAGAAGCCCAGAATACCATTCAGAGTATAGACCATGACATGGCTGAGGGTTGAGATACTTTTGGCCACGCCCCTTTTGCCTAGAAGCTCCTAAACCCATTGAAATAGCATTGGGGGTTTAAATTCGTTAGGCCCCGCCCCTTTGGGTCCAGAAGCCCAGAATACCATTCAGAGTATAGACCATGACATGGCTGAGGGTTGAGATACTTTTGGCCACGCCCCTTTTGCCTAGAAGCCCCTAAACCCATTGAAATAACATTGGGGGTTTAAATTCGTTAGGCCCTGCCCCTTTGGGTCCAGAAGCCCAGAATGCCATTCAGAGTATAGACCATGACATGGCTGAGGGTTGAGTTACTTTTGGCCACGCCCCTTTTGCCTAGAAGCCCCTAAACCCATTGAAATAGCTTTGGGGGTTTAAATTCGTTAGGCCCCGCCCCTTTGGGTCCAGAAGCCCAGAATGTCATTCAGAGTATAGACCATGACAAGGCTGAGGGTTGAGATACTTTTGGCCACGCCCCTTTTGCCTAGAAGCCCCTAAACCCATTGAAATAACATTGGGGGTTTAAATTCGTTAGGCCCTGCCCCTTTGGGTCCAGAAGCCCAGAATGCCATTCAGAGTATAGACCATGACATGGCTGAGGGTTGAGTTACTTTTGGCCACGCCCCTTTTGCCTAGAAGCCCCTAAACCCATTGAAATAGCTTTGGGGGTTTAAATTCGTTAGGCCCCGCCCCTTTGGGTCCAGAAGCCCAGAATGTCATTCAGAGTATAGACCATGACAAGGCTGAGGGTTGAGATACTTTTGGCCACGCCCCTTTTGCCTAGAAGCCCCTAAACCCATTGAAATAGCATTGGGGGTTTAAATTCGTTAGGCCCCGCCCCTTTGGGTCCAGAAGCCCAGAATACCATTCAGAGTATAGACCATGACATGGCTGAGGGTTGAGATACTTTTGGCCACGCCCCTTTTGCCTAGAAGCCCCTAAACCCATTGAAATAACATTGAAGGTTTAAATTCGTTAGGCCCCGCCCCTTTGGGTCCAGAAGCCCAGAATACCATTCAGAGTATAGACCATGACATGGCTGAGGGTTGAGATACTTTTGGCCACGCCCCTTTTGCCTAGAAGCTTCTAAACCCATTGAAATAGCATTGGGGGTTTAAATTCGTTAGGCCCCGCCCCTTTGGGTCCAGAAGCCCAGAATACCATTCAGAGTATAGAACATAACCTGGCTGAGGGTTGAGATTCTTTTGGCCACGCCCCTTTTGCCTAGAAGCCCCTAAACCCATTGAAATAGCATTGGGGGTTTAAATTCGTTAGCCCCTGCCCCTTTGGGTCCAGAAGCCCAGAATACCATTCAGAGTATAGACCATGACATGGCTGAGGGTTGAGATACTTTTGGCCACGCCCCTTTTGCCTAGAAGCCCCTAAACCCATTGAAATAACATTGGGGGTTTAAATTCGTTAGGCCCTGCCCCTTTGGGTCCAGAAGCCCAGAATACCATTCAGAGTATAGACCATGACATGGCTGAGGGTTGAGATACTTTTGGCCACGCCCCTTTTGCCTAGAAGCTCCTAAACCCATTGAAATAACATTGGGGGTTTAAATTCGTTAGGCCCCGCCCCTTTGGGTCCAGAAGCCCAGAATACCATTCAGAGTATAGACCATGACATGGCTGAGGGTTGAGATACTTTTGGCCACGCCCCTTTTGCCTAGAAGCCCCTAAACCCATTGAAATAACATTGAAGGTTTAAATTCGTTAGGCCCCGCCCCTTTGGGTCCAGAAGCCCAGAATACCATTCAGAGTATAGACCATGACATGGCTGAGGGTTGAGATACTTTTGGCCACGCCCCTTTTGCCTAGAAGCTCCTAAACCCATTGAAATAGCATTGGGGGTTTAAATTCGTTAGGCCCCGCCCCTTTGGGTCCAGAAGCCCAGAATACCATTCAGAGTATAGAACATAACCTGGCTGAGGGTTGAGATTCTTTTGGCCACGCCCCTTTTGCCTAGAAGCCCCTAAACCCATTGAAATAGCATTGGGGGTTTAAATTCGTTAGCCCCCGCCCCTTTGGGTCCAGAAGCCCAGAATACCATTCAGAGTATAGACCATGACATGGCTGAGGGTTGAGATACTTTTGGCCACGCCCCTTTGCCTAGAAGCCCCTAAACCCATTGAAATAGCATTGGGGGTTTAAATTCGTTAGGCCCCGCCCCTTTGGGTCCAGAAGCCCAGAATACCATTCAGAGTATAGACCATGACATGGCTGAGGGTTGAGATACTTTTGGCCACGCCCCTTTTGCCTAGAAGCTCCTAAACCCATTGAAATAGCATTGGGGGTTTAAATTCGTTAGGCCCCGCCCCTTTGGGTCCAGAAGCCCAGAATACCATTCAGAGTATAGACCATGACATGGCTGAGGGTTGAGATACTTTTGGCCACGCCCCTTTGCCTAGAAGCCCCTAAACCCATTGAAATAGCATTGGGGGTTTAAATTCGTTAGGCCCCGCCCCTTTGGGTCCAGAAGCCCAGAATACCATTCAGAGTATAGAACATAACCTGGCTGAGGGTTGAGATTCTTTTGGCCACGCCCCTTTTGCCTAGAAGCCCCTAAACCCATTGAAATAGCATTGGGGGTTTAAATTCGTTAGCCCCCGCCCCTTTGGGTCCAGAAGCCCAGAATACCATTCAGAGTATAGACCATGACATGGCTGAGGGTTGAGATACTTTTGGCCACGCCCCTTTTGCCTAGAAGCCCCTAAACCCATTGAAATAACATTGGGGGTTTAAATTCGTTAGGCCCTGCCCCTTTGGGTCCAGAAGCCCAGAATACCATTCAGAGTATAGACCATGACATGGCTGAGGGTTGAGATACTTTTGGCCACGCCCCTTTTGCCTAGAAGCTCCTAAACCCATTGAAATAGCATTGGGGGTTTAAATTCGTTAGGCCCCGCCCATTTGGGTCCAGAAGCCCAGAATACCATTCAGAGTATAGACCATGACATGGCTGAGGGTTGAGATACTTTTGGCCACGCCCCTTTTGCCTAGAAGCCCCTAAACCCATTGAAATAACATTGAAGGTTTAAATTCGTTAGGCCCCGCCCCTTTGGGTCCAGAAGCCCAGAATACCATTCAGAGTATAGACCATGACATGGCTGAGGGTTGAGATACTTTTGGCCACGCCCCTTTTGCCTATAAGCTCCTAAAGCCATTGAAATAGCATTGGGGGTTTAAATTCGTTAGGCCCCGCCCCTTTGGGTCCAGAAGCCCAGAATACCATTCAGAGTATAGAACATAACCTGGCTGAGGGTTGAGATTCTTTTGGCCACGCCCCTTTTGCCTAGAAGCCCCTAAACCCATTGAAATAGCATTGGGGGTTTAAATTCGTTAGCCCCCGCCCCTTTGGGTCCAGAAGCCCAGAATACCATTCAGAGTATAGACCATGACATGGCTGAGGGTTGAGATACTTTTGGCCACGCCCCTTTTGCCTAGAAGCCCCTAAACCCATTGAAATAACATTGGGGGTTTAAATTCGTTAGGCCCTGCCCCTTTGGGTCCAGAAGCCCAGAATACCATTCAGAGTATAGACCATGACATGGCTGAGGGTTGAGATACTTTTGGCCACGCCCCTTTTGCCTAGAAGCTCCTAAACCCATTGAAATAGCATTGGGGGTTTAAATTCGTTAGGCCCCGCCCCTTTGGGTCCAGAAGCCCAGAATACCATTCAGAGTATAGACCATGACATGGCTGAGGGTTGAGATACTTTTGGCCACGCCCCTTTTGCCTAGAAGCCCCTAAACCCATTGAAATAACATTGGGGGTTTAAATTCGTTAGGCCCTGCCCCTTTGGGTCCAGAAGCCCAGAATACCATTCAGAGTATAGACCATGACATGGCTGAGGGTTGAGATACTTTTGGCCACGCCCCTTTTGCCTAGAAGCTCCTAAACCCATTGAAATAGCATTGAAGGTTTAAATTCGTTAGGCCCCGCCCCTTTGGGTCCAGAAGCCCAGAATACCATTCAGAGTATAGACCATGACATGGCTGAGGGTTGAGATACTTTTGGCCACGCCCCTTTTGCCTAGAAGCCCCTAAACCCATTGAAATAACATTGGGGGTTTAAATTCGTTAGGCCCTGCCCCTTTGGGTCCAGAAGCCCAGAATACCATTCAGAGTATAGACCATGACATGGCTGAGGGTTGAGATACTTTTGGCCACGCCCCTTTTGCCTAGAAGCTCCTAAACCCATTGAAATAGCATTGAAGGTTTAAATTCGTTAGGCCCCGCCCCTTTGGGTCCAGAAGCCCAGAATACCATTCAGAGTATAGACCATGACATGGCTGAGGGTTGAGATACTTTTGGCCACGCCCCTTTTGCCTAGAAGCCCCTAAACCCATTGAAATAACATTGAAGGTTTAAATTCGTTAGGCCCCGCCCCTTTGGGTCCAGAAGCCCAGAATACCATTCAGAGTATAGACCATGACATGGCTGAGGGTTGAGATACTTTTGGCCACGCCCCTTTTGCCTAGAAGCTCCTAAAGCCATTGAAATAGCATTGGGGGTTTAAATTCGTTAGGCCCCGCCCCTTTGGGTCCAGAAGCCCAGAATACCATTCAGAGTATAGAACATAACCTGGCTGAGGGTTGAGATTCTTTTAGCCACGCCCCTTTTGCCTAGAAGCCCCTAAACCCATTGAAATAGCATTGGGGGTTTAAATTCGTTAGCCCCCGCCCCTTTGGGTCCAGAAGCCCAGAATACCATTCAGAGTATAGACCATGACATGGCTGAGGGTTGAGATACTTTTGGCCACGCCCCTTTTGCCTAGAAGCCCCTAAACCCATTGAAATAACATTGGGGGTTTAAATTCGTTAGGCCCTGCCCCTTTGGGTCCAGAAGCCCAGAATACCATTCAGAGTATAGACCATGACATGGCTGAGGGTTGAGATACTTTTGGCCACGCCCCTTTTGCCTAGAAGCTCCTAAACCCATTGAAATAGCATTGGGGGTTTAAATTCGTTAGGCCCCGCCCTTTTGGGTCCAGAAGCCCAGAATACCATTCAGAGTATAGACCATGACATGGCTGAGGGTTGAGATACTTTTGGCCACGCCCCTTTTGCCTAGAAGCCCCTAAACCCATTGAAATAACATTGGGGGTTTAAATTCGTTAGGCCCTGCCCCTTTGGGTCCAGAAGCCCAGAATACCATTCAGAGTATAGACCATGACATGGCTGAGGGTTGAGATACTTTTGGCCACGCCCCTTTTGCCTAGAAGCTCCTAAACCCATTGAAATAGCATTGAAGGTTTAAATTCGTTAGGCCCCGCCCCTTTGGGTCCAGAAGCCCAGAATACCATTCAGAGTATAGACCATGACATGGCTGAGGGTTGAGATACTTTTGGCCACGCCCCTTTTGCCTAGAAGCCCCTAAACCTATTGAAATAACATTGGGGGTTTAAATTCGTTAGGCCCTGCCCCTTTGGGTCCAGAAGCCCAGAATACCATTCAGAGTATAGACCATGACATGGCTGAGGGTTGAGATACTTTTGGCCACGCCCCTTTTGCCTAGAAGCTCCTAAACCCATTGAAATAGCATTGAAGGTTTAAATTCGTTAGGCCCCGCCCCTTTGGGTCCAGAAGCCCAGAATACCATTCAGAGTATAGACCATGACATGGCTGAGGGTTGAGATACTTTTGGCCACGCCCCTTTTGCCTAGAAGCCCCTAAACCCATTGAAATAACATTGAAGGTTTAAATTCGTTAGGCCCCGCCCCTTTGGGTCCAGAAGCCCAGAATACCATTCAGAGTATAGACCATGACATGGCTGAGGGTTGAGATACTTTTGGCCACGCCCCTTTTGCCTAGAAGCTCCTAAAGCCATTGAAATAGCATTGGGGGTTTAAATTCGTTAGGCCCCGCCCCTTTGGGTCCAGAAGCCCAGAATACCATTCAGAGTATAGAACATAACCTGGCTGAGGGTTGAGATTCTTTTAGCCACGCCCCTTTTGCCTAGAAGCCCCTAAACCCATTGAAATAGCATTGGGGGTTTAAATTCGTTAGCCCCCGCCCCTTTGGGTCCAGAAGCCCAGAATACCATTCAGAGTATAGACCATGACATGGCTGAGGGTTGAGATACTTTTGGCCACGCCCCTTTTGCCTAGAAGCTCCTAAACCCATTGAAATAGCATTGGGGGTTTAAATTCGTTAGGCCCCGCCCCTTTGGGTCCAGAAGCCCAGAATACCATTCAGAGTATAGACCATGACATGGCTGAGGGTTGAGATACTTTTGGCCACGCCCCTTTGCCTAGAAGCCCCTAAACCCATTGAAATAGCATTGGGGGTTTAAATTCGTTAGGCCCCGCCCCTTTGGGTCCAGAAGCCCAGAATACCATTCAGAGTATAGAACATAACCTGGCTGAGGGTTGAGATTCTTTTGGCCACGCCCCTTTTGCCTAGAAGCCCCTAAACCCATTGAAATAGCATTGGGGGTTTAAATTCGTTAGCCCCCGCCCCTTTGGGTCCAGAAGCCCAGAATACCATTCAGAGTATAGACCATGACATGGCTGAGGGTTGAGATACTTTTGGCCACGCCCCTTTGCTAGAAGCCCCTAAACCCATTGAAATAGCATTGTGGGTTTAAATTCGTTAGGCCCCGCCCCTTTGGGTCCAGAAGCCCAGAATACCATTCAGAGTATAGACCATGAAATGGCTGAGGGTTGAGATACTTTTGGCCACGCCCCTTTTGCCTAGAAGCCCCTAAACCCATTGAAATAGCATTGGGGGTTTAAATTCGTTAGGCCCCGCCCCTTTGGGTCCAGAAGCCCAGAATACCATTCAGAGTATAGAACATGACATGGCTGAGGGTTGAGATACTTTTGGCCACGCCCCTTTTGCCTAGAAGCCCCTAAACCCATTGAAATAACATTGGGGGTTTAAATTCGTTAGGCCCTGCCCCTTTGGGTCCAGAAGCCCAGAATACCATTCAGAGTATAGACCATGACATGGCTAAGGGTTGAGATACTTTTGGCCACGCCCCTTTTGCCTAGAAGCTCCTAAACCCATTGAAATAGCATTGGGGGTTTAAATTCGTTAGCCCCCGCCCCTTTGGGTCCAGAAGCCCAGAATACCATTCAGAGTATAGACCATGACATGGCTGAGGGTTGAGATACTTTTGGCCACGCCCCTTTTGCCTAGAAGCTCCTAAACCCATTGAAATAGCATTGGGGGTTTAAATTCGTTAGGCCCCGCCCCTTTGGGTCCAGAAGCCCAGAATACCATTCAGAGTATAGACCATGACATGGCTGAGGGTTGAGATACTTTTGGCCACGCCCCTTTGCCTAGAAGCCCCTAAACCCATTGAAATAGCATTGGGGGTTTAAATTCGTTAGGCCCCGCCCCTTTGGGTCCAGAAGCCCAGAATACCATTCAGAGTATAGAACATAACCTGGCTGAGGGTTGAGATTCTTTTGGCCACGCCCCTTTTGCCTAGAAGCCCCTAAACCCATTGAAATAGCATTGGGGGTTTAAATTCGTTAGCCCCCGCCCCTTTGGGTCCAGAAGCCCAGAATACCATTCAGAGTATAGACCATGACATGGCTGAGGGTTGAGATACTTTTGGCCACGCCCCTTTGCTAGAAGCCCCTAAACCCATTGAAATAGCATTGTGGGTTTAAATTCGTTAGGCCCCGCCCCTTTGGGTCCAGAAGCCCAGAATACCATTCAGAGTATAGACCATGAAATGGCTGAGGGTTGAGATACTTTTGGCCACGCCCCTTTTGCCTAGAAGCCCCTAAACCCATTGAAATAGCATTGGGGGTTTAAATTCGTTAGCCCCCGCCCCTTTGGGTCCAGAAGCCCAGAATACCATTCAGAGTATAGACCATGACATGGCTGAGGGTTGAGATACTTTTGGCCACGCCCCTTTTGCCTAGAAGCCCCTAAACCCATTGAAATAACATTGGGGGTTTAAATTCGTTAGGCCCTGCCCCTTTGGGTCCAGAAGCCCAGAATACCATTCAGAGTATAGACCATGACATGGCTGAGGGTTGAGATACTTTTGGCCACGCCCCTTTTGCCTAGAAGCTCCTAAACCCATTGAAATAGCATTGGGGGTTTAAATTCGTTAGGCCCCGCCCCTTTGGGTCCAGAAGCCCAGAATACCATTCAGAGTATAGACCATGACATGGCTGAGGGTTGAGATACTTTTGGCCACGCCCCTTTTGCCTAGAAGCCCCTAAACCCATTGAAATAACATTGGGGGTTTAAATTCGTTAGGCCCTGCCCCTTTGGGTCCAGAAGCCCAGAATACCATTCAGAGTATAGACCATGACATGGCTGAGGGTTGAGATACTTTTGGCCACGCCCCTTTTGCCTAGAAGCTCCTAAACCCATTGAAATAGCATTGAAGGTTTAAATTCGTTAGGCCCCGCCCCTTTGGGTCCAGAAGCCCAGAATACCATTCAGAGTATAGACCATGACATGGCTGAGGGTTGAGATACTTTTGGCCACGCCCCTTTTGCCTAGAAGCCCCTAAACCCATTGAAATAACATTGGGGGTTTAAATTCGTTAGGCCCTGCCCCTTTGGGTCCAGAAGCCCAGAATACCATTCAGAGTATAGACCATGACATGGCTGAGGGTTGAGATACTTTTGGCCACGCCCCTTTTGCCTAGAAGCTCCTAAACCCATTGAAATAGCATTGAAGGTTTAAATTCGTTAGGCCCCGCCCCTTTGGGTCCAGAAGCCCAGAATACCATTCAGAGTATAGACCATGACATGGCTGAGGGTTGAGATACTTTTGGCCACGCCCCTTTTGCCTAGAAGCCCCTAAACCCATTGAAATAACATTGAAGGTTTAAATTCGTTAGGCCCCGCCCCTTTGGGTCCAGAAGCCCAGAATACCATTCAGAGTATAGACCATGACATGGCTGAGGGTTGAGATACTTTTGGCCACGCCCCTTTTGCCTAGAAGCTCCTAAACCCATTGAAATAGCATTGGGGGTTTAAATTCGTTAGGCCCCGCCCCTTTGGGTCCAGAAGCCCAGAATACCATTCAGAGTATAGACCATGACATGGCTGAGGGTTGAGATACTTTTGGCCACGCCCCTTTTGCCTAGAAGCCCCTAAACCCATTGAAATAACATTGGGGGTTTAAATTCGTTAGGCCCTGCCCCTTTGGGTCCAGAAGCCCAGAATACCATTCAGAGTATAGACCATGACATGGCTGAGGGTTGAGATACTTTTGGCCACGCCCCTTTTGCCTAGAAGCTCCTAAACCCATTGAAATAGCATTGAAGGTTTAAATTCGTTAGGCCCCGCCCCTTTGGGTCCAGAAGCCCAGAATACCATTCAGAGTATAGACCATGACATGGCTGAGGGTTGAGATACTTTTGGCCACGCCCCTTTTGCCTAGAAGCCCCTAAACCCATTGAAATAACATTGGGGGTTTAAATTCGTTAGGCCCTGCCCCTTTGGGTCCAGAAGCCCAGAATACCATTCAGAGTATAGACCATGACATGGCTGAGGGTTGAGATACTTTTGGCCACGCCCCTTTTGCCTAGAAGCTCCTAAACCCATTGAAATAGCATTGAAGGTTTAAATTCGTTAGGCCCCGCCCCTTTGGGTCCAGAAGCCCAGAATACCATTCAGAGTATAGACCATGACATGGCTGAGGGTTGAGATACTTTTGGCCACGCCCCTTTTGCCTAGAAGCCCCTAAACCCATTGAAATAACATTGAAGGTTTAAATTCGTTAGGCCCCGCCCCTTTGGGTCCAGAAGCCCAGAATACCATTCAGAGTATAGACCATGACATGGCTGAGGGTTGAGATACTTTTGGCCACGCCCCTTTTGCCTAGAAGCTCCTAAAGCCATTGAAATAGCATTGGGGGTTTAAATTCGTTAGGCCCCGCCCCTTTGGGTCCAGAAGCCCAGAATACCATTCAGAGTATAGAACATAACCTGGCTGAGGGTTGAGATTCTTTTAGCCACGCCCCTTTTGCCTAGAAGCCCCTAAACCCATTGAAATAGCATTGGGGGTTTAAATTCGTTAGCCCCCGCCCCTTTGGGTCCAGAAGCCCAGAATACCATTCAGAGTATAGACCATGACATGGCTGAGGGTTGAGATACTTTTGGCCACGCCCCTTTTGCCTAGAAGCTCCTAAACCCATTGAAATAGCATTGGGGGTTTAAATTCGTTAGGCCCCGCCCCTTTGGGTCCAGAAGCCCAGAATACCATTCAGAGTATAGACCATGACATGGCTGAGGGTTGAGATACTTTTGGCCACGCCCCTTTGCCTAGAAGCCCCTAAACCCATTGAAATAGCATTGGGGGTTTAAATTCGTTAGGCCCCGCCCCTTTGGGTCCAGAAGCCCAGAATACCATTCAGAGTATAGAACATAACCTGGCTGAGGGTTGAGATTCTTTTGGCCACGCCCCTTTTGCCTAGAAGCCCCTAAACCCATTGAAATAGCATTGGGGGTTTAAATTCGTTAGCCCCCGCCCCTTTGGGTCCAGAAGCCCAGAATACCATTCAGAGTATAGACCATGACATGGCTGAGGGTTGAGATACTTTTGGCCACGCCCCTTTGCTAGAAGCCCCTAAACCCATTGAAATAGCATTGTGGGTTTAAATTCGTTAGGCCCCGCCCCTTTGGGTCCAGAAGCCCAGAATACCATTCAGAGTATAGACCATGAAATGGCTGAGGGTTGAGATACTTTTGGCCACGCCCCTTTTGCCTAGAAGCCCCTAAACCCATTGAAATAGCATTGGGGGTTTAAATTCGTTAGGCCCCGCCCCTTTGGGTCCAGAAGCCCAGAATACCATTCAGAGTATAGACCATGACATGGCTGAGGGTTGAGATACTTTTGGCCACGCCCCTTTTGCCTAGAAGCTCCTAAAGCCATTGAAATAGCATTGGGGGTTTAAATTCGTTAGGCCCCGCCCCTTTGGGTCCAGAAGCCCAGAATACCATTCAGAGTATAGAACATAACCTGGCTGAGGGTTGAGATTCTTTTAGCCACGCCCCTTTTGCCTAGAAGCCCCTAAACCGATTGAAATAGCATTGGGGGTTTAAATTCGTTAGCCCCCGCCCCTTTGGGTCCAGAAGCCCAGAATACCATTCAGAGTATAGACCATGACATGGCTGAGGGTTGAGATACTTTTGGCCACGCCCCTTTTGCCTAGAAGCCCCTAAACCCATTGAAATAACATTGGGGGTTTAAATTCGTTAGGCCCTGCCCCTTTGGGTCCAGAAGCCCAGAATACCATTCAGAGTATAGACCATGACATGGCTGAGGGTTGAGATACTTTTGGCCACGCCCCTTTTGCCTAGAAGCTCCTAAACCCATTGAAATAGCATTGGGGGTTTAAATTCGTTAGGCCCCGCCCCTTTGGGTCCAGAAGCCCAGAATACCATTCAGAGTATAGACCATGACATGGCTGAGGGTTGAGATACTTTTGGCCACGCCCCTTTGCCTAGAAGCCCCTAAACCCATTGAAATAGCATTGGGGGTTTAAATTCGTTAGGCCCCGCCCCTTTGGGTCCAGAAGCCCAGAATACCATTCAGAGTATAGAACATAACCTGGCTGAGGGTTGAGATTCTTTTGGCCACGCCCCTTTTGCCTAGAAGCCCCTAAACCCATTGAAATAGCATTGGGGGTTTAAATTCGTTAGCCCCCGCCCCTTTGGGTCCAGAAGCCCAGAATACCATTCAGAGTATAGACCATGACATGGCTGAGGGTTGAGATACTTTTGGCCACGCCCCTTTGCTAGAAGCCCCTAAACCCATTGAAATAGCATTGTGGGTTTAAATTCGTTAGGCCCCGCCCCTTTGGGTCCAGAAGCCCAGAATACCATTCAGAGTATAGACCATGAAATGGCTGAGGGTTGAGATACTTTTGGCCACGCCCCTTTTGCCTAGAAGCCCCTAAACCCATTGAAATAGCATTGGGGGTTTAAATTCGTTAGGCCACGCCCCTTTGGGTCCAGAATCCCAGAATGCCATTCAGAGTATAGACCATGACATGGCTGAGGGTTGAGATACTTTTGGCCACGCCCCTTTTGCCTAGAAGCCCCTAAACCCATTGAAATAGCATTGGGGGTTTACATTAGTTAGGCCACGCCCCTTTGGGTCCAGAATCCCAGAATGCCATTCAGAGTATAGAACATGACATGGCTGAGGGTTGAGATACTTTTGGCCACGCCCCTTTGCCTAGAAGCCCCTAAACCCATTGAAATAGCATTGGGGGTTTAAATTCGTTAGGCCCCGCCCCTTTGGGTCCAGAAGCCCAGAATACCATTCAGAGTATAGACCATGAAATGGCTGAGGGTTGAGATACTTTTGGCCATGCCCCTTTTGCCTAGAAGCCCCTAAACCCATTGAAATAGCATTGGGGGTTTAAATTCGTTAGGCCACGCCCCTTTGGGTCCAGAATCCCAGAATGCCATTCAAAGTATAGACCATGACCTGGCTGAGGGTTGAGATTCTTTTGGCCACGCCCCTTTTGCCTAGAAGCCCCTAAACCCATTGAAATAACATTGGGGGTTTAAATTCGTTAGGCCACGCCCCTTTGGGTCCAGAATCCCAGAATACCATTCAGAGTATAGAACATGACATGGCTGAGGGTTGAAATACTTTTGGCCACGCCCCTTTGCCTAGAAGCCCCTAAACCCATTGAAATAGCATTGGGAGTTTAAATTCGTTAGGCCCCGCCCCTTTGGGTACAGAAGCCCAGAATGCCATTCAGAGTATAGACCATGACATGGCTGAGGGTTGAGATACTTTTGGCCACGCCACTTTTGCCTAGAAGCCCCTAAACCCATTGAAATAGCATTGGGGGTTTAAATTCGTTAGGCCCCGCCCCTTTGGGTCCAGAAGCCCAGAATACCATTCAGAGTATAGACCATGACATGGCTGAGGGTTGAGATACTTTTGGCCACGCCCCTTTGCCTAGAAGCCCCTAAACCCATTGAAATAGCATTGGGGGTTTAAATTCGTTAGGCCCCGCCCCTTTGGGTCCAGAAACCCAGAATACCATTCAGAGTATAGACCATGACATGGCTGAGGGTTGAGATACTTTTGGCCACGCCCCTTTGCTAGAAGCCCCTAAACCCATTGAAATAGCATTGTGGGTTTAAATTCGTTAGGCCCCGCCCCTTTGGGTCCAGAAGCCCAGAATACCATTCAGAGTATAGACCATGAAATGGCTGAGGGTTGAGATACTTTTGGCCACGCCCCTTTTGCCTAGAAGCCCCTAAACCCATTGAAATAGCATTGGGGGTTTAAATTCGTTAGGCCACGCCCCTTTGGGTCCAGAATCCCAGAATGCCATTCAGAGTATAGACCATGACATGGCTGAGGGTTGAGATACTTTTGGCCATGCCCCTTTTGCCTAGAAGCCCCTAAACCCATTGAAATAGCATTGGGGGTTTACATTAGTTAGGCCACGCCCCTTTGGGTCCAGAATCCCAGAATGCCATTCAGAGTATAGAACATGACATGGCTGAGGGTTGAGATACTTTTGGCCACGCCCCTTTGCCTAGAAGCCCCTAAACCCATTGAAATAGCATTGGGGGTTTAAATTCGTTAGGCCCCGCCCCTTTGGGTCCAGAAGCCCAGAATACCATTCAGAGTATAGACCATGAAATGGCTGAGGGTTGAGATACTTTTGGCCACGCCCCTTTTGCCTAGAAGCCCCTAAACCCATTGAAATAGCATTGGGGGTTTAAATTCGTTAGGCCACGCCCCTTTGGGTCCAGAATCCCAGAATGCCATTCAAAGTATAGACCATGACCTGGCTGAGGGTTGAGATTCTTTTGGCCACGCCCCTTTTGCCTAGAAGCCCCTAAACCCATTGAAATAGCATTGGGGGTTTAAATTCGTTAGGCCACGCCCCTTTGGGTCCAGAATCCCAGAATACCATTCAGAGTATAGAACATGACATGGCTGAGGGTTGAAATACTTTTGGCCACGCCCCTTTGCCTAGAAGCCCCTAAACCCATTGAAATAGCATTGGGGGTTTAAATTCGTTAGGCCCCGCCCCTTTGGGTACAGAAGCCCAGAATGCCATTCAAAGTATAGACCATGACCTGGCTGAGGGTTGAGATTCTTTTGGCCACGCCCCTTTTGCCTAGAAGCCCCTAAACCCATTGAAATAGCATTGGGGGTTTAAATTCGTTAGGCCACGCCCCTTTGGGTCCAGAATCCCAGAATACCATTCAGAGTATAGACCATGACATGGCTGAGGGTTGAAATACTTTTGGCCACGCCCCTTTGCCTAGAAGCCCCTAAACCCATTGAAATAGCATTGGGGGTTTAAATTCGTTAGGCCCCGCCCCTTTTGGTCCAGAAGCCCAGAATACCATTCAGAGTATAGAACATAACCTGGCTGAGGGTTGAGATTCTTTTGGCCACGCCCCTTTTGCCTAGAAGCCCCTAAACCCATTGAAATAGCATTGGGGGTTTAAATTCGTTAGCCCCCGCCCCTTTGGGTCCAGAAGCCCAGAATACCATTCAGAGTGTAGACCATGACATGGCTGAGGGTTGAGATACTTTTGGCCACGCCCCTTTTGCCTAGAAGCCCCTAAACCCATTGAAATAACATTGGGGGTTTAAATTCGTTAGGCCCCGCCCCTTTGGGTCCAGAAGCCCAGAATACCATTCAGAGTATAGACCATGACATGGCTGAGGGTTGAGATACATTTGGCCACGCCCCTTTTGCCTAGAAGCTCCTAAACCCATTGAAATAGCATTGGGGGTTTAAATTCGTTAGGCCCCGCCCCTTTGGGTCCAGAAGCCCAGAATACCATTCAGAGTATAGACCATGACATGGCTGAGGGTTGAGATACTTTTGGCCACGCCCCTTTGCCTAGAAGCCCCTAAACCCATTGAAATAGCATTGGGGGTTTAAATTCGTTAGGCCCCGCCCCTTTGGGTCCAGAAGCCCAGAATACCATTCAGAGTATAGAACATAACCTGGCTGAGGGTTGAGATTCTTTTGGCCACGCCCCTTTTGCCTAGAAGCCCCTAAACCCATTGAAATAGCATTGGGGGTTTAAATTCGTTAGCCCCCGCCCCTTTGGGTCCAGAAGCCCAGAATACCATTCAGAGTATAGACCATGACATGGCTGAGGGTTGAGATACTTTTGGCCACGCCCCTTTGCTAGAAGCCCCTAAACCCATTGAAATAGCATTGTGGGTTTAAATTCGTTAGGCCCCGCCCCTTTGGGTCCAGAAGCCCAGAATACCATTCAGAGTATAGACCATGAAATGGCTGAGGGTTGAGATACTTTTGGCCACGCCCCTTTTGCCTAGAAGCCCCTAAACCCATTGAAATAGCATTGGGGGTTTAAATTCGTTAGGCCACGCCCCTTTGGGTCCAGAATCCCAGAATGCCATTCAGAGTATAGACCATGACATGGCTGAGGGTTGAGATACTTTTGGCCACGCCCCTTTTGCCTAGAAGCCCCTAAACCCATTGAAATAGCATTGGGGGTTTACATTAGTTAGGCCACGCCCCTTTGGGTCCAGAATCCCAGAATGCCATTCAGAGTATAGAACATGACATGGCTGAGGGTTGAGATACTTTTGGCCACGCCCCTTTGCCTAGAAGCCCCTAAACCCATTGAAATAGCATTGGGGGTTTAAATTCGTTAGGCCCCGCCCCTTTGGGTCCAGAAGCCCAGAATACCATTCAGAGTATAGACCATGAAATGGCTGAGGGTTGAGATACTTTTGGCCATGCCCCTTTTGCCTAGAAGCCCCTAAACCCATTGAAATAGCATTGGGGGTTTAAATTCGTTAGGCCACGCCCCTTTGGGTCCAGAATCCCAGAATGCCATTCAAAGTATAGACCATGACCTGGCTGAGGGTTGAGATTCTTTTGGCCACGCCCCTTTTGCCTAGAAGCCCCTAAACCCATTGAAATAACATTGGGGGTTTAAATTCGTTAGGCCACGCCCCTTTGGGTCCAGAATCCCAGAATACCATTCAGAGTATAGAACATGACATGGCTGAGGGTTGAAATACTTTTGGCCACGCCCCTTTGCCTAGAAGCCCCTAAACCCATTGAAATAGCATTGGGAGTTTAAATTCGTTAGGCCCCGCCCCTTTGGGTACAGAAGCCCAGAATGCCATTCAGAGTATAGACCATGACATGGCTGAGGGTTGAGATACTTTTGGCCACGCCACTTTTGCCTAGAAGCCCCTAAACCCATTGAAATAGCATTGGGGGTTTAAATTCGTTAGGCCCCGCCCCTTTGGGTCCAGAAGCCCAGAATACCATTCAGAGTATAGACCATGACATGGCTGAGGGTTGAGATACTTTTGGCCACGCCCCTTTGCCTAGAAGCCCCTAAACCCATTGAAATAGCATTGGGGGTTTAAATTCGTTAGGCCCCGCCCCTTTGGGTCCAGAAACCCAGAATACCATTCAGAGTATAGACCATGACATGGCTGAGGGTTGAGATACTTTTGGCCACGCCCCTTTGCTAGAAGCCCCTAAACCCATTGAAATAACATTGGGGGTTTAAATTCGTTAGGCCCTGCCCCTTTGGGTCCAGAAGCCCAGAATACCATTCAGAGTATAGACCATGACATGGCTGAGGGTTGAGATACTTTTGGCCACGCCCCTTTTGCCTAGAAGCTCCTAAACCCATTGAAATAGCATTGGGGGTTTAAATTCGTTAGGCCCCGCCCCTTTGGGTCCAGAAGCCCAGAATACCATTCAGAGTATAGACCATGACATGGCTGAGGGTTGAGATACTTTTGGCCACGCCCCTTTTGCCTAGAAGCCCCTAAACCCATTGAAATAACATTGGGGGTTTAAATTCGTTAGGCCCTGCCCCTTTGGGTCCAGAAGCCCAGAATACCATTCAGAGTATAGACCATGACATGGCTGAGGGTTGAGATACTTTTGGCCACGCCCCTTTTGCCTAGAAGCTCCTAAACCCATTGAAATAGCATTGAAGGTTTAAATTCGTTAGGCCCCGCCCCTTTGGGTCCAGAAGCCCAGAATACCATTCAGAGTATAGACCATGACATGGCTGAGGGTTGAGATACTTTTGGCCACGCCCCTTTTGCCTAGAAGCCCCTAAACCCATTGAAATAACATTGGGGGTTTAAATTCGTTAGGCCCTGCCCCTTTGGGTCCAGAAGCCCAGAATACCATTCAGAGTATAGACCATGACATGGCTGAGGGTTGAGATACTTTTGGCCACGCCCCTTTTGCCTAGAAGCTCCTAAACCCATTGAAATAGCATTGAAGGTTTAAATTCGTTAGGCCCCGCCCCTTTGGGTCCAGAAGCCCAGAATACCATTCAGAGTATAGACCATGACATGGCTGAGGGTTGAGATACTTTTGGCCACGCCCCTTTTGCCTAGAAGCCCCTAAACCCATTGAAATAACATTGAAGGTTTAAATTCGTTAGGCCCCGCCCCTTTGGGTCCAGAAGCCCAGAATACCATTCAGAGTATAGACCATGACATGGCTGAGGGTTGAGATACTTTTGGCCACGCCCCTTTTGCCTAGAAGCTCCTAAAGCCATTGAAATAGCATTGGGGGTTTAAATTCGTTAGGCCCCGCCCCTTTGGGTCCAGAAGCCCAGAATACCATTCAGAGTATAGAACATAACCTGGCTGAGGGTTGAGATTCTTTTAGCCACGCCCCTTTTGCCTAGAAGCCCCTAAACCCATTGAAATAGCATTGGGGGTTTAAATTCGTTAGCCCCCGCCCCTTTGGGTCCAGAAGCCCAGAATACCATTCAGAGTATAGACCATGACATGGCTGAGGGTTGAGATACTTTTGGCCACGCCCCTTTTGCCTAGAAGCCCCTAAACCCATTGAAATAACATTGGGGGTTTAAATTCGTTAGGCCCTGCCCCTTTGGGTCCAGAAGCCCAGAATACCATTCAGAGTATAGACCATGACATGGCTGAGGGTTGAGATACTTTTGGCCACGCCCCTTTTGCCTAGAAGCTCCTAAACCCATTGAAATAGCATTGGGGGTTTAAATTCGTTAGGCCCCGCCCCTTTGGGTCCAGAAGCCCAGAATACCATTCAGAGTATAGACCATGACATGGCTGAGGGTTGAGATACTTTTGGCCACGCCCCTTTTGCCTAGAAGCCCCTAAACCCATTGAAATAACATTGGGGGTTTAAATTCGTTAGGCCCTGCCCCTTTGGGTCCAGAAGCCCAGAATACCATTCAGAGTATAGACCATGACATGGCTGAGGGTTGAGATACTTTTGGCCACGCCCCTTTTTCCTAGAAGCTCCTAAACCCATTGAAATAGCATTGAAGGTTTAAATTCGTTAGGCCCCGCCCCTTTGGGTCCAGAAGCCCAGAATACCATTCAGAGTATAGACCATGACATGGCTGAGGGTTGAGATACTTTTGGCCACGCCCCTTTTGCCTAGAAGCCCCTAAACCCATTGAAATAACATTGGGGGTTTAAATTCGTTAGGCCCTGCCCCTTTGGGTCCAGAAGCCCAGAATACCATTCAGAGTATAGACCATGACATGGCTGAGGGTTGAGATACTTTTGGCCACGCCCCTTTTGCCTAGAAGCTCCTAAACCCATTGAAATAGCATTGAAGGTTTAAATTCGTTAGGCCCCGCCCCTTTGGGTCCAGAAGCCCAGAATACCATTCAGAGTATAGACCATGACATGGCTGAGGGTTGAGATACTTTTGGCCACGCCCCTTTTGCCTAGAAGCCCCTAAACCCATT
Organism: Crinia signifera; assembly: GCF_055691185.1. Classification (NCBI taxonomy): domain Eukaryota; kingdom Metazoa; phylum Chordata; class Amphibia; order Anura; family Myobatrachidae; genus Crinia; species Crinia signifera. Next base: position 49,888 of record NW_028142049.1, read on the forward strand.
GAAATAACATTGAAGGTTTAAATTCGTTAGGCCCCGCCCCTTTGGGTCCAGAAGCCCAGAATACCATTCAGAGTATAGACCATGACATGGCTGAGGGTTGAGATACTTTTGGCCACGCCCCTTTTGCCTAGAAGCTCCTAAAGCCATTGAAATAGCATTGGGGGTTTAAATTCGTTAGGCCCCGCCCCTTTGGGTCCAGAAGCCCAGAATACCATTCAGAGTATAGAACATAACCTGGCTGAGGGTTGAGATTCTTTTAGCCACGCCCCTTTTGCCTAGAAGCCCCTAAACCCATTGAAATAGCATTGGGGGTTTAAATTCGTTAGCCCCCGCCCCTTTGGGTCCAGAAGCCCAGAATACCATTCAGAGTATAGACCATGACATGGCTGAGGGTTGAGATACTTTTGGCCACGCCCCTTTTGCCTAGAAGCTCCTAAACCCATTGAAATAGCATTGGGGGTTTAAATTCGTTAGGCCCCGCCCCTTTGGGTCCAGAAGCCCAGAATACCATTCAGAGTATAGACCATGACATGGCTGAGGGTTGAGATACTTTTGGCCACGCCCCTTTGCCTAGAAGCCCCTAAACCCATTGAAATAGCATTGGGGGTTTAAATTCGTTAGGCCCCGCCCCTTTGGGTCCAGAAGCCCAGAATACCATTCAGAGTATAGAACATAACCTGGCTGAGGGTTGAGATTCTTTTGGCCACGCCCCTTTTGCCTAGAAGCCCCTAAACCCATTGAAATAGCATTGGGGGTTTAAATTCGTTAGCCCCCGCCCCTTTGGGTCCAGAAGCCCAGAATACCATTCAGAGTATAGACCATGACATGGCTGAGGGTTGAGATACTTTTGGCCACGCCCCTTTGCTAGAAGCCCCTAAACCCATTGAAATAGCATTGTGGGTTTAAATTCGTTAGGCCCCGCCCCTTTGGGTCCAGAAGCCCAGAATACCATTCAGAGTATAGACCATGAAATGGCTGAGGGTTGAGATACTTTTGGCCACGCCCCTTTTGCCTAGAAGCCCCTAAACCCATTGAAATAGCATTGGGGGTTTAAATTCGTTAGGCCCCGCCCCTTTGGGTCCAGAAGCCCAGAATACCATTCAGAGTATAGACCATGACATGGCTGAGGGTTGAGATACTTTTGGCCACGCCCCTTTTGCCTAGAAGCCCCTAAACCCATTGAAATAGCATTGGGGGTTTAAATTCGTTAGGCCACGCCCCTTTGGGTCCAGAATCCCAGAATACCATTCAGAGTATAGAACATGACATGGCTGAGGGTTGAAATACTTTTGGCCACGCCCCTTTGCCTAGAAGCCCCTAAACCCATTGAAATAGCATTGGGGGTTTAAATTCGTTAGGCCCCGCCCCTTTGGGTACAGAAGCCCAGAATGCCATTCAAAGTATAGACCATGACCTGGCTGAGGGTTGAGATTCTTTTGGCCACGCCCCTTTTGCCTAGAAGCCCCTAAACCCATTGAAATAGCATTGGGGGTTTAAATTCGTTAGGCCACGCCCCTTTGGGTCCAGAATCCCAGAATACCATTCAGAGTATAGACCATGACATGGCTGAGGGTTGAAATACTTTTGGCCACGCCCCTTTGCCTAGAAGCCCCTAAACCCATTGAAATAGCATTGGGGGTTTAAATTCGTTAGGCCCCGCCCCTTTTGGTCCAGAAGCCCAGAATACCATTCAGAGTATAGAACATAACCTGGCTGAGGGTTGAGATTCTTTTGGCCACGCCCCTTTTGCCTAGAAGCCCCTAAACCCATTGAAATAGCATTGGGGGTTTAAATTCGTTAGCCCCCGCCCCTTTGGGTCCAGAAGCCCAGAATACCATTCAGAGTGTAGACCATGACATGGCTGAGGGTTGAGATACTTTTGTCCACGCCCCTTTTGCCTAGAAGCCCCTAAACCCATTGAAATAACATTGGGGGTTTAAATTCGTTAGGCCCCGCCCCTTTGGGTCCAGAAGCCCAGAATACCATTCAGAGTATAGACCATGACATGGCTGAGGGTTGAGATACATTTGGCCACGCCCCTTTTGCCTAGAAGCTCCTAAACCCATTGAAATAGCATTGGGGGTTTAAATTCGTTAGGCCCCGCCCCTTTGGGTCCAGAAGCCCAGAATACCATTCAGAGTATAGACCATGACATGGCTGAGGGTTGAGATACTTTTGGCCACGCCCCTTTGCCTAGAAGCCCCTAAACCCATTGAAATAGCATTGGGGGTTTAAATTCGTTAGGCCCCGCCCCTTTGGGTCCAGAAGCCCAGAATACCATTCAGAGTATAGAACATAACCTGGCTGAGGGTTGAGATTCTTTTGGCCACGCCCCTTTTGCCAAGAAGCCCCTAAACCCATTGAAATAGCATTGGGGGTTTAAATTCGTTAGCCCCCGCCCCTTTGGGTCCAGAAGCCCAGAATACCATTCAGAGTATAGACCATGACATGGCTGAGGGTTGAGATACTTTTGGCCACGCCCCTTTGCTAGAAGCCCCTAAACCCATTGAAATAGCATTGTGGGTTTAAATTCGTTAGGCCCCGCCCCTTTGGGTCCAGAAGCCCAGAATACCATTCAGAGTATAGACCATGAAATGGCTGAGGGTTGAGATACTTTTGGCCACGCCCCTTTTGCCTAGAAGCCCCTAAACATATTGAAATAGCATTGGGGGTTTAAATTCGTTAGGCCACGCCCCTTTGGGTCCAGAATCCCAGAATGCCATTCAGAGTATAGACCATGACATGGCTGAGGGTTGAGATACTTTTGGCCACGCCCCTTTTGCCTAGAAGCCCCTAAACCCATTGAAATAGCATTGGGGGTTTACATTAGTTAGGCCACGCCCCTTTGGGTCCAGAATCCCAGAATGCCATTCAGAGTATAGAACATGACATGGCTGAGGGTTGAGATACTTTTGGCCACGCCCCTTTGCCTAGAAGCCCCTAAACCCATTGAAATAGCATTGGGGGTTTAAATTCGTTAGGCCCCGCCCCTTTGGGTCCAGAAGCCCAGAATACCATTCAGAGTATAGACCATGAAATGGCTGAGGGTTGAGATACTTTTGGCCATGCCCCTTTTGCCTAGAAGCCCCTAAACCCATTGAAATAGCATTGGGGGTTTAAATTCGTTAGGCCACGCCCCTTTGGGTCCAGAATCCCAGAATGCCATTCAAAGTATAGACCATGACCTGGCTGAGGGTTGAGATTCTTTTGGTCACGCCCCTTTTGCCTAGAAGCCCCTAAACCCATTGAAATAACATTGGGGGTTTAAATTCGTTAGGCCACGCCCCTTTGGGTCCAGAATCCCAGAATACCATTCAGAGTATAGAACATGACATGGCTGAGGGTTGAAATACTTTTGGCCACGCCCCTTTGCCTAGAAGCCCCTAAACCCATTGAAATAGCATTGGGAGTTTAAATTCGTTAGGCCCCGCCCCTTTGGGTACAGAAGCCCAGAATGCCATTCAGAGTATAGACCATGACATGGCTGAGGGTTGAGATACTTTTGGCCACGCCACTTTTGCCTAGAAGCCCCTAAACCCATTGAAATAGCATTGGGGGTTTAAATTCGTTAGGCCCCGCCCCTTTGGGTCCAGAAGCCCAGAATACCATTCAGAGTATAGACCATGACATGGCTGAGGGTTGAGATACTTTTGGCCACGCCCCTTTGCCTAGAAGCCCCTAAACCCATTGAAATAGCATTGGGGGTTTAAATTCGTTAGGCCCCGCCCCTTTGGGTCCAGAAACCCAGAATACCATTCAGAGTATAGACCATGACATGGCTGAGGGTTGAGATACTTTTGGCCACGCCCCTTTGCTAGAAGCCCCTAAACCCATTGAAATAACATTGGGGGTTTAAATTCGTTAGGCCCTGCCCCTTTGGGTCCAGAAGCCCAGAATACCATTCAGAGTATAGACCATGACATGGCTGAGGGTTGAGATACTTTTGGCCACGCCCCTTTTGCCTAGAAGCTCCTAAACCCATTGAAATAGCATTGGGGGTTTAAATTCGTTAGGCCCCGCCCCTTTGGGTCCAGAAGCCCAGAATACCATTCAGAGTATAGACCATGACATGGCTGAGGGTTGAGATACTTTTGGCCACGCCCCTTTTGCCTAGAAGCCCCTAAACCCATTGAAATAACATTGGGGGTTTAAATTCGTTAGGCCCTGCCCCTTTGGGTCCAGAAGCCCAGAATACCATTCAGAGTATAGACCATGACATGGCTGAGGGTTGAGATACTTTTGGCCACGCCCCTTTTGCCTAGAAGCTCCTAAACCCATTGAAATAGCATTGAAGGTTTAAATTTGTTAGGCCCCGCCCCTTTGGGTCCAGAAGCCCAGAATACCATTCAGAGTATAGACCATGACATGGCTGAGGGTTGAGATACTTTTGGCCACGCCCCTTTTGCCTAGAAGCCCCTAAACCCATTGAAATAACATTGGGGGTTTAAATTCGTTAGGCCCTGCCCCTTTGGGTCCAGAAGCCCAGAATACCATTCAGAGTATAGACCATGACATGGCTGAGGGTTGAGATACTTTTGGCCACGCCCCTTCGCCTAGAAGCCCCTAAACCCATTGAAATAGCATTGGGGGTTTAAATTCGTTAGGCCTCGCCCCTTTGGGTTCAGAAGCCCAGAATACCATTCAGAGACCATGAAATGGCTGAGGGTTGAGATACTTTTGGCCACGCCCCTTTTGCCTAGAAGCCCCTAAACCCATTGAAATAGCATTGGGGGTTTTAATTCGTTAGGCCACGCCCCTTTGGGTCCAGAATTTCAGAATGCCATTCAGAGTATAGACCATGACATGGCTGAGGGTTGAGATACTTTTGGCCACGCCCCTTTGCCTAGAAGCCCCTAAACCCATTGAAATAGCATTGGGGGTTTAAATTCGTTAGGCCCCGCCCCTTTGGGTCCAGAAGCCCAGAATGCCATTCAGAGTATAGACCATGACATGGCTGAGGGTTGAGATACTTTTGGCCACGCCCCTTTGCCTAGAAGCCCCTTAACCCATTGAAATAGCATTGGGGGTTTAAATTCGTTAGGCCCCGCCCCTTTGGGTCCAGAAGCCCAGAATGCCATTCAGAGTATAGACCATGACATGGCTGAGGGTTGAGATACTTTTGGCCACGCCTCTTTTGCCTAGAAGCCCCTAAACCCATTAAAATAGCATTAGGGGTTTAAATTCGTTAGGCCCCGCCCCTTTGGGTCCAGAAGCCTAATATACCATTCAGAGTATAGACCATGACATGGCTGAGTGTTGAGATACTTTTGGCCACGCCCCTTTGCCTAGAAGCCCCTAAACCCATTGAAATAACATTGGGGGTTTAAATTCGTTAGGCCCCGCCCCTTAAGGTCCAGAAGCCCATAATACCATTCAGAGTATAGACCATGACATGGCTGAGGATTGAGATACTTTTGGCCACGCCCCTTTGCCTAGAAGCCCCTAAACCCCATGAAATAGCATTGGGGGTTTAAATTCGTTAGGCCCCGCCCCTTTGGGTCCAGAAGCCCAGAATGCCATTCAGAGTATAGACCATGACATGGCTGAGGGTTGAGTTACTTTTGGCCACGCCCCTTTTGCCTAGAAGCCCCTAAACCCATTGAAATAGCATTGGGGGGTTTAAATTCGTTAGGCCCCGCCCCTTTGGGTCCAGAAGCCCAGAATACCATTCAGAGTATAGTACCATGACATGGCTGAGGGTTGAGATACTTTTGGCCACGCCCCTTTTGCCTAGAAGCCCCTAAACCCATTGAAATAGCATTGGGGGTTTAAATTCGTTAGGCCCCGCCCCTTTGGGTCCAGAAGCCCAGAATACCATTCAGAGTATAGAACATGACATGGCTGAGGGTTGAGATACTTTTGGCCACGCCCTTTGCCTAGAAGCCCCTAAACCTAATGAAATAGCATTGGGGGTTTAAATTCGTTAGGCCCCGCCCCTTTGGGTCCAGAAGCCCAGAATGCCATTCAGAGTATAGACCATGACCTGGCTGAGGGTTGAGTTACTTTTGGCCACGCCCCTTTTGCCTAGAAGCCCCTAAACCCATTGAAATAGCATTGGGGTTTAAATTCGTTAGGCCACGCCCCTTTGGGTCCAGAAGCCCAGAATACCATTCAGAGTATAGACCATGACATGGCTGAGGGTTGAGATACTTTTGGCCACGCCCCTTTTGCCTAGAAGCCCCTAAACCCATTGAAATAGCATTGGGGGTTTAAATTCGTTAGGCCACGCCCCTTTGGGTCCAGAAGCCCAGAATACCATTCAGAGTATAGACCATGACATGGCTGAGGGTTGAGTTACTTTTGGCCACGCCCCTTTTGCCTAGAAGCCCCTAAACCCATTGAAATAGCATTGGGGGTTTAAATTCGTTAGCCCCCGCCCCTTTGGGTCCAGAAGCCCAGAATACCATTCAGAGTATAGACCATGACATGGCTGAGGGTTGAGATACTTTTGGCCACGCCCCTTTGCCTAGAAGCCCCTAAACTTATTGAAATAGCATTGGGGGTTTAAATTCGTTAGGCCACGCCCCTTTGGGTCCAGAATCCCAGAATGCCATTCAGAGTATAGACCATGACATGGCTGAGGGTTGAGATACTTTTGGCCACGCCCCTTTGCCTAGAAGCCCCTAAACCCATTGAAATAGCATTGGGGGTTTAAATTCGTTAGGCCCCGCCCCTTTGGGTCCAGAAGCCCAGAATGCCATTCAGAGTATAGAGCATGACATGGCTGAGGGTTGAGATACTTTTGGCCACGCCCCTTTTGCCTAGAAGCCCCTAAACCCATTGAAATAGCATTGGGGGTTTAAATTCGTTAGGCCCCGCCCCTTTGGGTCCAGAAGCCCAGAATACCATTCAGAGTATAGACCATGACATGGCTGAGGGTTGAGATACTTTTGGCCACGCCCCTTTTGCCTAGAAGCCCCTAAACCCATTGAAATAACATTGAAGGTTTAAATTCGTTAGGCCCCGCACCTTTGGGTCCAGAAGCCCAGAATACCATTCAGAGTATAGACCATGACATGGCTGAGGGTTGAGATACTTTTGGCCACGCCCCTTTTGCCTAGAAGCCCCTAAACCCATTGAAATAGCATTGGGGGTTTACATTAGTTAGGCCACGCCCCTTTGGGTCCAGAAGCCCAGAATGCCATTCAGAGTATAGACCATGACATGGCTGAGGGTTGAGATACTTTTGGCCACGCCCCTTTGCCTAGAAGCCCCTAAACCCCATGAAATAGCATTGGGGGTTTAAATTTGTTAGGCCCCGCCCCTTTGGGTCCAGAAGCCCAGAATGCCATTCAGAGTATAGACCATGACCTGGCTGAGGGTTGAGTTACTTTTGGCCACGCCCCTTTTGCCTAGAAGCCCCTAAACTTATTGAAATAGCATTGGGGGTTTAAATTCGTTAGGCCCCGCCCCTTTGGGTCCAGAAGCCCAGAATACCATTCAGAGTATAGACCATGAAATGGCTGAGGGTTGAGATACTTTTGGCCACGCCCCTTTTGCCTAGAAGCCCCTAAACCCATTGAAATAGCATTATTATTATTATTATTATAATTTTATTTATAAGGCGCCACAAGTGTTTCGCAGCGCCGTACAAAGGAACAATACAGGGAGACAAAACTTGGCATAACATTGAATAAATAACAAAAATACAGTACAAATAAAGAGCACCACAGTTCAATACACATTACAGCTTAAATGTAAGTTGTGAGGACCCAATCATACAACTAGAGGCTTGAGGCCAATGATGGAGATGAGTATGAAGATGGTCACTGAGTGTTGGAGTAAAGGAGAGCTGGGGGGTTTAAATTCGTTAGGCCACGCCCCTTTGGGTCCAGAATCCCAGAATGCCATTCAGAGTATAGACCATGACATGGCTGAGGGTTGAGATACTTTTGGCCACGCCCCTTTGCCTAGAAGCCCCTAAACCCATTGAAATAGCATTGGGGGTTTAAATTCGTTAGGCCCCGCCCCTTTGGGTCCAGAAGCCCAGAATGCCATTCAGAGTATAGACCATGACATGGCTGAGGGTTGAGATACTTTTGGCCACGCCCCTTTTGCCTAGAAGCCCCTAAACCCATTGAAATAGCATTGGGGGTTTAAATTCGTTAGGCCCTTCCCCTTTGGGTCCAGAAGCCCAGAATACCATTCAGAGTATAGACCATGACATGGCTGAGGGTTGAGATACTTTTGGCCACGCCCCTTTTGCCTAGAAGCCCCTAAACCCATTGAAATAACATTGAAGGTTTAAATTCGTTAGGCCCCGCACCTTTGGGTCCAGAAGCCCAGAATACCATTCAGAGTATAGACCATGACATGGCTGAGGGTTGAGATACTTTTAGCCACGCCCCTTTTGCCTAGAAGCCCCTAAACCCATTGAAATAGCATTGGGGGTTTAAATTCGTTAGCCCCCGCCCCTTTGGGTCCAGAAGCCCAGAATACCATTCAGAGTATAGACCATGACATGGCTGAGGGTTGAGATACTTTTGGCCACGCCCCTTTGCCTAGAAGCCCCTAAACCCATTGAAATAGCATTGGGGGTTTAAATTCGTTAGGCCCCGCCCCTTTGGGTTCAGAAGCCCAGAATACCATTCAGAGACCATGAAATGGCTGAGGGTTGAGATACTTTTGGCCACGCCCCTTTTGCCTAGAAGCCCCTAAACCCATTGAAATAGCATTGGGGGTTTTAATTCGTTAGGCCACGCCCCTTTGGGTCCAGAATTTCAGAATGCCATTCAGAGTATAGACCATGACATGGCTGAGGGTTGAGATACTTTTGGCCACGCCCCTTTGCCTAGAAGCCCCTAAACCCATTGAAATAGCATTGGGGGTTTAAATTCGTTAGGCCCCGCCCCTTTGGGTCCAGAAGCCCAGAATGCCATTCAGAGTATAGACCATGACATGGCTGAGGGTTGAGATACTTTTGGCCACGCCCCTTTGCCTAGAAGCCCCTAAACCCATTGAAATAGCATTGGGGGTTTAAATTCGTTAGGCCCCGCCCATTTGGGTCCAGAAGCCCAGAATGCCATTCAGAGTATAGACCATGACATGGCTGAGGGTTGAGATACTTTTGGCCACGCCTCTTTTGCCTAGAAGCCCCTAAACCCATTAAAATAGCATTGGGGGTTTAAATTCGTTAGGCCCCGCCCCTTTGGGTCCAGAAGCCTAATATACCATTCAGAGTATAGACCATGACATGGCTGAGTGTTGAGATACTTTTGGCCACGCCCCTTTGCCTAGAAGCCCCTAAACCCATTGAAATAACATTGGGGGTTTAAATTCGTTAGGCCCCGCCCCTTAAGGTCCAGAAGCCCATAATACCATTCAGAGTATAGACCATGACATGGCTGAGGATTGAGATACTTTTGGCCACGCCCCTTTGCCTAGAAGCCCCTAAACCCCATGAAATAGCATTGGGGGTTTAAATTCGTTAGGCCCCGCCCCTTTGGGTCCAGAAGCCCAGAATGCCATTCAGAGTATAGACCATGACATGGCTGAGGGTTGAGTTACTTTTGGCCACGCCCCTTTTGCCTAGAAGCCCCTAAACCCATTGAAATAGCATTGGGGGTTTAAATTCGTTAGGCCCCGACCCTTTGGGTCCAGAAGCCCAGAATACCATTCAGAGTATAGTACCATGACATGGCTGAGGGTTGAGATACTTTTGGCCACGCCCCTTTTGCCTAGAAGCCCCTAAACCCATTGAAATAGCATTGGGGGTTTAAATTCGTTAGGCCCCGCCCCTTTGGGTCCAGAAGCCCAGAATACCATTCAGAGTATAGACCATGACATGGCTGAGGGTTGAGATACTTTTGGCCACGCCCTTTGCCTAGAAGCCCCTAAACCCCATGAAATAGCATTGGGGGTTTAAATTCGTTAGGCCCCGCCCCTTTGGGTCCAGAAGCCCAGAATGCCATTCAGAGTATAGACCATGACCTGGCTGAGGGTTGAGTTACTTTTGGCCACGCCCCTTTTGCCTAGAAGCCCCTAAACCCATTGAAATAGCATTGGGGTTTAAATTCGTTAGGCCACGCCCCTTTGGGTCCAGAAGCCCAGAATACCATTCAGAGTATAGACCATGACATGGCTGAGGGTTGAGATACTTTTGGCCACGCCCCTTTTGCCTAGAAGCCCCTAAACCCATTGAAATAGCATTGGGGGTTTAAATTCGTTAGGCCACGCCCCTTTGGGTCCAGAAGCCCAGAATACCATTCAGAGTATAGACCATGACATGGCTGAGGGTTGAGTTACTTTTGGCCACGCCCCTTTTGCCTAGAAGCCCCTAAACCCATTGAAATAGCATTGGGGGTTTAAATTCGTTAGCCCCCGCCCCTTTGGGTCCAGAAGCCCAGAATACCATTCAGAGTATAGACCATGACATGGCTGAGGGTTGAGATACTTTTGGCCACGCCCCTTTGCCTAGAAGCCCCTAAACCCATTGAAATAGCATTGGGGGTTTAAATTCGTTAGGCCCCGCCCCTTTGGGTTCAGAAGCCCAGAATACCATTCAGAGTATAGACCATGAAATGGCTGAGGGTTGAGATACTTTTGGCCACGCCCCTTTTGCCTAGAAGCCCCTAAACCCATTGAAATAGCATTGGGGGTTTAAATTCGTTAGGCCACGCCCCTTTGGGTCCAGAATCCCAGAATGCCATTCAGAGTATAGACCATGACATGGCTGAGGGTTGAGATACTTTTGGCCACGCCCCTTTGCCTAGAAGCCCCTAAACCCATTGAAATAGCATTGGGGGTTTAAATTCGTTAGGCCCCGCCCCTTTGGGTCCAGAAGCCCAGAATGCCATTCAGAGTATAGACCATGACATGGCTGAGGGTTGAGATACTTTTGGCCACGCCCCTTTTTCCTAGAAGCCCCTAAACCCATTGAAATAGCATTGGGGGTTTAAATTCGTTAGGCCCCGCCCCTTTGGGTCCAGAAGCCCAGAATACCATTCAGAGTATAGACCATGACCTGGCTGAGGGTTGAGATTCTTTTGGCCACGCCCCTTTTGCCTAGAAGCCCCTAAACCCATTGAAATAGCATTGGGGGTTTAAATTCGTTAGGCCACGCCCCTTTGGGTCCAGAATCCCAGAATGCCATTCAGAGTATAGAACATGACATGGCTGAGGGTTGAGATACTTTTGGCCACGCCCCTTTGCCTAGAAGCCCCTAAACCCATTGAAATAGCATTGGGGGTTTAAATTCGTTAGGCCCCGCCCCTTTGGGTCCAGAAGCCCAGAATGCCATTCAGAGTATAGACCATGACATGGCTGAGGGTTGAGATACTTTTGGCCACGCCCCTTTTGCCTAGAAGCCCCTAAACCCATTGAAATAGCATTGGGGGTTTAAATTTGTTAGGCCCCGCCCCTTTGGGTCCAGAAGCCCAGAATACCATTCAGAGTATAGACCATGACCTGGCTGAGGGTTGAGATACTTTTGGCCACGCCCCTTTTGCCTAGAAGCCCCTAAACCCATTGAAATAACATTGAAGGTTTAAATTCGTTAGGCCCCGCACCTTTGGGTCCAGAAGCCCAGAATACCATTCAGAGTATAGACCATGACATGGCTGAGGGTTGAGATACTTTTGGCCACGCCCCTTTTGCCTAGAAGCCCCTAAACCCATTGAAATAGCATTGGGGGTTTAAATTCGTTAGGCCCCGCCCCTTTGGGTCCAGAAGCCCAGAATACCATTCAGAGTATAGACCATGACATGGCTGAGGGTTGAGATACTTTTGGCCACGCCCCTTTGCCTAGAAGCCCCTAAACCCCATGAAATAGCATTGGGGGTTTAAATTCGTTAGGCCCCGCCCCTTTGGGTCCAGAAGCCCAGAATGCCATTCAGAGTATAGACCATGACCTGGCTGAGGGTTGAGTTACTTTTGGCCACGCCCCTTTTGCCTAGAAGCCCCTAAACTTATTGAAATAGCATTGGGGGTTTAAATTCGTTAGGCCCCGCCCCTTTGGGTCCAGAAGCCCAGAATACCATTCAGAGTATAGACCATGAAATGGCTGAGGGTTGAGATACTTTTGGCCACGCCCCTTTTGCCTAGAAGCCCCTAAACCCATTGAAATAGCATTGGGGGTTTAAATTCGTTAGGCCACGCCCCTTTGGGTCCAGAATCCCAGAATGCCATTCAGAGTATAGACCATGACATGGCTGAGGGTTGAGATACTTTTGGCCACGCCCCTTTTCCTAGAAGCCCCTAAACCCATTGAAATAGCATTGGGGGTTTAAATTCGTTAGGCCCCGCCCCTTTGGGTCCAGAAGCCCAGAATGCCATTCAGAGTATAGACCATGACATGGCTGAGGGTTGAGATACTTTTGGCCACGCCCCTTTTTCCTAGAAGCCCCTAAACCCATTGAAATAGCATTGGGGGTTTAAATTCGTTAGGCCCCGCCCCTTTGGGTCCAGAAGCCCAGAATACCATTCAGAGTATAGACCATGACCTGGCTGAGGGTTGAGATTCTTTTGGCCACGCCCCTTTTGCCTAGAAGCCCCTAAACCCATTGAAATAGCATTGGGGGTTTAAATTCGTTAGGCCACGCCCCTTTGGGTCCAGAATCGCAGAATGCCATTCAGAGTATAGAACATGACATGGCTGAGGGTTGAGATACTTTTGGCCATGCCCCTTTGCCTAGAAGCCCCTAAACCCATTGAAATAGCATTGGGGGTTTAAATTCGTTAGGCCCCGCCCCTTTGGGTCCAGAAGCCCAGAATGCCATTCAGAGTATAGACCATGACATGGCTGAGGGTTGAGATACTTTTGGCCACGCCCCTTTTGCCCAGAAGCCCCTAAACCCATTGAAATAGCATTGGGGGTTTAAATTAGTTAGGCCCCGCCCCTTTGGGTCCAGAAGCCCAGAATACCATTCAGAGTATAGACCATGACATGGCTGAGGGTTGAGATACTTTTGGCCACGCCCCTTTTGCCTAGAAGCCCCTAAACCCATTGAAATAACATTGAAGGTTTAAATTCGTTAGGCCCCGCCCCTTTGGGTCCAGAATCCCAGAATGCCATTCAGAGTATAGACCATGACATGGCTGAGGGTTGAGATACTTTTGGCCACGCCCCTTTTCCTAGAAGCCCCTAAACCCATTGAAATAGCATTGGGGGTTTAAATTCGTTAGGCCCCGCCCCTTTGGGTCCAGAAGCCCAGAATGCCATTCAGAGTATAGACCATGACCTGGCTGAGGGTTGAGTTACTTTTGGCCACGTCCCTTTTGCCTAGAAGCCCCTAAACTTATTGAAATAGCATTGGGGGTTTAAATTCGTTAGGCCACGCCCCTTTGGGTCCAGAAGCCCAGAATGCCATTCAGAGAATAGACCATGACATGGCTGAGGGTTGAGATACTTTTGGCCACGCCCCTTTTGCCTAGAAGCCCCTAAACCCATTGAAATAGCATTGGGGTTTAAATTCGTTAGTCCCCGCCCCTTTGGGTCCAGAAGCCCAGAATGCCATTCAGAGTATAGACCATGAAATGGCTGAGGGTTGAGTTACTTTTGGCCACGCCCCTTTTGCCTAGAAGCCCCTAAACCCATTGAAATAGCATTGGGGGTTTAAATTCGTTAGGCCCCGCCCCTTTGGGTCCAGAAGCCCAGAATGCCATTCAGAGTGCAGACCATGACATGGCTGAGGGTTGAGTTACTTTTGGCCACGCCCCTTTTGCCTAGAAGCCCCTAAACCCATTGAAATAGCTTTGGGGGTTTAAATTCGTTAGGCCCCGCCCCTTTGGGTCCAGAAGCCCAGAATGTCATTCAGAGTATAGACCATGACATGGCTGAGGGTTGAGATACTTTTGGCCACGCCCCTTTTGCCTAGAAGCCCCTAAACCCATTGAAATAGCATTGGGGGTTTAAATTCGTTAGGCCCCGCCCCTTTGGGTCCAGAAGCCCAGAATACCATTCAGAGTATAGACCATGACATGGCTGAGGGTTGAGACACTTTTGGCCACGCCCCTTTTGCCTAGAAGCCCCTAAACCCATTGAAATAACATTGAAGGTTTAAATTCGTTAGGCCCCGCCCCTTTGGGTCCAGAAGCCCAGAATACCATTCAGAGTATAGACCATGACATGGCTGAGGGTTGAGATACTTTTGGCCACGCCCCTTTTGCCTAGAAGCTCCTAAACCCATTGAAATAGCATTGGGGGTTTAAATTCGTTAGGCCCCGCCCCTTTGGGTCCAGAAGCCCAGAATACCATTCAGAGTATAGACCATGACATGGCTGAGGGTTGAGATACTTTTGGCCACGCCCCTTTTGCCTAGAAGCCCCTAAACCCATTGAAATAACATTGGGGGTTTAAATTCGTTAGGCCCTGCCCCTTTGGGTCCAGAAGCCCAGAATGCCATTCAGAGTATAGACCATGACATGGCTGAGGGTTGAGTTACTTTTGGCCACGCCCCTTTTGCCTAGAAGCCCCTAAACCCATTGAAATAGCTTTGGGGGTTTAAATTCGTTAGGCCCCGCCCCTTTGGGTCCAGAAGCCCAGAATGTCATTCAGAGTATAGACCATGACATGGCTGAGGGTTGAGATACTTTTGGCCACGCCCCTTTTGCCTAGAAGCCCCTAAACCCATTGAAATAGCATTGGGGGTTTAAATTCGTTAGGCCCCGCCCCTTTGGGTCCAGAAGCCCAGAATACCATTCAGAGTATAGACCATGACATGGCTGAGGGTTGAGATACTTTTGGCCACGCCCCTTTTGCCTAGAAGCCCCTAAACCCATTGAAATAACATTGAAGGTTTAAATTCGTTAGGCCCCGCCCCTTTGGGTCCAGAAGCCCAGAATACCATTCAGAGTATAGACCATGACATGGCTGAGGGTTGAGATACTTTTGGCCACGCCCCTTTTGCCTAGAAGCTCCTAAACCCATTGAAATAGCATTGGGGGTTTAAATTCGTTAGGCCCCGCCCCTTTGGGTCCAGAAGCCCAGAATACCATTCAGAGTATAGAACATAACCTGGCTGAGGGTTGAGATTCTTTTGGCCACGCCCCTTTTGCCTAGAAGCCCCTAAACCCATTGAAATAGCATTGGGGGTTTAAATTCGTTAGCCCCTGCCCCTTTGGGTCCAGAAGCCCAGAATACCATTCAGAGTATAGACCATGACATGGCTGAGGGTTGAGATACTTTTGGCCACGCCCCTTTTGCCTAGAAGCCCCTAAACCCATTGAAATAACATTGGGGGTTTAAATTCGTTAGGCCCTGCCCCTTTGGGTCCAGAAGCCCAGAATACCATTCAGAGTATAGACCATGACATGGCTGAGGGTTGAGATACTTTTGGCCACGCCCCTTTTGCCTAGAAGCTCCTAAACCCATTGAAATAGCATTGGGGGTTTAAATTCGTTAGGCCCCGCCCCTTTGGGTCCAGAAGCCCAGAATACCATTCAGAGTATAGACCATGACATGGCTGAGGGTTGAGATACTTTTGGCCACGCCCCTTTTGCCTAGAAGCCCCTAAACCCATTGAAATAACATTGAAGGTTTAAATTCGTTAGGCCCCGCCCCTTTGGGTCCAGAAGCCCAGAATACCATTCAGAGTATAGACCATGACATGGCTGAGGGTTGAGATACTTTTGGCCACGCCCCTTTTGCCTAGAAGCTCCTAAACCCATTGAAATAGCATTGGGGGTTTAAATTCGTTAGGCCCCGCCCCTTTGGGTCCAGAAGCCCAGAATACCATTCAGAGTATAGAACATAACCTGGCTGAGGGTTGAGATTCTTTTGGCCACGCCCCTTTTGCCTAGAAGCCCCTAAACCCATTGAAATAGCATTGGGGGTTTAAATTCGTTAGCCCCCACCCCTTTGGGTCCAGAAGCCCAGAATACCATTCAGAGTATAGACCATGACATGGCTGAGGGTTGAGATACTTTTGGCCACGCCCCTTTGCCTAGAAGCCCCTAAACCCATTGAAATAGCATTGGGGGTTTAAATTCGTTAGGCCCCGCCCCTTTGGGTCCAGAAGCCCAGAATACCATTCAGAGTATAGACCATGACATGGCTGAGGGTTGAGATACTTTTGGCCACGCCCCTTTTGCCTAGAAGCCCCTAAACCCATTGAAATAGCATTGGGGGTTTAAATTCGTTAGGCCCCGCCCCTTTGGGTCCAGAAGCCCAGAATACCATTCAGAGTATAGACCATGACATGGCTGAGGGTTGAGATACTTTTGGCCACGCCCCTTTGCCTAGAAGCCCCTAAACCCATTGAAATAGCATTGGGGGTTTAAATTCGTTAGGCCCCGCCCCTTTGGGTCCAGAAGCCCAGAATACCATTCAGAGTATAGAACATAACCTGGCTGAGGGTTGAGATTCTTTTGGCCACGCCCCTTTTGCCTAGAAGCCCCTAAACCCATTGAAATAGCATTGGGGGTTTAAATTCGTTAGCCCCCGCCCCTTTGGGTCCAGAAGCCCAGAATACCATTCAGAGTATAGACCATGAAATGGCTGAGGGTTGAGATACTTTTGGCCACGCCCCTTTTGCCTAGAAGCCCCTAAACCCATTGAAATAGCATTGGGGGTTTAAATTCGTTAGGCCACGCCCCTTTGGGTCCAGAATCCCAGAATGCCATTCAGAGTATAGACCATGACATGGCTGAGGGTTGAGATACTTTTGGCCACGCCCCTTTTCCTAGAAGCCCCTAAACCCATTGAAATAGCATTGGGGGTTTAAATTCGTTAGGCCCCGCCCCTTTGGGTCCAGAAGCCCAGAATGCCATTCAGAGTATAGACCATGACATGGCTGAGGGTTGAGATACTTTTGGCCACGCCCCTTTTTCCTAGAAGCCCCTAAACCCATTGAAATAGCATTGGGGGTTTAAATTCGTTAGGCCCCGCCCCTTTGGGTCCAGAAGCCCAGAATGCCATTCAGAGTATAGACCATGACATGGCTGAGGGTTGAGATACTTTTGGCCACGCCCCTTTTGCCCAGAAGCCCCTAAACCCATTGAAATAGCATTGGGGGTTTAAATTAGTTAGGCCCCGCCCCTTTGGGTCCAGAAGCCCAGAATACCATTCAGAGTATAGACCATGACATGTCTGAGGGTTGAGATACTTTTGGCCACGCCCCTTTTGCCTAGAAGCCCCTAAACCCATTGAAATAACATTGAAGGTTTAAATTCGTTAGGCCCCGCCCCTTTGGGTCCAGAAGCCCAGAATACCATTCAGAGTATAGACCATGACATGGCTGAGGGTTGAGATACTTTTGGCCACGCCCCTTTGCCTAGAAGCCCCTAAACCCCATGAAATAGCATTGGGGGTTTAAATTCGTTAGGCCCCGCCCCTTTGGGTCCAGAAGCCCAGAATGCCATTCAGAGTATAGACCATGACCTGGCTGAGGGTTGAGTTACTTTTGGCCACGTCCCTTTTGCCTAGAAGCCCCTAAACTTATTGAAATAGCATTGGGGGTTTAAATTCGTTAGGCCACGCCCCTTTGGGTCCAGAAGCCCAGAATGCCATTCAGAGAATAGACCATGACATGGCTGAGGGTTGAGATACTTTTGGCCACGCCCCTTTTGCCTAGAAGCCCCTAAACCCATTGAAATAGCATTGGGGGTTTAAATTCGTTAGTCCCCGCCCCTTTGGGTCCAGAAGCCCAGAATGCCATTCAGAGTATAGACCATGAAATGGCTGAGGGTTGAGTTACTTTTGGCCACGCCCCTTTTGCCTAGAAGCCCCTAAACCCATTGAAATAGCATTGGGGGTTTAAATTCGTTAGGCCCCGCCCCTTTGGGTCCAGAAGCCCAGAATGCCATTCAGAGTGCAGACCATGACATGGCTGAGGGTTGAGTTACTTTTGGCCACGCCCCTTTTGCCTAGAAGCCCCTAAACCCATTGAAATAGCTTTGGGGGTTTAAATTCGTTAGGCCCCGCCCCTTTGGGTCCAGAAGCCCAGAATGTCATTCAGAGTATAGACCATGACATGGCTGAGGGTTGAGATACTTTTGGCCACGCCCCTTTTGCCTAGAAGCCCCTAAACCCATTGAAATAGCATTGGGGGTTTAAATTCGTTAGGCCCCGCCCCTTTGGGTCCAGAAGCCCAGAATACCATTCAGAGTATAGACCATGACATGGCTGAGGGTTGAGATACTTTTGGCCACGCCCCTTTTGCCTAGAAGCCCCTAAACCCATTGAAATAACATTGAAGGTTTAAATTCGTTAGGCCCCGCCCCTTTGGGTCCAGAAGCCCAGAATACCATTCAGAGTATAGACCATGACATGGCTGAGGGTTGAGATACTTTTGGCCACGCCCCTTTTGCCTAGAAGCTCCTAAACCCATTGAAATAGCATTGGGGGTTTAAATTCGTTAGGCCCCGCCCCTTTGGGTCCAGAAGCCCAGAATACCATTCAGAGTATAGACCATGACATGGCTGAGGGTTGAGATACTTTTGGCCACGCCCCTTTTGCCTAGAAGCCCCTAAACCCATTGAAATAACATTGGGGGTTTAAATTCGTTAGGCCCTGCCCCTTTGGGTCCAGAAGCCCAGAATGCCATTCAGAGTATAGACCATGACATGGCTGAGGGTTGAGTTACTTTTGGCCACGCCCCTTTTGCCTAGAAGCCCCTAAACCCATTGAAATAGCTTTGGGGGTTTAAATTCGTTAGGCCCCGCCCCTTTGGGTCCAGAAGCCCAGAATGTCATTCAGAGTATAGACCATGACAAGGCTGAGGGTTGAGTTACTTTTGGCCACGCCCCTTTTGCCTAGAAGCCCCTAAACCCATTGAAATAGCTTTGGGGGTTTAAATTCGTTAGGCCCCGCCCCTTTGGGTCCAGAAGCCCAGAATGTCATTCAGAGTATAGACCATGACAAGGCTGAGGGTTGAGATACTTTTGGCCACGCCCCTTTTGCCTAGAAGCCCCTAAACCCATTGAAATAGCATTGGGGGTTTAAATTCGTTAGGCCCCGCCCCTTTGGGTCCAGAAGCCCAGAATACCATTCAGAGTATAGACCATGACATGGCTGAGGGTTGAGATACTTTTGGCCACGCCCCTTTTGCCTAGAAGCCCCTAAACCCATTGAAATAACATTGAAGGTTTAAATTCGTTAGGCCCCGCCCCTTTGGGTCCAGAAGCCCAGAATACCATTCAGAGTATAGACCATGACATGGCTGAGGGTTGAGATACTTTTGGCCACGCCCCTTTTGCCTAGAAGCTTCTAAACCCATTGAAATAGCATTGGGGGTTTAAATTCGTTAGGCCCCGCCCCTTTGGGTCCAGAAGCCCAGAATACCATTCAGAGTATAGAACATAACCTGGCTGAGGGTTGAGATTCTTTTGGCCACGCCCCTTTTGCCTAGAAGCCCCTAAACCCATTGAAATAGCATTGGGGGTTTAAATTCGTTAGCCCCTGCCCCTTTGGGTCCAGAAGCCCAGAATACCATTCAGAGTATAGACCATGACATGGCTGAGGGTTGAGATACTTTTGGCCACGCCCCTTTTGCCTAGAAGCCCCTAAACCCATTGAAATAACATTGGGGGTTTAAATTCGTTAGGCCCTGCCCCTTTGGGTCCAGAAGCCCAGAATACCATTCAGAGTATAGACCATGACATGGCTGAGGGTTGAGATACTTTTGGCCACGCCCCTTTTGCCTAGAAGCTCCTAAACCCATTGAAATAACATTGGGGGTTTAAATTCGTTAGGCCCCGCCCCTTTGGGTCCAGAAGCCCAGAATACCATTCAGAGTATAGACCATGACATGGCTGAGGGTTGAGATACTTTTGGCCACGCCCCTTTTGCCTAGAAGCCCCTAAACCCATTGAAATAACATTGAAGGTTTAAATTCGTTAGGCCCCGCCCCTTTGGGTCCAGAAGCCCAGAATACCATTCAGAGTATAGACCATGACATGGCTGAGGGTTGAGATACTTTTGGCCACGCCCCTTTTGCCTAGAAGCTCCTAAACCCATTGAAATAGCATTGGGGGTTTAAATTCGTTAGGCCCCGCCCCTTTGGGTCCAGAAGCCCAGAATACCATTCAGAGTATAGAACATAACCTGGCTGAGGGTTGAGATTCTTTTGGCCACGCCCCTTTTGCCTAGAAGCCCCTAAACCCATTGAAATAGCATTGGGGGTTTAAATTCGTTAGCCCCCGCCCCTTTGGGTCCAGAAGCCCAGAATACCATTCAGAGTATAGACCATGACATGGCTGAGGGTTGAGATACTTTTGGCCACGCCCCTTTGCCTAGAAGCCCCTAAACCCATTGAAATAGCATTGGGGGTTTAAATTCGTTAGGCCCCGCCCCTTTGGGTCCAGAAGCCCAGAATACCATTCAGAGTATAGACCATGACATGGCTGAGGGTTGAGATACTTTTGGCCACGCCCCTTTTGCCTAGAAGCTCCTAAACCCATTGAAATAGCATTGGGGGTTTAAATTCGTTAGGCCCCGCCCCTTTGGGTCCAGAAGCCCAGAATACCATTCAGAGTATAGACCATGACATGGCTGAGGGTTGAGATACTTTTGGCCACGCCCCTTTGCCTAGAAGCCCCTAAACCCATTGAAATAGCATTGGGGGTTTAAATTCGTTAGGCCCCGCCCCTTTGGGTCCAGAAGCCCAGAATACCATTCAGAGTATAGAACATAACCTGGCTGAGGGTTGAGATTCTTTTGGCCACGCCCCTTTTGCCTAGAAGCCCCTAAACCCATTGAAATAGCATTGGGGGTTTAAATTCGTTAGCCCCCGCCCCTTTGGGTCCAGAAGCCCAGAATACCATTCAGAGTATAGACCATGACATGGCTGAGGGTTGAGATACTTTTGGCCACGCCCCTTTTGCCTAGAAGCCCCTAAACCCATTGAAATAACATTGGGGGTTTAAATTCGTTAGGCCCTGCCCCTTTGGGTCCAGAAGCCCAGAATACCATTCAGAGTATAGACCATGACATGGCTGAGGGTTGAGATACTTTTGGCCACGCCCCTTTTGCCTAGAAGCTCCTAAACCCATTGAAATAGCATTGGGGGTTTAAATTCGTTAGGCCCCGCCCATTTGGGTCCAGAAGCCCAGAATACCATTCAGAGTATAGACCATGACATGGCTGAGGGTTGAGATACTTTTGGCCACGCCCCTTTTGCCTAGAAGCCCCTAAACCCATTGAAATAACATTGAAGGTTTAAATTCGTTAGGCCCCGCCCCTTTGGGTCCAGAAGCCCAGAATACCATTCAGAGTATAGACCATGACATGGCTGAGGGTTGAGATACTTTTGGCCACGCCCCTTTTGCCTATAAGCTCCTAAAGCCATTGAAATAGCATTGGGGGTTTAAATTCGTTAGGCCCCGCCCCTTTGGGTCCAGAAGCCCAGAATACCATTCAGAGTATAGAACATAACCTGGCTGAGGGTTGAGATTCTTTTGGCCACGCCCCTTTTGCCTAGAAGCCCCTAAACCCATTGAAATAGCATTGGGGGTTTAAATTCGTTAGCCCCCGCCCCTTTGGGTCCAGAAGCCCAGAATACCATTCAGAGTATAGACCATGACATGGCTGAGGGTTGAGATACTTTTGGCCACGCCCCTTTTGCCTAGAAGCCCCTAAACCCATTGAAATAACATTGGGGGTTTAAATTCGTTAGGCCCTGCCCCTTTGGGTCCAGAAGCCCAGAATACCATTCAGAGTATAGACCATGACATGGCTGAGGGTTGAGATACTTTTGGCCACGCCCCTTTTGCCTAGAAGCTCCTAAACCCATTGAAATAGCATTGGGGGTTTAAATTCGTTAGGCCCCGCCCCTTTGGGTCCAGAAGCCCAGAATACCATTCAGAGTATAGACCATGACATGGCTGAGGGTTGAGATACTTTTGGCCACGCCCCTTTTGCCTAGAAGCCCCTAAACCCATTGAAATAACATTGGGGGTTTAAATTCGTTAGGCCCTGCCCCTTTGGGTCCAGAAGCCCAGAATACCATTCAGAGTATAGACCATGACATGGCTGAGGGTTGAGATACTTTTGGCCACGCCCCTTTTGCCTAGAAGCTCCTAAACCCATTGAAATAGCATTGAAGGTTTAAATTCGTTAGGCCCCGCCCCTTTGGGTCCAGAAGCCCAGAATACCATTCAGAGTATAGACCATGACATGGCTGAGGGTTGAGATACTTTTGGCCACGCCCCTTTTGCCTAGAAGCCCCTAAACCCATTGAAATAACATTGGGGGTTTAAATTCGTTAGGCCCTGCCCCTTTGGGTCCAGAAGCCCAGAATACCATTCAGAGTATAGACCATGACATGGCTGAGGGTTGAGATACTTTTGGCCACGCCCCTTTTGCCTAGAAGCTCCTAAACCCATTGAAATAGCATTGAAGGTTTAAATTCGTTAGGCCCCGCCCCTTTGGGTCCAGAAGCCCAGAATACCATTCAGAGTATAGACCATGACATGGCTGAGGGTTGAGATACTTTTGGCCACGCCCCTTTTGCCTAGAAGCCCCTAAACCCATTGAAATAACATTGAAGGTTTAAATTCGTTAGGCCCCGCCCCTTTGGGTCCAGAAGCCCAGAATACCATTCAGAGTATAGACCATGACATGGCTGAGGGTTGAGATACTTTTGGCCACGCCCCTTTTGCCTAGAAGCTCCTAAAGCCATTGAAATAGCATTGGGGGTTTAAATTCGTTAGGCCCCGCCCCTTTGGGTCCAGAAGCCCAGAATACCATTCAGAGTATAGAACATAACCTGGCTGAGGGTTGAGATTCTTTTAGCCACGCCCCTTTTGCCTAGAAGCCCCTAAACCCATTGAAATAGCATTGGGGGTTTAAATTCGTTAGCCCCCGCCCCTTTGGGTCCAGAAGCCCAGAATACCATTCAGAGTATAGACCATGACATGGCTGAGGGTTGAGATACTTTTGGCCACGCCCCTTTTGCCTAGAAGCCCCTAAACCCATTGAAATAACATTGGGGGTTTAAATTCGTTAGGCCCTGCCCCTTTGGGTCCAGAAGCCCAGAATACCATTCAGAGTATAGACCATGACATGGCTGAGGGTTGAGATACTTTTGGCCACGCCCCTTTTGCCTAGAAGCTCCTAAACCCATTGAAATAGCATTGGGGGTTTAAATTCGTTAGGCCCCGCCCCTTTGGGTCCAGAAGCCCAGAATACCATTCAGAGTATAGACCATGACATGGCTGAGGGTTGAGATACTTTTGGCCACGCCCCTTTTGCCTAGAAGCCCCTAAACCCATTGAAATAACATTGGGGGTTTAAATTCGTTAGGCCCTGCCCCTTTGGGTCCAGAAGCCCAGAATACCATTCAGAGTATAGACCATGACATGGCTGAGGGTTGAGATACTTTTGGCCACGCCCCTTTTGCCTAGAAGCTCCTAAACCCATTGAAATAGCATTGAAGGTTTAAATTCGTTAGGCCCCGCCCCTTTGGGTCCAGAAGCCCAGAATACCATTCAGAGTATAGACCATGACATGGCTGAGGGTTGAGATACTTTTGGCCACGCCCCTTTTGCCTAGAAGCCCCTAAACCCATTGAAATAACATTGGGGGTTTAAATTCGTTAGGCCCTGCCCCTTTGGGT
This sequence comes from Crinia signifera, assembly GCF_055691185.1. Lineage (NCBI taxonomy): Eukaryota > Metazoa > Chordata > Amphibia > Anura > Myobatrachidae > Crinia > Crinia signifera. The sequence continues at coordinate 73,380 of NW_028142049.1, forward strand.
CCAGAAGCCCAGAATACCATTCAGAGTATAGACCATGACATGGCTGAGGGTTGAGATACTTTTGGCCACGCCCCTTTTGCCTAGAAGCTCCTAAACCCATTGAAATAGCATTGAAGGTTTAAATTCGTTAGGCCCCGCCCCTTTGGGTCCAGAAGCCCAGAATACCATTCAGAGTATAGACCATGACATGGCTGAGGGTTGAGATACTTTTGGCCACGCCCCTTTTGCCTAGAAGCCCCTAAACCCATTGAAATAACATTGAAGGTTTAAATTCGTTAGGCCCCGCCCCTTTGGGTCCAGAAGCCCAGAATACCATTCAGAGTATAGACCATGACATGGCTGAGGGTTGAGATACTTTTGGCCACGCCCCTTTTGCCTAGAAGCTCCTAAAGCCATTGAAATAGCATTGGGGGTTTAAATTCGTTAGGCCCCGCCCCTTTGGGTCCAGAAGCCCAGAATACCATTCAGAGTATAGAACATAACCTGGCTGAGGGTTGAGATTCTTTTAGCCACGCCCCTTTTGCCTAGAAGCCCCTAAACCCATTGAAATAGCATTGGGGGTTTAAATTCGTTAGCCCCCGCCCCTTTGGGTCCAGAAGCCCAGAATACCATTCAGAGTATAGACCATGACATGGCTGAGGGTTGAGATACTTTTGGCCACGCCCCTTTTGCCTAGAAGCTCCTAAACCCATTGAAATAGCATTGGGGGTTTAAATTCGTTAGGCCCCGCCCCTTTGGGTCCAGAAGCCCAGAATACCATTCAGAGTATAGACCATGACATGGCTGAGGGTTGAGATACTTTTGGCCACGCCCCTTTGCCTAGAAGCCCCTAAACCCATTGAAATAGCATTGGGGGTTTAAATTCGTTAGGCCCCGCCCCTTTGGGTCCAGAAGCCCAGAATACCATTCAGAGTATAGAACATAACCTGGCTGAGGGTTGAGATTCTTTTGGCCACGCCCCTTTTGCCTAGAAGCCCCTAAACCCATTGAAATAGCATTGGGGGTTTAAATTCGTTAGCCCCCGCCCCTTTGGGTCCAGAAGCCCAGAATACCATTCAGAGTATAGACCATGACATGGCTGAGGGTTGAGATACTTTTGGCCACGCCCCTTTGCTAGAAGCCCCTAAACCCATTGAAATAGCATTGTGGGTTTAAATTCGTTAGGCCCCGCCCCTTTGGGTCCAGAAGCCCAGAATACCATTCAGAGTATAGACCATGAAATGGCTGAGGGTTGAGATACTTTTGGCCACGCCCCTTTTGCCTAGAAGCCCCTAAACCCATTGAAATAGCATTGGGGGTTTAAATTCGTTAGGCCCCGCCCCTTTGGGTCCAGAAGCCCAGAATACCATTCAGAGTATAGACCATGACATGGCTGAGGGTTGAGATACTTTTGGCCACGCCCCTTTTGCCTAGAAGCCCCTAAACCCATTGAAATAACATTGGGGGTTTAAATTCGTTAGGCCCTGCCCCTTTGGGTCCAGAAGCCCAGAATACCATTCAGAGTATAGACCATGACATGGCTGAGGGTTGAGATACTTTTGGCCACGCCCCTTTTGCCTAGAAGCTCCTAAACCCATTGAAATAGCATTGGGGGTTTAAATTCGTTAGCCCCCGCCCCTTTGGGTCCAGAAGCCCAGAATACCATTCAGAGTATAGACCATGACATGGCTGAGGGTTGAGATACTTTTGGCCACGCCCCTTTTGCCTAGAAGCTCCTAAACCCATTGAAATAGCATTGGGGGTTTAAATTCGTTAGGCCCCGCCCCTTTGGGTCCAGAAGCCCAGAATACCATTCAGAGTATAGACCATGACATGGCTGAGGGTTGAGATACTTTTGGCCACGCCCCTTTGCCTAGAAGCCCCCAAACCCATTGAAATAGCATTGGGGGTTTAAATTCGTTAGGCCCCGCCCCTTTGGGTCCAGAAGCCCAGAATACCATTCAGAGTATAGAACATAACCTGGCTGAGGGTTGAGATTCTTTTGGCCACGCCCCTTTTGCCTAGAAGCCCCTAAACCCATTGAAATAGCATTGGGGGTTTAAATTCGTTAGCCCCCGCCCCTTTGGGTCCAGAAGCCCAGAATACCATTCAGAGTATAGACCATGACATGGCTGAGGGTTGAGATACTTTTGGCCACGCCCCTTTGCTAGAAGCCCCTAAACCCATTGAAATAGCATTGTGGGTTTAAATTCGTTAGGCCCCGCCCCTTTGGGTCCAGAAGCCCAGAATACCATTCAGAGTATAGACCATGAAATGGCTGAGGGTTGAGATACTTTTGGCCACGCCCCTTTTGCCTAGAAGCCCCTAAACCCATTGAAATAGCATTGGGGGTTTAAATTCGTTAGCCCCCGCCCCTTTGGGTCCAGAAGCCCAGAATACCATTCAGAGTATAGACCATGACATGGCTGAGGGTTGAGATACTTTTGGCCACGCCCCTTTTGCCTAGAAGCCCCTAAACCCATTGAAATAACATTGGGGGTTTAAATTCGTTAGGCCCTGCCCCTTTGGGTCCAGAAGCCCAGAATACCATTCAGAGTATAGACCATGACATGGCTGAGGGTTGAGATACTTTTGGCCACGCCCCTTTTGCCTAGAAGCTCCTAAACCCATTGAAATAGCATTGGGGGTTTAAATTCGTTAGGCCCCGCCCCTTTGGGTCCAGAAGCCCAGAATACCATTCAGAGTATAGACCATGACATGGCTGAGGGTTGAGATACTTTTGGCCACGCCCCTTTTGCCTAGAAGCCCCTAAACCCATTGAAATAACATTGGGGGTTTAAATTCGTTAGGCCCTGCCCCTTTGGGTCCAGAAGCCCAGAATACCATTCAGAGTATAGACCATGACATGGCTGAGGGTTGAGATACTTTTGGCCACGCCCCTTTTGCCTAGAAGCTCCTAAACCCATTGAAATAGCATTGAAGGTTTAAATTCGTTAGGCCCCGCCCCTTTGGGTCCAGAAGCCCAGAATACCATTCAGAGTATAGACCATGACATGGCTGAGGGTTGAGATACTTTTGGCCACGCCCCTTTTGCCTAGAAGCCCCTAAACCCATTGAAATAACATTGGGGGTTTAAATTCGTTAGGCCCTGCCCCTTTGGGTCCAGAAGCCCAGAATACCATTCAGAGTATAGACCATGACATGGCTGAGGGTTGAGATACTTTTGGCCACGCCCCTTTTGCCTAGAAGCTCCTAAACCCATTGAAATAGCATTGAAGGTTTAAATTCGTTAGGCCCCGCCCCTTTGGGTCCAGAAGCCCAGAATACCATTCAGAGTATAGACCATGACATGGCTGAGGGTTGAGATACTTTTGGCCACGCCCCTTTTGCCTAGAAGCCCCTAAACCCATTGAAATAACATTGAAGGTTTAAATTCGTTAGGCCCCGCCCCTTTGGGTCCAGAAGCCCAGAATACCATTCAGAGTATAGACCATGACATGGCTGAGGGTTGAGATACTTTTGGCCACGCCCCTTTTGCCTAGAAGCTCCTAAAGCCATTGAAATAGCATTGGGGGTTTAAATTCGTTAGGCCCCGCCCCTTTGGGTCCAGAAGCCCAGAATACCATTCAGAGTATAGAACATAACCTGGCTGAGGGTTGAGATTCTTTTAGCCACGCCCCTTTTGCCTAGAAGCCCCTAAACCCATTGAAATAGCATTGGGGGTTTAAATTCGTTAGCCCCCGCCCCTTTGGGTCCAGAAGCCCAGAATACCATTCAGAGTATAGACCATGACATGGCTGAGGGTTGAGATACTTTTGGCCACGCCCCTTTTGCCTAGAAGCCCCTAAACCCATTGAAATAACATTGGGGGTTTAAATTCGTTAGGCCCTGCCCCTTTGGGTCCAGAAGCCCAGAATACCATTCAGAGTATAGACCATGACATGGCTGAGGGTTGAGATACTTTTGGCCACGCCCCTTTTGCCTAGAAGCTCCTAAACCCATTGAAATAGCATTGGGGGTTTAAATTCGTTAGGCCCCGCCCCTTTGGGTCCAGAAGCCCAGAATACCATTCAGAGTATAGACCATGACATGGCTGAGGGTTGAGATACTTTTGGCCACGCCCCTTTTGCCTAGAAGCCCCTAAACCCATTGAAATAACATTGGGGGTTTAAATTCGTTAGGCCCTGCCCCTTTGGGTCCAGAAGCCCAGAATACCATTCAGAGTATAGACCATGACATGGCTGAGGGTTGAGATACTTTTGGCCACGCCCCTTTTGCCTAGAAGCTCCTAAACCCATTGAAATAGCATTGAAGGTTTAAATTCGTTAGGCCCCGCCCCTTTGGGTCCAGAAGCCCAGAATACCATTCAGAGTATAGACCATGACATGGCTGAGGGTTGAGATACTTTTGGCCACGCCCCTTTTGCCTAGAAGCCCCTAAACCCATTGAAATAACATTGGGGGTTTAAATTCGTTAGGCCCTGCCCCTTTGGGTCCAGAAGCCCAGAATACCATTCAGAGTATAGACCATGACATGGCTGAGGGTTGAGATACTTTTGGCCACGCCCCTTTTGCCTAGAAGCTCCTAAACCCATTGAAATAGCATTGAAGGTTTAAATTCGTTAGGCCCCGCCCCTTTGGGTCCAGAAGCCCAGAATACCATTCAGAGTATAGACCATGACATGGCTGAGGGTTGAGATACTTTTGGCCACGCCCCTTTTGCCTAGAAGCCCCTAAACCCATTGAAATAACATTGAAGGTTTAAATTCGTTAGGCCCCGCCCCTTTGGGTCCAGAAGCCCAGAATACCATTCAGAGTATAGACCATGACATGGCTGAGGGTTGAGATACTTTTGGCCACGCCCCTTTTGCCTAGAAGCTCCTAAAGCCATTGAAATAGCATTGGGGGTTTAAATTCGTTAGGCCCCGCCCCTTTGGGTCCAGAAGCCCAGAATACCATTCAGAGTATAGAACATAACCTGGCTGAGGGTTGAGATTCTTTTAGCCACGCCCCTTTTGCCTAGAAGCCCCTAAACCCATTGAAATAGCATTGGGGGTTTAAATTCGTTAGCCCCCGCCCCTTTGGGTCCAGAAGCCCAGAATACCATTCAGAGTATAGACCATGACATGGCTGAGGGTTGAGATACTTTTGGCCACGCCCCTTTTGCCTAGAAGCTCCTAAACCCATTGAAATAGCATTGGGGGTTTAAATTCGTTAGGCCCCGCCCCTTTGGGTCCAGAAGCCCAGAATACCATTCAGAGTATAGACCATGACATGGCTGAGGGTTGAGATACTTTTGGCCACGCCCCTTTGCCTAGAAGCCCCTAAACCCATTGAAATAGCATTGGGGGTTTAAATTCGTTAGGCCCCGCCCCTTTGGGTCCAGAAGCCCAGAATACCATTCAGAGTATAGAACATAACCTGGCTGAGGGTTGAGATTCTTTTGGCCACGCCCCTTTTGCCTAGAAGCCCCTAAACCCATTGAAATAGCATTGGGGGTTTAAATTCGTTAGCCCCCGCCCCTTTGGGTCCAGAAGCCCAGAATACCATTCAGAGTATAGACCATGACATGGCTGAGGGTTGAGATACTTTTGGCCACGCCCCTTTGCTAGAAGCCCCTAAACCCATTGAAATAGCATTGTGGGTTTAAATTCGTTAGGCCCCGCCCCTTTGGGTCCAGAAGCCCAGAATACCATTCAGAGTATAGACCATGAAATGGCTGAGGGTTGAGATACTTTTGGCCACGCCCCTTTTGCCTAGAAGCCCCTAAACCCATTGAAATAGCATTGGGGGTTTAAATTCGTTAGGCCCCGCCCCTTTGGGTCCAGAAGCCCAGAATACCATTCAGAGTATAGACCATGACATGGCTGAGGGTTGAGATACTTTTGGCCACGCCCCTTTTGCCTAGAAGCTCCTAAAGCCATTGAAATAGCATTGGGGGTTTAAATTCGTTAGGCCCCGCCCCTTTGGGTCCAGAAGCCCAGAATACCATTCAGAGTATAGAACATAACCTGGCTGAGGGTTGAGATTCTTTTAGCCACGCCCCTTTTGCCTAGAAGCCCCTAAACCGATTGAAATAGCATTGGGGGTTTAAATTCGTTAGCCCCCGCCCCTTTGGGTCCAGAAGCCCAGAATACCATTCAGAGTATAGACCATGACATGGCTGAGGGTTGAGATACTTTTGGCCACGCCCCTTTTGCCTAGAAGCCCCTAAACCCATTGAAATAACATTGGGGGTTTAAATTCGTTAGGCCCTGCCCCTTTGGGTCCAGAAGCCCAGAATACCATTCAGAGTATAGACCATGACATGGCTGAGGGTTGAGATACTTTTGGCCACGCCCCTTTTGCCTAGAAGCTCCTAAACCCATTGAAATAGCATTGGGGGTTTAAATTCGTTAGGCCCCGCCCCTTTGGGTCCAGAAGCCCAGAATACCATTCAGAGTATAGACCATGACATGGCTGAGGGTTGAGATACTTTTGGCCACGCCCCTTTGCCTAGAAGCCCCTAAACCCATTGAAATAGCATTGGGGGTTTAAATTCGTTAGGCCCCGCCCCTTTGGGTCCAGAAGCCCAGAATACCATTCAGAGTATAGAACATAACCTGGCTGAGGGTTGAGATTCTTTTGGCCACGCCCCTTTTGCCTAGAAGCCCCTAAACCCATTGAAATAGCATTGGGGGTTTAAATTCGTTAGCCCCCGCCCCTTTGGGTCCAGAAGCCCAGAATACCATTCAGAGTATAGACCATGACATGGCTGAGGGTTGAGATACTTTTGGCCACGCCCCTTTGCTAGAAGCCCCTAAACCCATTGAAATAGCATTGTGGGTTTAAATTCGTTAGGCCCCGCCCCTTTGGGTCCAGAAGCCCAGAATACCATTCAGAGTATAGACCATGAAATGGCTGAGGGTTGAGATACTTTTGGCCACGCCCCTTTTGCCTAGAAGCCCCTAAACCCATTGAAATAGCATTGGGGGTTTAAATTCGTTAGGCCACGCCCCTTTGGGTCCAGAATCCCAGAATGCCATTCAGAGTATAGACCATGACATGGCTGAGGGTTGAGATACTTTTGGCCACGCCCCTTTTGCCTAGAAGCCCCTAAACCCATTGAAATAGCATTGGGGGTTTACATTAGTTAGGCCACGCCCCTTTGGGTCCAGAATCCCAGAATGCCATTCAGAGTATAGAACATGACATGGCTGAGGGTTGAGATACTTTTGGCCACGCCCCTTTGCCTAGAAGCCCCTAAACCCATTGAAATAGCATTGGGGGTTTAAATTCGTTAGGCCCCGCCCCTTTGGGTCCAGAAGCCCAGAATACCATTCAGAGTATAGACCATGAAATGGCTGAGGGTTGAGATACTTTTGGCCATGCCCCTTTTGCCTAGAAGCCCCTAAACCCATTGAAATAGCATTGGGGGTTTAAATTCGTTAGGCCACGCCCCTTTGGGTCCAGAATCCCAGAATGCCATTCAAAGTATAGACCATGACCTGGCTGAGGGTTGAGATTCTTTTGGCCACGCCCCTTTTGCCTAGAAGCCCCTAAACCCATTGAAATAACATTGGGGGTTTAAATTCGTTAGGCCACGCCCCTTTGGGTCCAGAATCCCAGAATACCATTCAGAGTATAGAACATGACATGGCTGAGGGTTGAAATACTTTTGGCCACGCCCCTTTGCCTAGAAGCCCCTAAACCCATTGAAATAGCATTGGGAGTTTAAATTCGTTAGGCCCCGCCCCTTTGGGTACAGAAGCCCAGAATGCCATTCAGAGTATAGACCATGACATGGCTGAGGGTTGAGATACTTTTGGCCACGCCACTTTTGCCTAGAAGCCCCTAAACCCATTGAAATAGCATTGGGGGTTTAAATTCGTTAGGCCCCGCCCCTTTGGGTCCAGAAGCCCAGAATACCATTCAGAGTATAGACCATGACATGGCTGAGGGTTGAGATACTTTTGGCCACGCCCCTTTGCCTAGAAGCCCCTAAACCCATTGAAATAGCATTGGGGGTTTAAATTCGTTAGGCCCCGCCCCTTTGGGTCCAGAAACCCAGAATACCATTCAGAGTATAGACCATGACATGGCTGAGGGTTGAGATACTTTTGGCCACGCCCCTTTGCTAGAAGCCCCTAAACCCATTGAAATAGCATTGTGGGTTTAAATTCGTTAGGCCCCGCCCCTTTGGGTCCAGAAGCCCAGAATACCATTCAGAGTATAGACCATGAAATGGCTGAGGGTTGAGATACTTTTGGCCACGCCCCTTTTGCCTAGAAGCCCCTAAACCCATTGAAATAGCATTGGGGGTTTAAATTCGTTAGGCCACGCCCCTTTGGGTCCAGAATCCCAGAATGCCATTCAGAGTATAGACCATGACATGGCTGAGGGTTGAGATACTTTTGGCCATGCCCCTTTTGCCTAGAAGCCCCTAAACCCATTGAAATAGCATTGGGGGTTTACATTAGTTAGGCCACGCCCCTTTGGGTCCAGAATCCCAGAATGCCATTCAGAGTATAGAACATGACATGGCTGAGGGTTGAGATACTTTTGGCCACGCCCCTTTGCCTAGAAGCCCCTAAACCCATTGAAATAGCATTGGGGGTTTAAATTCGTTAGGCCCCGCCCCTTTGGGTCCAGAAGCCCAGAATACCATTCAGAGTATAGACCATGAAATGGCTGAGGGTTGAGATACTTTTGGCCACGCCCCTTTTGCCTAGAAGCCCCTAAACCCATTGAAATAGCATTGGGGGTTTAAATTCGTTAGGCCACGCCCCTTTGGGTCCAGAATCCCAGAATGCCATTCAAAGTATAGACCATGACCTGGCTGAGGGTTGAGATTCTTTTGGCCACGCCCCTTTTGCCTAGAAGCCCCTAAACCCATTGAAATAGCATTGGGGGTTTAAATTCGTTAGGCCACGCCCCTTTGGGTCCAGAATCCCAGAATACCATTCAGAGTATAGAACATGACATGGCTGAGGGTTGAAATACTTTTGGCCACGCCCCTTTGCCTAGAAGCCCCTAAACCCATTGAAATAGCATTGGGGGTTTAAATTCGTTAGGCCCCGCCCCTTTGGGTACAGAAGCCCAGAATGCCATTCAAAGTATAGACCATGACCTGGCTGAGGGTTGAGATTCTTTTGGCCACGCCCCTTTTGCCTAGAAGCCCCTAAACCCATTGAAATAGCATTGGGGGTTTAAATTCGTTAGGCCACGCCCCTTTGGGTCCAGAATCCCAGAATACCATTCAGAGTATAGACCATGACATGGCTGAGGGTTGAAATACTTTTGGCCACGCCCCTTTGCCTAGAAGCCCCTAAACCCATTGAAATAGCATTGGGGGTTTAAATTCGTTAGGCCCCGCCCCTTTTGGTCCAGAAGCCCAGAATACCATTCAGAGTATAGAACATAACCTGGCTGAGGGTTGAGATTCTTTTGGCCACGCCCCTTTTGCCTAGAAGCCCCTAAACCCATTGAAATAGCATTGGGGGTTTAAATTCGTTAGCCCCCGCCCCTTTGGGTCCAGAAGCCCAGAATACCATTCAGAGTGTAGACCATGACATGGCTGAGGGTTGAGATACTTTTGGCCACGCCCCTTTTGCCTAGAAGCCCCTAAACCCATTGAAATAACATTGGGGGTTTAAATTCGTTAGGCCCCGCCCCTTTGGGTCCAGAAGCCCAGAATACCATTCAGAGTATAGACCATGACATGGCTGAGGGTTGAGATACATTTGGCCACGCCCCTTTTGCCTAGAAGCTCCTAAACCCATTGAAATAGCATTGGGGGTTTAAATTCGTTAGGCCCCGCCCCTTTGGGTCCAGAAGCCCAGAATACCATTCAGAGTATAGACCATGACATGGCTGAGGGTTGAGATACTTTTGGCCACGCCCCTTTGCCTAGAAGCCCCTAAACCCATTGAAATAGCATTGGGGGTTTAAATTCGTTAGGCCCCGCCCCTTTGGGTCCAGAAGCCCAGAATACCATTCAGAGTATAGAACATAACCTGGCTGAGGGTTGAGATTCTTTTGGCCACGCCCCTTTTGCCTAGAAGCCCCTAAACCCATTGAAATAGCATTGGGGGTTTAAATTCGTTAGCCCCCACCCCTTTGGGTCCAGAAGCCCAGAATACCATTCAGAGTATAGACCATGACATGGCTGAGGGTTGAGATACTTTTGGCCACGCCCCTTTGCTAGAAGCCCCTAAACCCATTGAAATAGCATTGTGGGTTTAAATTCGTTAGGCCCCGCCCCTTTGGGTCCAGAAGCCCAGAATACCATTCAGAGTATAGACCATGAAATGGCTGAGGGTTGAGATACTTTTGGCCACGCCCCTTTTGCCTAGAAGCCCCTAAACCCATTGAAATAGCATTGGGGGTTTAAATTCGTTAGGCCACGCCCCTTTGGGTCCAGAATCCCAGAATGCCATTCAGAGTATAGACCATGACATGGCTGAGGGTTGAGATACTTTTGGCCACGCCCCTTTTGCCTAGAAGCCCCTAAACCCATTGAAATAGCATTGGGGGTTTACATTAGTTAGGCCACGCCCCTTTGGGTCCAGAATCCCAGAATGCCATTCAGAGTATAGAACATGACATGGCTGAGGGTTGAGATACTTTTGGCCACGCCCCTTTGCCTAGAAGCCCCTAAACCCATTGAAATAGCATTGGGGGTTTAAATTCGTTAGGCCCCGCCCCTTTGGGTCCAGAAGCCCAGAATACCATTCAGAGTATAGACCATGAAATGGCTGAGGGTTGAGATACTTTTGGCCATGCCCCTTTTGCCTAGAAGCCCCTAAACCCATTGAAATAGCATTGGGGGTTTAAATTCGTTAGGCCACGCCCCTTTGGGTCCAGAATCCCAGAATGCCATTCAAAGTATAGACCATGACCTGGCTGAGGGTTGAGATTCTTTTGGCCACGCCCCTTTTGCCTAGAAGCCCCTAAACCCATTGAAATAACATTGGGGGTTTAAATTCGTTAGGCCACGCCCCTTTGGGTCCAGAATCCCAGAATACCATTCAGAGTATAGAACATGACATGGCTGAGGGTTGAAATACTTTTGGCCACGCCCCTTTGCCTAGAAGCCCCTAAACCCATTGAAATAGCATTGGGAGTTTAAATTCGTTAGGCCCCGCCCCTTTGGGTACAGAAGCCCAGAATGCCATTCAGAGTATAGACCATGACATGGCTGAGGGTTGAGATACTTTTGGCCACGCCACTTTTGCCTAGAAGCCCCTAAACCCATTGAAATAGCATTGGGGGTTTAAATTCGTTAGGCCCCGCCCCTTTGGGTCCAGAAGCCCAGAATACCATTCAGAGTATAGACCATGACATGGCTGAGGGTTGAGATACTTTTGGCCACGCCCCTTTGCCTAGAAGCCCCTAAACCCATTGAAATAGCATTGGGGGTTTAAATTCGTTAGGCCCCGCCCCTTTGGGTCCAGAAACCCAGAATACCATTCAGAGTATAGACCATGACATGGCTGAGGGTTGAGATACTTTTGGCCACGCCCCTTTGCTAGAAGCCCCTAAACCCATTGAAATAACATTGGGGGTTTAAATTCGTTAGGCCCTGCCCCTTTGGGTCCAGAAGCCCAGAATACCATTCAGAGTATAGACCATGACATGGCTGAGGGTTGAGATACTTTTGGCCACGCCCCTTTTGCCTAGAAGCTCCTAAACCCATTGAAATAGCATTGGGGGTTTAAATTCGTTAGGCCCCGCCCCTTTGGGTCCAGAAGCCCAGAATACCATTCAGAGTATAGACCATGACATGGCTGAGGGTTGAGATACTTTTGGCCACGCCCCTTTTGCCTAGAAGCCCCTAAACCCATTGAAATAACATTGGGGGTTTAAATTCGTTAGGCCCTGCCCCTTTGGGTCCAGAAGCCCAGAATACCATTCAGAGTATAGACCATGACATGGCTGAGGGTTGAGATACTTTTGGCCACGCCCCTTTTGCCTAGAAGCCCCTAAACCCATTGAAATAACATTGAAGGTTTAAATTCGTTAGGCCCCGCCCCTTTGGGTCCAGAAGCCCAGAATACCATTCAGAGTATAGACCATGACATGGCTGAGGGTTGAGATACTTTTGGCCACGCCCCTTTTGCCTAGAAGCTCCTAAAGCCATTGAAATAGCATTGGGGGTTTAAATTCGTTAGGCCCCGCCCCTTTGGGTCCAGAAGCCCAGAATACCATTCAGAGTATAGAACATAACCTGGCTGAGGGTTGAGATTCTTTTAGCCACGCCCCTTTTGCCTAGAAGCCCCTAAACCCATTGAAATAGCATTGGGGGTTTAAATTCGTTAGCCCCCGCCCCTTTGGGTCCAGAAGCCCAGAATACCATTCAGAGTATAGACCATGACATGGCTGAGGGTTGAGATACTTTTGGCCACGCCCCTTTTGCCTAGAAGCCCCTAAACCCATTGAAATAACATTGGGGGTTTAAATTCGTTAGGCCCTGCCCCTTTGGGTCCAGAAGCCCAGAATACCATTCAGAGTATAGACCATGACATGGCTGAGGGTTGAGATACTTTTGGCCACGCCCCTTTTGCCTAGAAGCTCCTAAACCCATTGAAATAGCATTGGGGGTTTAAATTCGTTAGGCCCCGCCCCTTTGGGTCCAGAAGCCCAGAATACCATTCAGAGTATAGACCATGACATGGCTGAGGGTTGAGATACTTTTGGCCACGCCCCTTTTGCCTAGAAGCCCCTAAACCCATTGAAATAACATTGGGGGTTTAAATTCGTTAGGCCCTGCCCCTTTGGGTCCAGAAGCCCAGAATACCATTCAGAGTATAGACCATGACATGGCTGAGGGTTGAGATACTTTTGGCCACGCCCCTTTTTCCTAGAAGCTCCTAAACCCATTGAAATAGCATTGAAGGTTTAAATTCGTTAGGCCCCGCCCCTTTGGGTCCAGAAGCCCAGAATACCATTCAGAGTATAGACCATGACATGGCTGAGGGTTGAGATACTTTTGGCCACGCCCCTTTTGCCTAGAAGCCCCTAAACCCATTGAAATAACATTGGGGGTTTAAATTCGTTAGGCCCTGCCCCTTTGGGTCCAGAAGCCCAGAATACCATTCAGAGTATAGACCATGACATGGCTGAGGGTTGAGATACTTTTGGCCACGCCCCTTTTGCCTAGAAGCTCCTAAACCCATTGAAATAGCATTGAAGGTTTAAATTCGTTAGGCCCCGCCCCTTTGGGTCCAGAAGCCCAGAATACCATTCAGAGTATAGACCATGACATGGCTGAGGGTTGAGATACTTTTGGCCACGCCCCTTTTGCCTAGAAGCCCCTAAACCCATTGAAATAACATTGAAGGTTTAAATTCGTTAGGCCCCGCCCCTTTGGGTCCAGAAGCCCAGAATACCATTCAGAGTATAGACCATGACATGGCTGAGGGTTGAGATACTTTTGGCCACGCCCCTTTTGCCTAGAAGCTCCTAAAGCCATTGAAATAGCATTGGGGGTTTAAATTCGTTAGGCCCCGCCCCTTTGGGTCCAGAAGCCCAGAATACCATTCAGAGTATAGAACATAACCTGGCTGAGGGTTGAGATTCTTTTAGCCACGCCCCTTTTGCCTAGAAGCCCCTAAACCCATTGAAATAGCATTGGGGGTTTAAATTCGTTAGCCCCCGCCCCTTTGGGTCCAGAAGCCCAGAATACCATTCAGAGTATAGACCATGACATGGCTGAGGGTTGAGATACTTTTGGCCACGCCCCTTTTGCCTAGAAGCTCCTAAACCCATTGAAATAGCATTGGGGGTTTAAATTCGTTAGGCCCCGCCCCTTTGGGTCCAGAAGCCCAGAATACCATTCAGAGTATAGACCATGACATGGCTGAGGGTTGAGATACTTTTGGCCACGCCCCTTTGCCTAGAAGCCCCTAAACCCATTGAAATAGCATTGGGGGTTTAAATTCGTTAGGCCCCGCCCCTTTGGGTCCAGAAGCCCAGAATACCATTCAGAGTATAGAACATAACCTGGCTGAGGGTTGAGATTCTTTTGGCCACGCCCCTTTTGCCTAGAAGCCCCTAAACCCATTGAAATAGCATTGGGGGTTTAAATTCGTTAGCCCCCGCCCCTTTGGGTCCAGAAGCCCAGAATACCATTCAGAGTATAGACCATGACATGGCTGAGGGTTGAGATACTTTTGGCCACGCCCCTTTGCTAGAAGCCCCTAAACCCATTGAAATAGCATTGTGGGTTTAAATTCGTTAGGCCCCGCCCCTTTGGGTCCAGAAGCCCAGAATACCATTCAGAGTATAGACCATGAAATGGCTGAGGGTTGAGATACTTTTGGCCACGCCCCTTTTGCCTAGAAGCCCCTAAACCCATTGAAATAGCATTGGGGGTTTAAATTCGTTAGGCCCCGCCCCTTTGGGTCCAGAAGCCCAGAATACCATTCAGAGTATAGACCATGACATGGCTGAGGGTTGAGATACTTTTGGCCACGCCCCTTTTGCCTAGAAGCCCCTAAACCCATTGAAATAGCATTGGGGGTTTAAATTCGTTAGGCCACGCCCCTTTGGGTCCAGAATCCCAGAATACCATTCAGAGTATAGAACATGACATGGCTGAGGGTTGAAATACTTTTGGCCACGCCCCTTTGCCTAGAAGCCCCTAAACCCATTGAAATAGCATTGGGGGTTTAAATTCGTTAGGCCCCGCCCCTTTGGGTACAGAAGCCCAGAATGCCATTCAAAGTATAGACCATGACCTGGCTGAGGGTTGAGATTCTTTTGGCCACGCCCCTTTTGCCTAGAAGCCCCTAAACCCATTGAAATAGCATTGGGGGTTTAAATTCGTTAGGCCACGCCCCTTTGGGTCCAGAATCCCAGAATACCATTCAGAGTATAGACCATGACATGGCTGAGGGTTGAAATACTTTTGGCCACGCCCCTTTGCCTAGAAGCCCCTAAACCCATTGAAATAGCATTGGGGGTTTAAATTCGTTAGGCCCCGCCCCTTTTGGTCCAGAAGCCCAGAATACCATTCAGAGTATAGAACATAACCTGGCTGAGGGTTGAGATTCTTTTGGCCACGCCCCTTTTGCCTAGAAGCCCCTAAACCCATTGAAATAGCATTGGGGGTTTAAATTCGTTAGCCCCCGCCCCTTTGGGTCCAGAAGCCCAGAATACCATTCAGAGTGTAGACCATGACATGGCTGAGGGTTGAGATACTTTTGGCCACGCCCCTTTTGCCTAGAAGCCCCTAAACCCATTGAAATAACATTGGGGGTTTAAATTCGTTAGGCCCCGCCCCTTTGGGTCCAGAAGCCCAGAATACCATTCAGAGTATAGACCATGACATGGCTGAGGGTTGAGATACTTTTGGCCACGCCCCTTTTGCCTAGAAGCTCCTAAAGCCATTGAAATAGCATTGGGGGTTTAAATTCGTTAGGCCCCGCCCCTTTGGGTCCAGAAGCCCAGAATACCATTCAGAGTATAGAACATAACCTGGCTGAGGGTTGAGATTCTTTTAGCCACGCCCCTTTTGCCTAGAAGCCCCTAAACCCATTGAAATAGCATTGGGGGTTTAAATTCGTTAGCCCCCGCCCCTTTGGGTCCAGAAGCCCAGAATACCATTCAGAGTATAGACCATGACATGGCTGAGGGTTGAGATACTTTTGGCCACGCCCCTTTTGCCTAGAAGCCCCTAAACCCATTGAAATAACATTGGGGGTTTAAATTCGTTAGGCCCTGCCCCTTTGGGTCCAGAAGCCCAGAATACCATTCAGAGTATAGACCATGACATGGCTGAGGGTTGAGATACTTTTGGCCACGCCCCTTTTGCCTAGAAGCTCCTAAACCCATTGAAATAGCATTGGGGGTTTAAATTCGTTAGGCCCCGCCCCTTTGGGTCCAGAAGCCCAGAATACCATTCAGAGTATAGACCATGACATGGCTGAGGGTTGAGATACTTTTGGCCACGCCCCTTTTGCCTAGAAGCCCCTAAACCCATTGAAATAACATTGGGGGTTTAAATTCGTTAGGCCCTGCCCCTTTGGGTCCAGAAGCCCAGAATACCATTCAGAGTATAGACCATGACATGGCTGAGGGTTGAGATACTTTTGGCCACGCCCCTTTTTCCTAGAAGCTCCTAAACCCATTGAAATAGCATTGAAGGTTTAAATTCGTTAGGCCCCGCCCCTTTGGGTCCAGAAGCCCAGAATACCATTCAGAGTATAGACCATGACATGGCTGAGGGTTGAGATACTTTTGGCCACGCCCCTTTTGCCTAGAAGCTCCTAAACCCATTGAAATAGCATTGAAGGTTTAAATTCGTTAGGCCCCGCCCCTTTGGGTCCAGAAGCCCAGAATACCATTCAGAGTATAGACCATGACATGGCTGAGGGTTGAGATACTTTTGGCCACGCCCCTTTTGCCTAGAAGCCCCTAAACCCATTGAAATAACATTGAAGGTTTAAATTCGTTAGGCCCCGCCCCTTTGGGTCCAGAAGCCCAGAATACCATTCAGAGTATAGACCATGACATGGCTGAGGGTTGAGATACTTTTGGCCACGCCCCTTTTGCCTAGAAGCTCCTAAAGCCATTGAAATAGCATTGGGGGTTTAAATTCGTTAGGCCCCGCCCCTTTGGGTCCAGAAGCCCAGAATACCATTCAGAGTATAGAACATAACCTGGCTGAGGGTTGAGATTCTTTTAGCCACGCCCCTTTTGCCTAGAAGCCCCTAAACCCATTGAAATAGCATTGGGGGTTTAAATTCGTTAGCCCCCGCCCCTTTGGGTCCAGAAGCCCAGAATACCATTCAGAGTATAGACCATGACATGGCTGAGGGTTGAGATACTTTTGGCCACGCCCCTTTTGCCTAGAAGCTCCTAAACCCATTGAAATAGCATTGGGGGTTTAAATTCGTTAGGCCCCGCCCCTTTGGGTCCAGAAGCCCAGAATACCATTCAGAGTATAGACCATGACATGGCTGAGGGTTGAGATACTTTTGGCCACGCCCCTTTGCCTAGAAGCCCCTAAACCCATTGAAATAGCATTGGGGGTTTAAATTCGTTAGGCCCCGCCCCTTTGGGTCCAGAAGCCCAGAATACCATTCAGAGTATAGAACATAACCTGGCTGAGGGTTGAGATTCTTTTGGCCACGCCCCTTTTGCCTAGAAGCCCCTAAACCCATTGAAATAGCATTGGGGGTTTAAATTCGTTAGCCCCCGCCCCTTTGGGTCCAGAAGCCCAGAATACCATTCAGAGTATAGACCATGACATGGCTGAGGGTTGAGATACTTTTGGCCACGCCCCTTTGCTAGAAGCCCCTAAACCCATTGAAATAGCATTGTGGGTTTAAATTCGTTAGGCCCCGCCCCTTTGGGTCCAGAAGCCCAGAATACCATTCAGAGTATAGACCATGAAATGGCTGAGGGTTGAGATACTTTTGGCCACGCCCCTTTTGCCTAGAAGCCCCTAAACCCATTGAAATAGCATTGGGGGTTTAAATTCGTTAGGCCCCGCCCCTTTGGGTCCAGAAGCCCAGAATACCATTCAGAGTATAGACCATGACATGGCTGAGGGTTGAGATACTTTTGGCCACGCCCCTTTTGCCTAGAAGCTCCTAAACCCATTGAAATAGCATTGAAGGTTTAAATTCGTTAGGCCCCGCCCCTTTGGGTCCAGAAGCCCAGAATACCATTCAGAGTATAGACCATGACATGGCTGAGGGTTGAGATACTTTTGGCCACGCCCCTTTGCCTAGAAGCCCCTAAACCCATTGAAATAGCATTGGGGGTTTAAATTCGTTAGGCCCCGCCCCTTTGGGTCCAGAAACCCAGAATACCATTCAGAGTATAGACCATGACATGGCTGAGGGTTGAGATACTTTTGGCCACGCCCCTTTGCTAGAAGCCCCTAAACCCATTGAAATAACATTGGGGGTTTAAATTCGTTAGGCCCTGCCCCTTTGGGTCCAGAAGCCCAGAATACCATTCAGAGTATAGACCATGACATGGCTGAGGGTTGAGATACTTTTGGCCACGCCCCTTTTGCCTAGAAGCTCCTAAACCCATTGAAATAGCATTGGGGGTTTAAATTCGTTAGGCCCCGCCCCTTTGGGTCCAGAAGCCCAGAATACCATTCAGAGTATAGACCATGACATGGCTGAGGGTTGAGATACTTTTGGCCACGCCCCTTTTGCCTAGAAGCCCCTAAACCCATTGAAATAACATTGGGGGTTTAAATTCGTTAGGCCCTGCCCCTTTGGGTCCAGAAGCCCAGAATACCATTCAGAGTATAGACCATGACATGGCTGAGGGTTGAGATACTTTTGGCCACGCCCCTTTTGCCTAGAAGCTCCTAAACCCATTGAAATAGCATTGAAGGTTTAAATTCGTTAGGCCCCGCCCCTTTGGGTCCAGAAGCCCAGAATACCATTCAGAGTATAGACCATGACATGGCTGAGGGTTGAGATACTTTTGGCCACGCCCCTTTTGCCTAGAAGCCCCTAAACCCATTGAAATAACATTGGGGGTTTAAATTCGTTAGGCCCTGCCCCTTTGGGTCCAGAAGCCCAGAATACCATTCAGAGTATAGACCATGACATGGCTGAGGGTTGAGATACTTTTGGCCACGCCCCTTTTGCCTAGAAGCTCCTAAACCCATTGAAATAGCATTGAAGGTTTAAATTCGTTAGGCCCCGCCCCTTTGGGTCCAGAAGCCCAGAATACCATTCAGAGTATAGACCATGACATGGCTGAGGGTTGAGATACTTTTGGCCACGCCCCTTTTGCCTAGAAGCCCCTAAACCCATTGAAATAACATTGAAGGTTTAAATTCGTTAGGCCCCGCCCCTTTGGGTCCAGAAGCCCAGAATACCATTCAGAGTATAGACCATGACATGGCTGAGGGTTGAGATACTTTTGGCCACGCCCCTTTTGCCTAGAAGCTCCTAAAGCCATTGAAATAGCATTGGGGGTTTAAATTCGTTAGGCCCCGCCCCTTTGGGTCCAGAAGCCCAGAATACCATTCAGAGTATAGAACATAACCTGGCTGAGGGTTGAGATTCTTTTAGCCACGCCCCTTTTGCCTAGAAGCCCCTAAACCCATTGAAATAGCATTGGGGGTTTAAATTCGTTAGCCCCCGCCCCTTTGGGTCCAGAAGCCCAGAATACCATTCAGAGTATAGACCATGACATGGCTGAGGGTTGAGATACTTTTGGCCACGCCCCTTTTGCCTAGAAGCCCCTAAACCCATTGAAATAACATTGGGGGTTTAAATTCGTTAGGCCCTGCCCCTTTGGGTCCAGAAGCCCAGAATACCATTCAGAGTATAGACCATGACATGGCTGAGGGTTGAGATACTTTTGGCCACGCCCCTTTTGCCTAGAAGCTCCTAAACCCATTGAAATAGCATTGGGGGTTTAAATTCGTTAGGCCCCGCCCCTTTGGGTCCAGAAGCCCAGAATACCATTCAGAGTATAGACCATGACATGGCTGAGGGTTGAGATACTTTTGGCCACGCCCCTTTTGCCTAGAAGCCCCTAAACCCATTGAAATAACATTGGGGGTTTAAATTCGTTAGGCCCTGCCCCTTTGGGTCCAGAAGCCCAGAATACCATTCAGAGTATAGACCATGACATGGCTGAGGGTTGAGATACTTTTGGCCACGCCCCTTTTGCCTAGAAGCTCCTAAACCCATTGAAATAGCATTGAAGGTTTAAATTCGTTAGGCCCCGCCCCTTTGGGTCCAGAAGCCCAGAATACCATTCAGAGTATAGACCATGACATGGCTGAGGGTTGAGATACTTTTGGCCACGCCCCTTTTGCCTAGAAGCTCCTAAACCCATTGAAATAGCATTGAAGGTTTAAATTCGTTAGGCCCCGCCCCTTTGGGTCCAGAAGCCCAGAATACCATTCAGAGTATAGACCATGACATGGCTGAGGGTTGAGATACTTTTGGCCACGCCCCTTTTGCCTAGAAGCCCCTAAACCCATTGAAATAACATTGAAGGTTTAAATTCGTTAGGCCCCGCCCCTTTGGGTCCAGAAGCCCAGAATACCATTCAGAGTATAGACCATGACATGGCTGAGGGTTGAGATACTTTTGGCCACGCCCCTTTTGCCTAGAAGCTCCTAAAGCCATTGAAATAGCATTGGGGGTTTAAATTCGTTAGGCCCCGCCCCTTTGGGTCCAGAAGCCCAGAATACCATTCAGAGTATAGAACATAACCTGGCTGAGGGTTGAGATTCTTTTAGCCACGCCCCTTTTGCCTAGAAGCCCCTAAACCCATTGAAATAGCATTGGGGGTTTAAATTCGTTAGCCCCCGCCCCTTTGGGTCCAGAAGCCCAGAATACCATTCAGAGTATAGACCATGACATGGCTGAGGGTTGAGATACTTTTGGCCACGCCCCTTTTGCCTAGAAGCTCCTAAACCCATTGAAATAGCATTGGGGGTTTAAATTCGTTAGGCCCCGCCCCTTTGGGTCCAGAAGCCCAGAATACCATTCAGAGTATAGACCATGACATGGCTGAGGGTTGAGATACTTTTGGCCACGCCCCTTTGCCTAGAAGCCCCTAAACCCATTGAAATAGCATTGGGGGTTTAAATTCGTTAGGCCCCGCCCCTTTGGGTCCAGAAGCCCAGAATACCATTCAGAGTATAGAACATAACCTGGCTGAGGGTTGAGATTCTTTTGGCCACGCCCCTTTTGCCTAGAAGCCCCTAAACCCATTGAAATAGCATTGGGGGTTTAAATTCGTTAGCCCCCGCCCC
Organism: Crinia signifera; assembly: GCF_055691185.1. Classification (NCBI taxonomy): domain Eukaryota; kingdom Metazoa; phylum Chordata; class Amphibia; order Anura; family Myobatrachidae; genus Crinia; species Crinia signifera. The sequence continues at coordinate 94,053 of NW_028142049.1, forward strand.
TTTGGGTCCAGAAGCCCAGAATACCATTCAGAGTATAGACCATGACATGGCTGAGGGTTGAGATACTTTTGGCCACGCCCCTTTGCTAGAAGCCCCTAAACCCATTGAAATAGCATTGTGGGTTTAAATTCGTTAGGCCCCGCCCCTTTGGGTCCAGAAGCCCAGAATACCATTCAGAGTATAGACCATGAAATGGCTGAGGGTTGAGATACTTTTGGCCACGCCCCTTTTGCCTAGAAGCCCCTAAACCCATTGAAATAGCATTGGGGGTTTAAATTCGTTAGGCCCCGCCCCTTTGGGTCCAGAAGCCCAGAATACCATTCAGAGTATAGACCATGACATGGCTGAGGGTTGAGATACTTTTGGCCACGCCCCTTTTGCCTAGAAGCTCCTAAAGCCATTGAAATAGCATTGGGGGTTTAAATTCGTTAGGCCCCGCCCCTTTGGGTCCAGAAGCCCAGAATACCATTCAGAGTATAGAACATAACCTGGCTGAGGGTTGAGATTCTTTTAGCCACGCCCCTTTTGCCTAGAAGCCCCTAAACCCATTGAAATAGCATTGGGGGTTTAAATTCGTTAGCCCCAACCCCTTTGGGTCCAGAAGCCCAGAATACCATTCAGAGTATAGACCATGACATGGCTGAGGGTTGAGATACTTTTGGCCACGCCCCTTTTGCCTAGAAGCCCCTAAACCCATTGAAATAACATTGGGGGTTTAAATTCGTTAGGCCCTGCCCCTTTGGGTCCAGAAGCCCAGAATACCATTCAGAGTATAGACCATGACATGGCTGAGGGTTGAGATACTTTTGGCCACGCCCCTTTTGCCTAGAAGCTCCTAAACCCATTGAAATAGCATTGGGGGTTTAAATTCGTTAGGCCCCGCCCCTTTGGGTCCAGAAGCCCAGAATACCATTCAGAGTATAGACCATGACATGGCTGAGGGTTGAGATACTTTTGGCCACGCCCCTTTGCCTAGAAGCCCCTAAACCCATTGAAATAGCATTGGGGGTTTAAATTCGTTAGGCCCCGCCCCTTTGGGTCCAGAAGCCCAGAATACCATTCAGAGTATAGAACATAACCTGGCTGAGGGTTGAGATTCTTTTGGCCACGCCCCTTTTGCCTAGAAGCCCCTAAACCCATTGAAATAGCATTGGGGGTTTAAATTCGTTAGCCCCCGCCCCTTTGGGTCCAGAAGCCCAGAATACCATTCAGAGTATAGACCATGACATGGCTGAGGGTTGAGATACTTTTGGCCACGCCCCTTTGCTAGAAGCCCCTAAACCCATTGAAATAGCATTGTGGGTTTAAATTCGTTAGGCCCCGCCCCTTTGGGTCCAGAAGCCCAGAATACCATTCAGAGTATAGACCATGAAATGGCTGAGGGTTGAGATACTTTTGGCCACGCCCCTTTTGCCTAGAAGCCCCTAAACCCATTGAAATAGCATTGGGGGTTTAAATTCGTTAGGCCACGCCCCTTTGGGTCCAGAATCCCAGAATGCCATTCAGAGTATAGACCATGACATGGCTGAGGGTTGAGATACTTTTGGCCACGCCCCTTTTGCCTAGAAGCCCCTAAACCCATTGAAATAGCATTGGGGGTTTACATTAGTTAGGCCACGCCCCTTTGGGTCCAGAATCCCAGAATGCCATTCAGAGTATAGAACATGACATGGCTGAGGGTTGAGATACTTTTGGCCACGCCCCTTTGCCTAGAAGCCCCTAAACCCATTGAAATAGCATTGGGGGTTTAAATTCGTTAGGCCCCGCCCCTTTGGGTCCAGAAGCCCAGAATACCATTCAGAGTATAGACCATGAAATGGCTGAGGGTTGAGATACTTTTGGCCATGCCCCTTTTGCCTAGAAGCCCCTAAACCCATTGAAATAGCATTGGGGGTTTAAATTCGTTAGGCCACGCCCCTTTGGGTCCAGAATCCCAGAATGCCATTCAAAGTATAGACCATGACCTGGCTGAGGGTTGAGATTCTTTTGGCCACGCCCCTTTTGCCTAGAAGCCCCTAAACCCATTGAAATAACATTGGGGGTTTAAATTCGTTAGGCCACGCCCCTTTGGGTCCAGAATCCCAGAATACCATTCAGAGTATAGAACATGACATGGCTGAGGGTTGAAATACTTTTGGCCACGCCCCTTTGCCTAGAAGCCCCTAAACCCATTGAAATAGCATTGGGAGTTTAAATTCGTTAGGCCCCGCCCCTTTGGGTACAGAAGCCCAGAATGCCATTCAGAGTATAGACCATGACATGGCTGAGGGTTGAGATACTTTTGGCCACGCCACTTTTGCCTAGAAGCCCCTAAACCCATTGAAATAGCATTGGGGGTTTAAATTCGTTAGGCCCCGCCCCTTTGGGTCCAGAAGCCCAGAATACCATTCAGAGTATAGACCATGACATGGCTGAGGGTTGAGATACTTTTGGCCACGCCCCTTTGCCTAGAAGCCCCTAAACCCATTGAAATAGCATTGGGGGTTTAAATTCGTTAGGCCCCGCCCCTTTGGGTCCAGAAACCCAGAATACCATTCAGAGTATAGACCATGACATGGCTGAGGGTTGAGATACTTTTGGCCACGCCCCTTTGCTAGAAGCCCCTAAACCCATTGAAATAGCATTGTGGGTTTAAATTCGTTAGGCCCCGCCCCTTTGGGTCCAGAAGCCCAGAATACCATTCAGAGTATAGACCATGAAATGGCTGAGGGTTGAGATACTTTTGGCCACGCCCCTTTTGCCTAGAAGCCCCTAAACCCATTGAAATAGCATTGGGGGTTTAAATTCGTTAGGCCACGCCCCTTTGGGTCCAGAATCCCAGAATGCCATTCAGAGTATAGACCATGACATGGCTGAGGGTTGAGATACTTTTGGCCATGCCCCTTTTGCCTAGAAGCCCCTAAACCCATTGAAATAGCATTGGGGGTTTACATTAGTTAGGCCACGCCCCTTTGGGTCCAGAATCCCAGAATGCCATTCAGAGTATAGAACATGACATGGCTGAGAATTGAGATACTTTTGGCCACGCCCCTTTGCCTAGAAGCCCCTAAACCCATTGAAATAGCATTGGGGGTTTAAATTCGTTAGGCCCCGCCCCTTTGGGTCCAGAAGCCCAGAATACCATTCAGAGTATAGACCATGAAATGGCTGAGGGTTGAGATACTTTTGGCCACGCCCCTTTTGCCTAGAAGCCCCTAAACCCATTGAAATAGCATTGGGGGTTTAAATTCGTTAGGCCACGCCCCTTTGGGTCCAGAATCCCAGAATGCCATTCAAAGTATAGACCATGACCTGGCTGAGGGTTGAGATTCTTTTGGCCACGCCCCTTTTGCCTAGAAGCCCCTAAACCCATTGAAATAGCATTGGGGGTTTAAATTCGTTAGGCCACGCCCCTTTGGGTCCAGAATCCCAGAATACCATTCAGAGTATAGAACATGACATGGCTGAGGGTTGAAATACTTTTGGCCACGCCCCTTTGCCTAGAAGCCCCTAAACCCATTGAAATAGCATTGGGGGTTTAAATTCGTTAGGCCCCGCCCCTTTGGGTCCAGAAGCCCAGAATACCATTCAGAGTATAGACCATGACATGGCTGAGGGTTGAGATACTTTTGGCCACGCCCCTTTGCCTAGAAGCCCCTAAACCCATTGAAATAGCATTGGGGGTTTAAATTCGTTAGGCCCCGCCCCTTTGGGTCCAGAAACCCAGAATACCATTCAGAGTATAGACCATGACATGGCTGAGGGTTGAGATACTTTTGGCCACGCCCCTTTGCTAGAAGCCCCTAAACCCATTGAAATAGCATTGTGGGTTTAAATTCGTTAGGCCCCGCCCCTTTGGGTCCAGAAGCCCAGAATACCATTCAGAGTATAGACCATGAAATGGCTGAGGGTTGAGATACTTTTGGCCACGCCCCTTTTGCCTAGAAGCCCCTAAACCCATTGAAATAGCATTGGGGGTTTAAATTCGTTAGGCCACGCCCCTTTGGGTCCAGAATCCCAGAATGCCATTCAGAGTATAGACCATGACATGGCTGAGGGTTGAGATACTTTTGGCCATGCCCCTTTTGCCTAGAAGCCCCTAAACCCATTGAAATAGCATTGGGGGTTTACATTAGTTAGGCCACGCCCCTTTGGGTCCAGAATCCCAGAATGCCATTCAGAGTATAGAACATGACATGGCTGAGAATTGAGATACTTTTGGCCACGCCCCTTTGCCTAGAAGCCCCTAAACCCATTGAAATAGCATTGGGGGTTTAAATTCGTTAGGCCCCGCCCCTTTGGGTCCAGAAGCCCAGAATACCATTCAGAGTATAGACCATGAAATGGCTGAGGGTTGAGATACTTTTGGCCACGCCCCTTTTGCCTAGAAGCCCCTAAACCCATTGAAATAGCATTGGGGGTTTAAATTCGTTAGGCCACGCCCCTTTGGGTCCAGAATCCCAGAATGCCATTCAAAGTATAGACCATGACCTGGCTGAGGGTTGAGATTCTTTTGGCCACGCCCCTTTTGCCTAGAAGCCCCTAAACCCATTGAAATAGCATTGGGGGTTTAAATTCGTTAGGCCACGCCCCTTTGGGTCCAGAATCCCAGAATACCATTCAGAGTATAGAACATGACATGGCTGAGGGTTGAAATACTTTTGGCCACGCCCCTTTGCCTAGAAGCCCCTAAACCCATTGAAATAGCATTGGGGGTTTAAATTCGTTAGGCCCCGCCCCTTTGGGTACAGAAGCCCAGAATGCCATTCAAAGTATAGACCATGACCTGGCTGAGGGTTGAGATTCTTTTGGCCACGCCCCTTTTGCCTAGAAGCCCCTAAACCCATTGAAATAGCATTGGGGGTTTAAATTCGTTAGGCCACGCCCCTTTGGGTCCAGAATCCCAGAATACCATTCAGAGTATAGACCATGACATGGCTGAGGGTTGAAATACTTTTGGCCACGCCCCTTTGCCTAGAAGCCCCTAAACCCATTGAAATAGCATTGGGGGTTTAAATTCGTTAGGCCCCGCCCCTTTGGGTACAGAAGCCCAGAATGCCATTCAGAGTATAGACCATGACATGGCTGAGGGTTGAGATACTTTTGGCCACGCCACTTTTGCCTAGAAGCCCCTAAACCCATTGAAATAGCATTGGGGGTTTAAATTCGTTAGGCCCCGCCCCTTTGGGTCCAGAAGCCCAGAATACCATTCAGAGTATAGACCATGACATGGCTGAGGGTTGAGATACTTTTTGCCACGCCCCTTTTGCCTAGAAGCTCCTAAACCCATTGAAATAGCATTGGGGGTTTAAATTCGTTAGGCCCCGCCCCTTTTGGTCCAGAAGCCCAGAATACCATTCAGAGTATAGAACATAACCTGGCTGAGGGTTGAGATTCTTTTGGCCACGCCCCTTTTGCCTAGAAGCCCCTAAACCCATTGAAATAGCATTGGGGGTTTAAATTCGTTAGCCCCCGCCCCTTTGGGTCCAGAAGCCCAGAATACCATTCAGAGTGTAGACCATGACATGGCTGAGGGTTGAGATACTTTTGGCCACGCCCCTTTTGCCTAGAAGCCCCTAAACCCATTGAAATAACATTGGGGGTTTAAATTCGTTAGGCCCCGCCCCTTTGGGTCCAGAAGCCCAGAATACCATTCAGAGTATAGACCATGACATGGCTGAGGGTTGAGATACATTTGGCCACGCCCCTTTTGCCTAGAAGCTCCTAAACCCATTGAAATAGCATTGGGGGTTTAAATTCGTTAGGCCCCGCCCCTTTGGGTCCAGAAGCCCAGAATACCATTCAGAGTATAGACCATGACATGGCTGAGGGTTGAGATACTTTTGGCCACGCCCCTTTGCCTAGAAGCCCCTAAACCCATTGAAATAGCATTGGGGGTTTAAATTCGTTAGGCCCCGCCCCTTTGGGTCCAGAAGCCCAGAATACCATTCAGAGTATAGAACATAACCTGGCTGAGGGTTGAGATTCTTTTGGCCACGCCCCTTTTGCCTAGAAGCCCCTAAACCCATTGAAATAGCATTGGGGGTTTAAATTCGTTAGCCCCCGCCCCTTTGGGTCCAGAAGCCCAGAATACCATTCAGAGTATAGACCATGACATGGCTGAGGGTTGAGATACTTTTGGCCACGCCCCTTTGCTAGAAGCCCCTAAACCCATTGAAATAGCATTGTGGGTTTAAATTCGTTAGGCCCCGCCCCTTTGGGTCCAGAAGCCCAGAATACCATTCAGAGTATAGACCATGAAATGGCTGAGGGTTGAGATACTTTTGACCACGCCCCTTTTGCCTAGAAGCCCCTAAACCCATTGAAATAGCATTGGGGGTTTAAATTCGTTAGGCCACGCCCCTTTGGGTCCAGAATCCCAGAATGCCATTCAGAGTATAGACCATGACATGGCTGAGGGTTGAGATACTTTTGGCCACGCCCCTTTTGCCTAGAAGCCCCTAAACCCATTGAAATAGCATTGGGGGTTTACATTAGTTAGGCCACGCCCCTTTGGGTCCAGAATCCCAGAATGCCATTCAGAGTATAGAACATGACATGGCTGAGGGTTGAGATACTTTTGGCCACGCCCCTTTGCCTAGAAGCCCCTAAACCCATTGAAATAGCATTGGGGGTTTAAATTCGTTAGGCCCCGCCCCTTTGGGTCCAGAAGCCCAGAATACCATTCAGAGTATAGACCATGAAATGGCTGAGGGTTGAGATACTTTTGGCCATGCCCCTTTTGCCTAGAAGCCCCTAAACCCATTGAAATAGCATTGGGGGTTTAAATTCGTTAGGCCACGCCCCTTTGGGTCCAGAATCCCAGAATGCCATTCAAAGTATAGACCATGACCTGGCTGAGGGTTGAGATTCTTTTGGCCACGCCCCTTTTGCCTAGAAGCCCCTAAACCCATTGAAATAACATTGGGGGTTTAAATTCGTTAGGCCACGCCCCTTTGGGTCCAGAATCCCAGAATACCATTCAGAGTATAGAACATGACATGGCTGAGGGTTGAAATACTTTTGGCCACGCCCCTTTGCCTAGAAGCCCCTAAACCCATTGAAATAGCATTGGGAGTTTAAATTCGTTAGGCCCCGCCCCTTTGGGTACAGAAGCCCAGAATGCCATTCAGAGTATAGACCATGACATGGCTGAGGGTTGAGATACTTTTGGCCACGCCACTTTTGCCTAGAAGCCCCTAAACCCATTGAAATAGCATTGGGGGTTTAAATTCGTTAGGCCCCGCCCCTTTGGGTCCAGAAGCCCAGAATACCATTCAGAGTATAGACCATGACATGGCTGAGGGTTGAGATACTTTTGGCCACGCCCCTTTGCCTAGAAGCCCCTAAACCCATTGAAATAGCATTGGGGGTTTAAATTCGTTAGGCCCCGCCCCTTTGGGTCCAGAAACCCAGAATACCATTCAGAGTATAGACCATGACATGGCTGAGGGTTGAGATACTTTTGGCCACGCCCCTTTGCTAGAAGCCCCTAAACCCATTGAAATAGCATTGTGGGTTTAAATTCGTTAGGCCCCGCCCCTTTGGGTCCAGAAGCCCAGAATACCATTCAGAGTATAGACCATGAAATGGCTGAGGGTTGAGATACTTTTGGCCACGCCCCTTTTGCCTAGAAGCCCCTAAACCCATTGAAATAGCATTGGGGGTTTAAATTCGTTAGGCCACGCCCCTTTGGGTCCAGAATCCCAGAATGCCATTCAGAGTATAGAACATGACATGGCTGAGGGTTGAGATACTTTTGGCCACGCCCCTTTTGCCTAGAAGCCCCTAAACCCATTGAAATAGCATTGGGGGTTTACATTAGTTAGGCCACGCCCCTTTGGGTCCAGAATCCCAGAATGCCATTCAGAGTATAGAACATGACATGGCTGAGGGTTGAGATACTTTTGGCCACGCCCCTTTGCCTAGAAGCCCCTAAACCCATTGAAATAGCATTGGGGGTTTAAATTCGTTAGGCCCCGCCCCTTTGGGTCCAGAAGCCCAGAATACCATTCAGAGTATAGACCATGAAATGGCTGAGGGTTGAGATACTTTTGGCCACGCCCCTTTTGCCTAGAAGCCCCTAAACCCATTGAAATAGCATTGGGGGTTTAAATTCGTTAGGCCACGCCCCTTTGGGTCCAGAATCCCAGAATGCCATTCAAAGTATAGACCATGACCTGGCTGAGGGTTGAGATTCTTTTGGCCACGCCCCTTTTGCCTAGAAGCCCCTAAACCCATTGAAATAGCATTGGGGGTTTAAATTCGTTAGGCCACGCCCCTTTGGGTCCAGAATCCCAGAATACCATTCAGAGTATAGAACATGACATGGCTGAGGGTTGAAATACTTTTGGCCACGCCCCTTTGCCTAGAAGCCCCTAAACCCATTGAAATAGCATTGGGGGTTTAAATTCGTTAGGCCCCGCCCCTTTGGGTACAGAAGCCCAGAATGCCATTCAGAGTATAGAACATGACATGGCTGAGGGTTGAGATACTTTTGGCCACGCCCCTTTGCCTAGAAGCCCCTAAACCCATTGAAATAGCATTGGGGGTTTAAATTCGTTAGGCCACGCCCCTTTGGGTCCAGAATCCCAGAATGCCATTCAGAGTATAGACCATGACATGGCTGAGGGTTGAGATACTTTTGGCCACGCCCCTTTTGCCTAGAAGCCCCTAAACCCATTGAAATAGCATTGGGGGTTTACATTAGTTAGGCCACGCCCCTTTGGGTCCAGAATCCCAGAATGCCATTCAGAGTATAGAACATGACATGGCTGAGGGTTGAGATACTTTTGGCCACGCCCCTTTGCCTAGAAGCCCCTAAACCCATTGAAATAGCATTGGGGGTTTAAATTCGTTAGGCCCCGCCCCTTTGGGTCCAGAAGCCCAGAATACCATTCAGAGTATAGACCATGAAATGGCTGAGGGTTGAGATACTTTTGGCCATGCCCCTTTTGCCTAGAAGCCCCTAAACCCATTGAAATAGCATTGGGGGTTTAAATTCGTTAGGCCACGCCCCTTTGGGTCCAGAATCCCAGAATGCCATTCAAAGTATAGACCATGACCTGGCTGAGGGTTGAGATTCTTTTGGCCACGCCCCTTTTGCCTAGAAGCCCCTAAACCCATTGAAATAGCATTGGGGGTTTAAATTCGTTAGGCCACGCCCCTTTGGGTCCAGAATCCCAGAATACCATTCAGAGTATAGACCATGACATGGCTGAGGGTTGAAATACTTTTGGCCACGCCCTTTTGCCTAGAAGCCCCTAAACCCATTGAAATAGCATTGGGGGTTTAAATTCGTTAGGCCCCGCCCCTTTGGGTACAGAAGCCCAGAATGCCATTCAGAGTATAGACCATGACATGGCTGAGGGTTGAGATACTTTTGGCCACGCCACTTTTGCCTAGAAGCCCCTAAACCCATTGAAATAGCATTGGGGGTTTAAATTCGTTAGGCCCCGCCCCTTTGGGTCCAGAAGCCCAGAATACCATTCAGAGTATAGACCATGACATGGCTGAGGGTTGAGATACTTTTTGCCACGCCCCTTTTGCCTAGAAGCTCCTAAACCCATTGAAATAGCATTGGGGGTTTAAATTCGTTAGGCCCCGCCCCTTTTGGTCCAGAAGCCCAGAATACCATTCAGAGTATAGAACATAACCTGGCTGAGGGTTGAGATTCTTTTGGCCACGCCCCTTTTGCCTAGAAGCCCCTAAACCCATTGAAATAGCATTGGGGGTTTAAATTCGTTAGCCCCCGCCCCTTTGGGTCCAGAAGCCCAGAATACCATTCAGAGTGTAGACCATGACATGGCTGAGGGTTGAGATACTTTTGGCCACGCCCCTTTTGCCTAGAAGCCCCTAAACCCATTGAAATAACATTGGGGGTTTAAATTCGTTAGGCCCCGCCCCTTTGGGTCCAGAAGCCCAGAATACCATTCAGAGTATAGACCATGACATGGCTGAGGGTTGAGATACATTTGGCCACGCCCCTTTTGCCTAGAAGCTCCTAAACCCATTGAAATAGCATTGGGGGTTTAAATTCGTTAGGCCCCGCCCCTTTGGGTCCAGAAGCCCAGAATACCATTCAGAGTATAGACCATGACATGGCTGAGGGTTGAGATACTTTTGGCCACGCCCCTTTGCCTAGAAGCCCCTAAACCCATTGAAATAGCATTGGGGGTTTAAATTCGTTAGGCCCCGCCCCTTTGGGTCCAGAAGCCCAGAATACCATTCAGAGTATAGAACATAACCTGGCTGAGGGTTGAGATTCTTTTGGCCACGCCCCTTTTGCCTAGAAGCCCCTAAACCCATTGAAATAGCATTGGGGGTTTAAATTCGTTAGCCCCCGCCCCTTTGGGTCCAGAAGCCCAGAATACCATTCAGAGTATAGACCATGACATGGCTGAGGGTTGAGATACTTTTGGCCACGCCCCTTTGCCTAGAAGCCCCTAAACCCATTGAAATAGCATTGTGGGTTTAAATTCGTTAGGCCCCGCCCCTTTGGGTCCAGAAGCCCAGAATACCATTCAGAGTATAGACCATGAAATGGCTGAGGGTTGAGATACTTTTGGCCACGCCCCTTTTGCCTAGAAGCCCCTAAACCCATTGAAATAGCATTGGGGGTTTAAATTCGTTAGGCCACGCCCCTTTGGGTCCAGAATCCCAGAATGCCATTCAGAGTATAGACCATGACATGGCTGAGGGTTGAGATACTTTTGGCCACGCCCCTTTTGCCTAGAAGCTCCTAAACCCATTGAAATAGCATTGGGGGTTTAAATTCGTTAGGCCCCGCCCCTTTGGGTCCAGAAGCCCAGAATACCATTCAGAGTATAGACCATGACCTGGCTGAGGGTTGAGATTCTTTTGGCCACGCCCCTTTTGCCTAGAAGCCCCTAAACCCATTGAAATAGCATTGGGGGTTTAAATTCGTTAGGCCCCGCCCCTTTGGGTCCAGAATCCCAGAATGCCATTCAGAGTATAGAACATGACATGGCTGAGGGTTGAGATACTTTTGGCCACGCCCCTTTGCCTAGAAGCCCCTAAACCCATTGAAATAGCATTGGGGGTTTAAATTCGTTAGGCCCCGCCCCTTTGGGTCCAGAAGCCCAGAATGCCATTCAGAGTATAGACCATGACATGGCTGAGGGTTGAGATACTTTTGGCCACGCCCCTTTTGCCTAGAAGCCCCTAAACCCATTGAAATAGCATTGGGGGTTTAAATTCGTTAGGCCCCGCCCCTTTGGGTCCAGAAGCCCAGAATACCATTCAGAGTATAGACCATGACATGGCTGAGGGTTGAGATACTTTTGGCCACGCCCCTTTTGCCTAGAAGCCCCTAAACCCATTGAAATAACATTGAAGGTTTAAATTCGTTAGGCCCCGCACCTTTGGGTCCAGAAGCCCAGAATACCATTCAGAGTATAGACCATGACATGGCTGAGGGTTGAGATACTTTTGGCCACGCCCCTTTTGCCTAGAAGTCCCTAAACCCATTGAAATAGCATTGGGGGTTTAAATTCGTTAGGCCCCGCCCCTTTGGGTCCAGAAGCCCAGAATACCATTCAGAGTATAGACCATGACATGGCTGAGGGTTGAGATACTTTTGGCCACGCCCCTTTGCCTAGAAGCCCCTAAACCCCATGAAATAGCATTGGGGGTTTAAATTCGTTAGGCCCCGCCCCTTTGGGTCCAGAAGCCCAGAATGCCATTCAGAGTATAGACCATGACCTGGCTGAGGGTTGAGTTACTTTTGGCCACGCCCCTTTTGCCTAGAAGCCCCTAAACTTATTGAAATAGCATTGGGGGTTTAAATTCGTTAGGCCCCGCCCCTTTGGGTCCAGAAGCCCAGAATACCATTCAGAGTATAGACCATGAAATGGCTGAGGGTTGAGATACTTTTGGCCACGCCCCTTTTGCCTAGAAGCCCCTAAACCCATTGAAATAGCATTGGGGGTTTAAATTCGTTAGGCCACGCCCCTTTGGGTCCAGAATCCCAGAATGCCATTCAGAGTATAGACCATGACATGGCTGAGGGTTGAGATACTTTTGGCCACGCCCCTTTGCCTAGAAGCCCCTAAACCCATTGAAATAGCATTGGGGGTTTAAATTCGTTAGGCCCCGCCCCTTTGGGTCCAGAAGCCCAGAATGCCATTCAGAGTATAGACCATGACATGGCTGAGGGTTGAGATACTTTTGGCCACGCCCCTTTTGCCTAGAAGCCCCTAAACCCATTGAAATAGCATTGGGGTTTAAATTCGTTAGGCCACGCCCCTTTGGGTCCAGAAGCCCAGAATACCATTCAGAGTATAGACCATGACCTGGCTGAGGGTTGAGTTACTTTTGGCCACGCCCCTTTTGCCTAGAAGCCCCTAAACCCATTGAAATAGCATTGGGGTTTAAATTCGTTAGGCCACGCCCCTTTGGGTCCAGAAGCCCAGAATACCATTCAGAGTATAGACCATGACATGGCTGAGGGTTGAGATACTTTTGGCTACGCCCCTAATTCCTAGAAGCCCCTAAACCCATTGAAATAGCATTGGGGGTTTAAATTCGTTAGGCCACGCCCCTTTGGGTTCAGAAGCCCAGAATACCATTCAGAGTATAGACCATGACATGGCTGAGGGTGTAGTTACTTTTGGCCACGCCCCTTTTGCCTAGAAGCCCCTAAACCCATTGAAATAGCATTGGGGGTTTAAATTCGTTAGCCCCCGCCCCTTTGGGTCCAGAAGCCCAGAATACCATTCAGAGTATAGACCATGACATGGCTGAGGGTTGAGATACTTTTGGCCACGCCCCTTTGCCTAGAAGCCCCTAAACCCATTGAAATAGCATTGGGGGTTTAAATTCGTTAGGCCCCGCCCCTTTGGGTTCAGAAGCCCAGAATACCATTCAGAGTATAGACCATGAAATGGCTGAGGGTTGAGATACTTTTGGCCACGCCCCTTTTGCCTAGAAGCCCCTAAACCCATTGAAATAGCATTGGGGGTTTAAATTCGTTAGGCCACGCCCCTTTGGGTCCAGAATCCCAGAATGCCATTCAGAGTATAGACCATGACATGGCTGAGGGTTGAGATACTTTTGGCCACGCCCCTTTGCCTAGAAGCCCCTAAACCCATTGAAATAGCATTGGGGGTTTAAATTCGTTAGGCCCCGCCCCTTTGGGTCCAGAAGCCCAGAATACCATTCAGAGTATAGAACATAACCTGGCTGAGGGTTGAGATTCTTTTGGCCACGCCCCTTTTGCCTAGAAGCCCCTAAACCCATTGAAATAGCATTGGGGGTTTAAATTTGTTAGCCCCCGCCCCTTTGGGTCCAGAACCCCAGAATACCATTCAGAGTATAGACCATGACATGGCTGAGGGTTGAGATACTTTTGGCCACGCCCCTTTGCCTAGAAGCCCCTAAACCCATTGAAATAGCATTGTGGGTTTAAATTCGTTAGGCCCCGCCCCTTTGGGTCCAGAAGCCCAGAATACCATTCAGAGTATAGACCATGAAATGGCTGAGGGTTGAGATACTTTTGGCCACGCCCCTTTTGCCTAGAAGCCCCTAAACCCATTGAAATAGCATTGGGGGTTTAAATTCGTTAGGCCACGCCCCTTTGGGTCCAGAATCCCAGAATGCCATTCAGAGTATAGACCATGACATGGCTGAGGGTTGAGATACTTTTGGCCACGCCCCTTTTGCCTAGAAGCTCCTAAACCCATTGAAATAGCATTGGGGGTTTAAATTCGTTAGGCCCCGCCCCTTTGGGTCCAGAAGCCCAGAATACCATTCACAATATAGAACATAACCTGGCTGAGGGTTGAGATTCTTTTGGCCACGCCCCTTTTGCCTAGAAGCCCCTAAACCCATTGAAATAGCATTGGGGGTTTAAATTCGTTAGCCCCCGCCCCTTTGGGTCCAGAAGCCCAGAATACCATTCAGAGTATAGACCATGACATGGCTGAGGGTTGAGATACTTTTGGCCACGCCCCTTTGCCTAGAAGCCCCTAAACCCATTGAAATAGCATTGGGGGTTTAAATTCGTTAGGCCACGCCCCTTTGGGTCCAGAATTTCAGAATGCCATTCAGAGTATAGACCATGACATGGCTGAGGGTTGAGATACTTTTGGCCACGCCCCTTTTGCCTAGAAGCTCCTAAAGCCATTGAAATAGCATTGGGGGTTTAAATTCGTTAGGCCCCGCCCCTTTGGGTCCAGAAGCCTAGAATACCATTCAGAGTATAGAACATAACCTGGCTGAGGGTTGAGATTCTTTTAGCCACGCCCCTTTTGCCTAGAAGCCCCTAAACCCATTGAAATAGCATTGGGGGTTTAAATTCGTTAGCCCCCGCCCCTTTGGGTCCAGAAGCCCAGAATACCATTCAGAGTATAGACCATGACATGGCTGAGGGTTGAGATACTTTTGGCCACACCCCTTTTGCCTAGAAGCCCCTAAACCCATTGAAATAACATTGGGGGTTTAAATTCGTTAGGCCCTGCCCCTTTGGGTCCAGAAGCCCAGAATACCATTCAGAGTATAGACCATGACATGGCTGAGGGTTGAGATACTTTTGGCCACGCCCCTTTTGCCTAGAAGCTCCTAAACCCATTGAAATAGCATTGGGGGTTTAAATTCGTTAGGCCCCGCCCCTTTGGGTCCAGAAGCCCAGAATACCATTCAGAGTATAGACCATGACATGGCTGAGGGTTGAGATACTTTTGGCCACGCCCCTTTGCCTAGAAGCCCCTAAACCCATTGAAATAGCATTGGGGGTTTAAATTCGTTAGGCCCCGCCCCTTTGGGTCCAGAAGCCCAGAATACCATTCAGAGTATAGAACATAACCTGGCTGAGGGTTGAGATTCTTTTGGCCATGCCCCTTTTGCCTAGAAGCCCCTAAACCCATTGAAATAGCATTGGGGGTTTAAATTCGTTAGCCCCCGCCCCTTTGGGTCCAGAACCCCAGAATACCATTCAGAGTATAGACCACGACATGGCTGAGGGTTGAGATACTTTTGGCCACGCCCCTTTGCCTAGAAGCCCCTAAACCCATTGAAATAGCATTGTGGGTTTAAATTCGTTAGGCCCCGCCCCTTTGGGTCCAGAAGCCCAGAATACCATTCAGAGTATAGACCATGAAATGGCTGAGGGTTGAGATACTTTTGGCCACGCCCCTTTTGCCTAGAAGCCCCTAAACCCATTGAAATAGCATTGGGGGTTTAAATTCGTTAGGCCACGCCCCTTTGGGTCCAGAATCCCAGAATGCCATTCAGAGTATAGACCATGACATGGCTGAGGGTTGAGATACTTTTGGCCACGCCCCTTTGCCTAGAAGCCCCTAAACCCATTGAAATAGCATTGGGGGTTTAAATTCGTTAGGCCCCGCCCCTTTGGGTCCAGAAGCCCAGAATGCCATTCAGAGTATAGACCATGACATGGCTGAGGGTTGAGATACTTTTGGCCACGCCCCTTTTGCCTAGAAGCCCCTAAACCCATTGAAATAGCATTGGGGTTTAAATTCGTTAGGCCACGCCCCTTTGGGTCCAGAAGCCCAGAATACCATTCAGAGTATAGACCATGACCTGGCTGAGGGTTGAGTTACTTTTGGCCACGCCCCTTTTGCCTAGAAGCCCCTAAACCCATTGAAATAGCATTGGGGTTTAAATTCGTTAGGCCACGCCCCTTTGGGTCCAGAAGCCCAGAATACCATTCAGAGTATAGACCATGACATGGCTGAGGGTTGAGATACTTTTGGCCACGCCCCTAATTCCTAGAAGCCCCTAAACCCATTGAAATAGCATTGGGGGTTTAAATTCGTTAGGCCACGCCCCTTTGGGTCCAGAAGCCCAGAATACCATTCAGAGTATAGACCATGACATGGCTGAGGGTGTAGTTACTTTTGGCCACGCCCCTTTTGCCTAGAAGCCCCTAAACCCATTGAAATAGCATTGGGGGTTTAAATTCGTTAGCCCCCGCCCCTTTGGGTCCAGAAGCCCAGAATACCATTCAGAGTATAGACCATGACATGGCTGAGGGTTGAGATACTTTTGGCCACGCCCCTTTGCCTAGAAGCCCCTAAACCCATTGAAATAGCATTGGGGGTTTAAATTCGTTAGGCCCCGCCCCTTTGGGTTCAGAAGCCCAGAATACCATTCAGAGTATAGACCATGAAATGGCTGAGGGTTGAGATACTTTTGGCCACGCCCCTTTTGCCTAGAAGCCCCTAAACCCATTGAAATAGCATTGGGGGTTTAAATTCGTTAGGCCACGCCCCTTTGGGTCCAGAATCCCAGAATGCCATTCAGAGTATAGACCATGACATGGCTGAGGGTTGAGATACTTTTGGCCACGCCCCTTTGCCTAGAAGCCCCTAAACCCATTGAAATAGCATTGGGGGTTTAAATTCGTTAGGCCCCGCCCCTTTGGGTCCAGAAGCCCAGAATACCATTCAGAGTATAGAACATAACCTGGCTGAGGGTTGAGATTCTTTTGGCCACGCCCCTTTTGCCTAGAAGCCCCTAAACCCATTGAAATAGCATTGGGGGTTTAAATTCGTTAGCCCCCGCCCCTTTGGGTCCAGAACCCCAGAATACCATTCAGAGTATAGACCATGACATGGCTGAGGGTTGAGATACTTTTGGCCACGCCCCTTTGCCTAGAAGCCCCTAAACCCATTGAAATAGCATTGTGGGTTTAAATTCGTTAGGCCCCGCCCCTTTGGGTCCAGAAGCCCAGAATACCATTCAGAGTATAGACCATGAAATGGCTGAGGGTTGAGATACTTTTGGCCACGCCCCTTTTGCCTAGAAGCCCCTAAACCCATTGAAATAGCATTGGGGGTTTAAATTCGTTAGGCCACGCCCCTTTGGGTCCAGAATCCCAGAATGCCATTCAGAGTATAGACCATGACATGGCTGAGGGTTGAGATACTTTTGGCCACGCCCCTTTTGCCTAGAAGCTCCTAAACCCATTGAAATAGCATTGGGGGTTTAAATTCGTTAGGCCCCGCCCCTTTGGGTCCAGAAGCCCAGAATACCATTCACAATATAGAACATAACCTGGCTGAGGGTTGAGATTCTTTTGGCCACGCCCCTTTTGCCTAGAAGCCCCTAAACCCATTGAAATAGCATTGGGGGTTTAAATTCGTTAGCCCCCGCCCCTTTGGGTCCAGAAGCCCAGAATACCATTCAGAGTATAGACCATGACATGGCTGAGGGTTGAGATACTTTTGGCCACGCCCCTTTGCCTAGAAGCCCCTAAACCCATTGAAATAGCATTGGGGGTTTAAATTCGTTAGGCCACGCCCCTTTGGGTCCAGAATTTCAGAATGCCATTCAGAGTATAGACCATGACATGGCTGAGGGTTGAGATACTTTTGGCCACGCCCCTTTTGCCTAGAAGCTCCTAAAGCCATTGAAATAGCATTGGGGGTTTAAATTCGTTAGGCCCCGCCCCTTTGGGTCCAGAAGCCCAGAATACCATTCAGAGTATAGAACATAACCTGGCTGAGGGTTGAGATTCTTTTAGCCACGCCCCTTTTGCCTAGAAGCCCCTAAACCCATTGAAATAGCATTGGGGGTTTAAATTCGTTAGCCCCCGCCCCTTTGGGTCCAGAAGCCCAGAATACCATTCAGAATATAGACCATGACATGGCTGAGGGTTGAGATACTTTTGGCCACGCCCCTTTTGCCTAGAAGCCCCTAAACCCATTGAAATAACATTGGGGGTTTAAATTCGTTAGGCCCTGCCCCTTTGGGTCCAGAAGCCCAGAATACCATTCAGAGTATAGACCATGACATGGCTGAGGGTTGAGATACTTTTGGCCATGCCCCTTTTGCCTAGAAGCTCCTAAACCCATTGAAATAGCATTGGGGGTTTAAATTCGTTAGGCCCCGCCCCTTTGGGTCCAGAAGCCCAGAATACCATTCAGAGTATAGACCATGACATGGCTGAGGGTTGAGATACTTTTGGCCACGCCCCTTTGCCTAGAAGCCCCTAAACCCATTGAAATAGCATTGGGGGTTTAAATTCGTTAGGCCCCGCCCCTTTGGGTCCAGAAGCCCAGAATACCATTCAGAGTATAGAACATAACCTGGCTGAGGGTTGAGATTCTTTTGGCCACGCCCCTTTTGCCTAGAAGCCCCTAAACCCATTGAAATAGCATTGGGGGTTTAAATTCGTTAGCCCCCGCCCCTTTGGGTCCAGAAGCCCAGAATACCATTCAGAGTATAGACCATGACATGGCTGAGGGTTGAGATACTTTTGGCCACGCCCCTTTGCTAGAAGCCCCTAAACCCATTGAAATAGCATTGTGGGTTTAAATTCGTTAGGCCCCGCCCCTTTGGGTCCAGAAGCCCAGAATACCATTCAGAGTATAGACCATGAAATGGCTGAGGGTTGAGATACTTTTGGCCACGCCCCTTTTGCCTAGAAGCCCCTAAACCCATTGAAATAGCATTGGGGGTTTAAATTCGTTAGGCCACGCCCCTTTGGGTCCAGAATCCCAGAATGCCATTCAGAGTATAGACCATGACATGGCTGAGGGTTGAGATACTTTTGGCCACGCCCCTTTTGCCTAGAAGCCCCTAAACCCATTGAAATAGCATTGGGGGTTTACATTAGTTAGGCCACGCCCCTTTGGGTCCAGAATCCCAGAATGCCATTCAGAGTATAGAACATGACATGGCTGAGGGTTGAGATACTTTTGGCCACGCCCCTTTGCCTAGAAGCCCCTAAACCCATTGAAATAGCATTGGGGGTTTAAATTCGTTAGGCCCCGCCCCTTTGGGTCCAGAAGCCCAGAATACCATTCAGAGTATAGACCATGAAATGGCTGAGGGTTGAGATACTTTTGGCCATGCCCCTTTTGCCTAGAAGCCCCTAAACCCATTGAAATAGCATTGGGGGTTTAAATTCGTTAGGCCACGCCCCTTTGGGTCCAGAATCCCAGAATGCCATTCAAAGTATAGACCATGACCTGGCTGAGGGTTGAGATTCTTTTGGCCACGCCCCTTTTGCCTAGAAGCCCCTAAACCCATTGAAATAGCATTGGGGGTTTAAATTCGTTAGGCCACGCCCCTTTGGGTCCAGAATCCCAGAATACCATTCAGAGTATAGAACATGACATGGCTGAGGGTTGAAATACTTTTGGCCACGCCCCTTTGCCTAGAAGCCCCTAAACCCATTGAAATAGCATTGGGAGTTTAAATTCGTTAGGCCCCGCCCCTTTGGGTACAGAAGCCCAGAATGCCATTCAGAGTATAGACCATGACATGGCTGAGGGTTGAGATACTTTTGGCCACGCCACTTTTGCCTAGAAGCCCCTAAACCCATTGAAATAGCATTGGGGGTTTAAATTCGTTAGGCCCCGCCCCTTTGGGTCCAGAAGCCCAGAATACCATTCAGAGTATAGACCATGACATGGCTGAGGGTTGAGATACTTTTGGCCACGCCCCTTTGCCTAGAAGCCCCTAAACCCATTGAAATAGCATTGGGGGTTTAAATTCGTTAGGCCCCGCCCCTTTGGGTCCAGAAGCCCAGAATACCATTCAGAGTATAGACCATGACATGGCTGAGGGTTGAGATACTTTTGGCCACGCCCCTTTGCTAGAAGCCCCTAAACCCATTGAAATAGCATTGTGGGTTTAAATTCGTTAGGCCCCGCCCCTTTGGGTCCAGAAGCCCAGAATACCATTCAGAGTATAGACCATGAAATGGCTGAGGGTTGAGATACTTTTGGCCACGCCCCTTTTGCCTAGAAGCCCCTAAACCCATTGAAATAGCATTGGGGGTTTAAATTCGTTAGGCCACGCCCCTTTGGGTCCAGAATCCCAGAATGCCATTCAGAGTATAGACCATGACATGGCTGAGGGTTGAGATACTTTTGGCCACGCCCCTTTTGCCTAGAAGCCCCTAAACCCATTGAAATAGCATTGGGGGTTTACATTAGTTAGGCCACGCCCCTTTGGGTCCAGAATCCCAGAATGCCATTCAGAGTATAGAACATGACATGGCTGAGGGTTGAGATACTTTTGGCCACGCCCCTTTGCCTAGAAGCCCCTAAACCCATTGAAATAGCATTGGGGGTTTAAATTCGTTAGGCCCCGCCCCTTTGGGTCCAGAAGCCCAGAATACCATTCAGAGTATAGACCATGAAATGGCTGAGGGTTGAGATACTTTTGGCCACGCCCCTTTTGCCTAGAAGCCCCTAAACCCATTGAAATAGCATTGGGGGTTTAAATTCGTTAGGCCACGCCCCTTTGGGTCCAGAATCCCAGAATGCCATTCAAAGTATAGACCATGACCTGGCTGAGGGTTGAGATTCTTTTGGCCACGCCCCTTTTGCCTAGAAGCCCCTAAACCCATTGAAATAGCATTGGGGGTTTAAATTCGTTAGGCCACGCCCCTTTGGGTCCAGAATCCCAGAATACCATTCAGAGTATAGAACATGACATGGCTGAGGGTTGAAATACTTTTGGCCACGCCCCTTTGCCTAGAAGCCCCTAAACCCATTGAAATAGCATTGGGGGTTTAAATTCGTTAGGCCCCGCCCCTTTGGGTACAGAAGCCCAGAATGCCATTCAGAGTATAGAACATGACATGGCTGAGGGTTGAGATACTTTTGGCCACGCCCCTTTGCCTAGAAGCCCCTAAACCCATTGAAATAGCATTGGGGGTTTAAATTCGTTAGGCCACGCCCCTTTGGGTCCAGAATCCCAGAATGCCATTCAGAGTATAGACCATGACATGGCTGAGGGTTAAGATACTTTTGGCCACGCCCCTTTGCCTAGAAGCCCCTAAACCCATTGAAATAGCATTGGGGGTTTAAATTCGTTAGGCCCCGCCCCTTTGGGTCCAGAAGCCCAGAATACCATTCAGAGTATAGAACATAACCTGGCTGAGGGTTGAGATTCTTTTGGCCACGCCCCTTTTGCCTAGAAGCCCCTAAACCCATTGAAATAGCATTGGGGGTTTAAATTCGTTAGCCCCCGCCCCTTTGGGTCCAGAACCCCAGAATACCATTCAGAGTATAGACCATGACATGGCTGAGGGTTGAGATACTTTTGGCCACGCCCCTTTGCCTAGAAGCCCCTAAACCCATTGAAATAGCATTGTGGGTTTAAATTCGTTAGGCCCCGCCCCTTTGGGTCCAGAAGCCCAGAATACCATTCAGAGTATAGACCATGAAATGGCTGAGGGTTGAGATACTTTTGGCCACGCCCCTTTTGCCTAGAAGCCCCTAAACCCATTGAAATAGCATTGGGGGTTTAAATTCGTTAGGCCACGCCCCTTTGGGTCCAGAATCCCAGAATGCCATTCAGAGTATAGACCATGACATGGCTGAGGGTTGAGATACTTTTGGCCACGCCCCTTTTGCCTAGAAGCTCCTAAACCCATTGAAATAGCATTGGGGGTTTAAATTCGTTAGGCCCCGCCCCTTTGGGTCCAGAAGCCCAGAATACCATTCACAATATAGAACATAACCTGGCTGAGGGTTGAGATTCTTTTGGCCACGCCCCTTTTGCCTAGAAGCCCCTAAACCCATTGAAATAGCATTGGGGGTTTAAATTCGTTAGCCCCCGCCCCTTTGGGTCCAGAAGCCCAGAATACCATTCAGAGTATAGACCATGACATGGCTGAGGGTTGAGATACTTTTGGCCACGCCCCTTTGCCTAGAAGCCCCTAAACCCATTGAAATAGCATTGGGGGTTTAAATTCGTTAGGCCACGCCCCTTTGGGTCCAGAATTTCAGAATGCCATTCAGAGTATAGACCATGACATGGCTGAGGGTTGAGATACTTTTGGCCACGCCCCTTTTGCCTAGAAGCTCCTAAAGCCATTGAAATAGCATTGGGGGTTTAAATTCGTTAGGCCCCGCCCCTTTGGGTCCAGAAGCCCAGAATACCATTCAGAGTATAGAACATAACCTGGCTGAGGGTTGAGATTCTTTTAGCCACGCCCCTTTTGCCTAGAAGCCCCTAAACCCATTGAAATAGCATTGGGGGTTTAAATTCGTTAGCCCCCGCCCCTTTGGGTCCAGAAGCCCAGAATACCATTCAGAATATAGACCATGACATGGCTGAGGGTTGAGATACTTTTGGCCACGCCCCTTTTGCCTAGAAGCCCCTAAACCCATTGAAATAACATTGGGGGTTTAAATTCGTTAGGCCCTGCCCCTTTGGGTCCAGAAGCCCAGAATACCATTCAGAGTATAGACCATGACATGGCTGAGGGTTGAGATACTTTTGGCCACGCCCCTTTTGCCTAGAAGCTCCTAAACCCATTGAAATAGCATTGGGGGTTTAAATTCGTTAGGCCCCGCCCCTTTGGGTCCAGAAGCCCAGAATACCATTCAGAGTATAGACCATGACATGGCTGAGGGTTGAGATACTTTTGGCCACGCCCCTTTGCCTAGAAGCCCCTAAACCCATTGAAATAGCATTGGGGGTTTAAATTCGTTAGGCCCCGCCCCTTTGGGTCCAGAAGCCCAGAATACCATTCAGAGTATAGAACATAACCTGGCTGAGGGTTGAGATTCTTTTGGCCACGCCCCTTTTGCCTAGAAGCCCCTAAACCCATTGAAATAGCATTGGGGGTTTAAATTCGTTAGCCCCCGCCCCTTTGGGTCCAGAAGCCCAGAATACCATTCAGAGTATAGACCATGACATGGCTGAGGGTTGAGATACTTTTGGCCACGCCCCTTTGCTAGAAGCCCCTAAACCCATTGAAATAGCATTGTGGGTTTAAATTCGTTAGGCCCCGCCCCTTTGGGTCCAGAAGCCCAGAATACCATTCAGAGTATAGACCATGAAATGGCTGAGGGTTGAGATACTTTTGGCCACGCCCCTTTTGCCTAGAAGCCCCTAAACCCATTGAAATAGCATTGGGGGTTTAAATTCGTTAGGCCACGCCCCTTTGGGTCCAGAATCCCAGAATGCCATTCAGAGTATAGACCATGACATGGCTGAGGGTTGAGATACTTTTGGCCACGCCCCTTTTGCCTAGAAGCCCCTAAACCCATTGAAATAGCATTGGGGGTTTACATTAGTTAGGCCACGCCCCTTTGGGTCCAGAATCCCAGAATGCCATTCAGAGTATAGAACATGACATGGCTGAGGGTTGAGATACTTTTGGCCACGCCCCTTTGCCTAGAAGCCCCTAAACCCATTGAAATAGCATTGGGGGTTTAAATTCGTTAGGCCCCGCCCCTTTGGGTCCAGAAGCCCAGAATACCATTCAGAGTATAGACCATGAAATGGCTGAGGGTTGAGATACTTTTGGCCATGCCCCTTTTGCCTAGAAGCCCCTAAACCCATTGAAATAGCATTGGGGGTTTAAATTCGTTAGGCCACGCCCCTTTGGGTCCAGAATCCCAGAATGCCATTCAAAGTATAGACCATGACCTGGCTGAGGGTTGAAATACTTTTGGCCACGCCCCTTTGCCTAGAAGCCCCTAAACCCATTGAAATAGCATTGGGAGTTTAAATTCGTTAGGCCCCGCCCCTTTGGGTACAGAAGCCCAGAATGCCATTCAGAGTATAGACCATGACATGGCTGAGGGTTGAGATACTTTTGGCCACGCCACTTTTGCCTAGAAGCCCCTAAACCCATTGAAATAGCATTGGGGGTTTAAATTCGTTAGGCCCCGCCCCTTTGGGTCCAGAAGCCCAGAATACCATTCAGAGTATAGACCATGACATGGCTGAGGGTTGAGATACTTTTGGCCACGCCCCTTTGCTAGAAGCCCCTAAACCCATTGAAATAGCATTGTGGGTTTAAATTCGTTAGGCCCCGCCCCTTTGGGTCCAGAAGCCCAGAATACCATTCAGAGTATAGACCATGAAATGGCTGAGGGTTGAGATACTTTTGGCCACGCCCCTTTTGCCTAGAAGCCCCTAAACCCATTGAAATAGCATTGGGGGTTTAAATTCGTTAGGCCACGCCCCTTTGGGTCCAGAATCCCAGAATGCCATTCAGAGTATAGACCATGACATGGCTGAGGGTTGAGATACTTTTGGCCACGCCCCTTTTGCCTAGAAGCCCCTAAACCCATTGAAATAGCATTGGGGGTTTACATTAGTTAGGCCACGCCCCTTTGGGTCCAGAATCCCAGAATGCCATTCAGAGTATAGAACATGACATGGCTGAGGGTTGAGATACTTTTGGCCACGCCCCTTTGCCTAGAAGCCCCTAAACCCATTGAAATAGCATTGGGGGTTTAAATTCGTTAGGCCCCGCCCCTTTGGGTCCAGAAGCCCAGAATACCATTCAGAGTATAGACCATGAAATGGCTGAGGGTTGAGATACTTTTGGCCACGCCCCTTTTGCCTAGAAGCCCCTAAACCCATTGAAATAGCATTGGGGGTTTAAATTCGTTAGGCCACGCCCCTTTGGGTCCAGAATCCCAGAATGCCATTCAAAGTATAGACCATGACCTGGCTGAGGGTTGAGATTCTTTTGGCCACGCCCCTTTTGCCTAGAAGCCCCTAAACCCATTGAAATAGCATTGGGGGTTTAAATTCGTTAGGCCACGCCCCTTTGGGTCCAGAATCCCAGAATACCATTCAGAGTATAGAACATGACATGGCTGAGGGTTGAAATACTTTTGGCCACGCCCCTTTGCCTAGAAGCCCCTAAACCCATTGAAATAGCATTGGGGGTTTAAATTCGTTAGGCCCCGCCCCTTTGGGTACAGAAGCCCAGAATGCCATTCAGAGTATAGAACATGACATGGCTGAGGGTTGAGATACTTTTGGCCACGCCCCTTTGCCTAGAAGCCCCTAAACCCATTGAAATAGCATTGGGGGTTTAAATTCGTTAGGCCACGCCCCTTTGGGTCCAGAATCCCAGAATGCCATTCAGAGTATAGACCATGACATGGCTGAGGGTTGAGATACTTTTGGCCACGCCCCTTTGCCTAGAAGCCCCTAAACCCATTGAAATAGCATTGGGGGTTTAAATTCGTTAGGCCCCGCCCCTTTGGGTCCAGAAGCCCAGAATACCATTCAGAGTATAGAACATAACCTGGCTGAGGGTTGAGATTCTTTTGGCCACGCCCCTTTTGCCTAGAAGCCCCTAAACCCATTGAAATAGCATTGGGGGTTTAAATTCGTTAGCCCCCGCCCCTTTGGGTCCAGAACCCCAGAATACCATTCAGAGTATAGACCATGACATGGCTGAGGGTTGAGATACTTTTGGCCACGCCCCTTTGCCTAGAAGCCCCTAAACCCATTGAAATAGCATTGTGGGTTTAAATTCGTTAGGCCCCGCCCCTTTGGGTCCAGAAGCCCAGAATACCATTCAGAGTATAGACCATGAAATGGCTGAGGGTTGAGATACTTTTGGCCACGCCCCTTTTGCCTAGAAGCCCCTAAACCCATTGAAATAGCATTGGGGGTTTAAATTCGTTAGGCCACGCCCCTTTGGGTCCAGAATCCCAGAATGCCATTCAGAGTATAGACCATGACATGGCTGAGGGTTGAGATACTTTTGGCCACGCCCCTTTTGCCTAGAAGCTCCTAAACCCATTGAAATAGCATTGGGGGTTTAAATTCGTTAGGCCCCGCCCCTTTGGGTCCAGAAGCCCAGAATACCATTCACAATATAGAACATAACCTGGCTGAGGGTTGAGATTCTTTTGGCCACGCCCCTTTTGCCTAGAAGCCCCTAAACCCATTGAAATAGCATTGGGGGTTTAAATTCGTTAGCCCCCGCCCCTTTGGGTCCAGAAGCCCAGAATACCATTCAGAGTATAGACCATGACATGGCTGAGGGTTGAGATACTTTTGGCCACGCCCCTTTGCCTAGAAGCCCCTAAACCCATTGAAATAGCATTGGGGGTTTAAATTCGTTAGGCCACGCCCCTTTGGGTCCAGAATTTCAGAATGCCATTCAGAGTATAGACCATGACATGGCTGAGGGTTGAGATACTTTTGGCCACGCCCCTTTTGCCTAGAAGCTCCTAAAGCCATTGAAATAGCATTGGGGGTTTAAATTCGTTAGGCCCCGCCCCTTTGGGTCCAGAAGCCCAGAATACCATTCAGAGTATAGAACATAACCTGGCTGAGGGTTGAGATTCTTTTAGCCACGCCCCTTTTGCCTAGAAGCCCCTAAACCCATTGAAATAGCATTGGGGGTTTAAATTCGTTAGCCCCCGCCCCTTTGGGTCCAGAAGCCCAGAATACCATTCAGAATATAGACCATGACATGGCTGAGGGTTGAGATACTTTTGACCACGCCCCTTTTGCCTAGAAGCCCCTAAACCCATTGAAATAACATTGGGGGTTTAAATTCGTTAGGCCCTGCCCCTTTGGGTCCAGAAGCCCAGAATACCATTCAGAGTATAGACCATGACATGGCTGAGGGTTGAGATACTTTTGGCCACGCCCCTTTTGCCTAGAAGCTCCTAAACCCATTGAAATAGCATTGGGGGTTTAAATTCGTTAGGCCCCGCCCCTTTGGGTCCAGAAGCCCAGAATACCATTCAGAGTATAGACCATGACATGGCTGAGGGTTGAGATACTTTTGGCCACGCCCCTTTGCCTAGAAGCCCCTAAACCCATTGAAATAGCATTGGGGGTTTAAATTCGTTAGGCCCCGCCCCTTTGGGTCCAGAAGCCCAGAATACCATTCAGAGTATAGAACATAACCTGGCTGAGGGTTGAGATTCTTTTGGCCACGCCCCTTTTGCCTAGAAGCCCCTAAACCCATTGAAATAGCATTGGGGGTTTAAATTCGTTAGCCCCCGCCCCTTTGGGTCCAGAAGCCCAGAATACCATTCAGAGTATAGACCATGACATGGCTGAGGGTTGAGATACTTTTGGCCACGCCCCTTTGCTAGAAGCCCCTAAACCCATTGAAATAGCATTGTGGGTTTAAATTCGTTAGGCCCCGCCCCTTTGGGTCCAGAAGCCCAGAATACCATTCAGAGTATAGACCATGAAATGGCTGAGGGTTGAGATACTTTTGGCCACGCCCCTTTTGCCTAGAAGCCCCTAAACCCATTGAAATAGCATTGGGGGTTTAAATTCGTTAGGCCACGCCCCTTTGGGTCCAGAATCCCAGAATGCCATTCAGAGTATAGACCATGACATGGCTGAGGGTTGAGATACTTTTGGCCACGCCCCTTTTGCCTAGAAGCCCCTAAACCCATTGAAATAGCATTGGGGGTTTACATTAGTTAGGCCACGCCCCTTTGGGTCCAGAATCCCAGAATGCCATTCAGAGTATAGAACATGACATGGCTGAGGGTTGAGATACTTTTGGCCACGCCCCTTTGCCTAGAAGCCCCTTAACCCATTGAAATAGCATTGGGGGTTTAAATTCGTTAGGCCCCGCCCCTTTGGGTCCAGAAGCCCAGAATACCATTCAGAGTATAGACCATGAAATGGCTGAGGGTTGAGATACTTTTGGCCATGCCCCTTTTGCCTAGAAGCCCCTAAACCCATTGAAATAGCATTGGGGGTTTAAATTCGTTAGGCCACGCCCCTTTGGGTCCAGAATCCCAGAATGCCATTCAAAGTATAGACCATGACCTGGCTGAGGGTTGAAATACTTTTGGCCACGCCCCTTTGCCTAGAAGCCCCTAAACCCATTGAAATAGCATTGGGAGTTTAAATTCGTTAGGCCCCGCCCCTTTGGGTACAGAAGCCCAGAATGCCATTCAGAGTATAGACCATGACATGGCTGAGGGTTGAGATACTTTTGGCCACGCCACTTTTGCCTAGAAGCCCCTAAACCCATTGAAATAGCATTGGGGGTTTAAATTCGTTAGGCCCCGCCCCTTTGGGTCCAGAAGCCCAGAATACCATTCAGAGTATAGACCATGACATGGCTGAGGGTTGAGATACTTTTGGCCACGCCCCTTTGCTAGAAGCCCCTAAACCCATTGAAATAGCATTGTGGGTTTAAATTCGTTAGGCCCCGCCCCTTTGGGTCCAGAAGCCCAGAATACCATTCAGAGTATAGACCATGAAATGGCTGAGGGTTGAGATACTTTTGGCCACGCCCCTTTTGCCTAGAAGCCCCTAAACCCATTGAAATAGCATTGGGGGTTTAAATTCGTTAGGCCACGCCCCTTTGGGTCCAGAATCCCAGAATGCCATTCAGAGTATAGACCATGACATGGCTGAGGGTTGAGATACTTTTGGCCACGCCCCTTTTGCCTAGAAGCCCCTAAACCCATTGAAATAGCATTGGGGGTTTACATTAGTTAGGCCACGCCCCTTTGGGTCCAGAATCCCAGAATGCCATTCAGAGTATAGAACATGACATGGCTGAGGGTTGAGATACTTTTGGCCACGCCCCTTTGCCTAGAAGCCCCTAAACCCATTGAAATAGCATTGGGGGTTTAAATTCGTTAGGCCCCGCCCCTTTGGGTCCAGAAGCCCAGAATACCATTCAGAGTATAGACCATGAAATGGCTGAGGGTTGAGATACTTTTGGCCACGCCCCTTTTGCCTAGAAGCCCCTAAACCCATTGAAATAGCATTGGGGGTTTAAATTCGTTAGGCCACGCCCCTTTGGGTCCAGAATCCCAGAATGCCATTCAAAGTATAGACCATGACCTGGCTGAGGGTTGAGATTCTTTTGGCCACGCCCCTTTTGCCTAGAAGCCCCTAAACCCATTGAAATAGCATTGGGGGTTTAAATTCGTTAGGCCACGCCCCTTTGGGTCCAGAATCCCAGAATACCATTCAGAGTATAGAACATGACATGGCTGAGGGTTGAAATACTTTTGGCCACGCCCCTTTGCCTAGAAGCCCCTAAACCCATTGAAATAGCATTGGGAGTTTAAATTCGTTAGGCCCCGCCCCTTTGGGTACAGAAGCCCAGAATGCCATTCAGAGTATAGACCATGACATGGCTGAGGGTTGAGATACTTTTGGCCACGCCACTTTTGCCTAGAAGCCCCTAAACCCATTGAAATAGCATTGGGGGTTTAAATTCGTTAGGCCCCGCCCCTTTGGGTCCAGAAGCCCAGAATACCATTCAGAGTATAGACCATGACATGGCTGAGGGTTGAGATACTTTTGGCCACGCCCCTTTGCTAGAAGCCCCTAAACCCATTGAAATAGCATTGTGGGTTTAAATTCGTTAGGCCCCGCCCCTTTGGGTCCAGAAGCCCAGAATACCATTCAGAGTATAGACCATGAAATGGCTGAGGGTTGAGATACTTTTGGCCACGCCCCTTTTGCCTAGAAGCCCCTAAACCCATTGAAATAGCATTGGGGGTTTAAATTCGTTAGGCCACGCCCCTTTGGGTCCAGAATCCCAGAATGCCATTCAGAGTATAGACCATGACATGGCTGAGGGTTGAGATACTTTTGGCCACGCCCCTTTTGCCTAGAAGCCCCTAAACCCATTGAAATAGCATTGGGGGTTTACATTAGTTAGGCCACGCCCCTTTGGGTCCAGAATCCCAGAATGCCATTCAGAGTATAGAACATGACATGGCTGAGGGTTGAGATACTTTTGGCCACGCCCCTTTGCCTAGAAGCCCCTAAACCCATTGAAATAGCATTGGGGGTTTAAATTCGTTAGGCCCCGCCCCTTTGGGTCCAGAAGCCCAGAATACCATTCAGAGTATAGACCATGAAATGGCTGAGGGTTGAGATACTTTTGGCCACGCCCCTTTTGCCTAGAAGCCCCTAAACCCATTGAAATAGCATTGGGGGTTTAAATTCGTTAGGCCACGCCCCTTTGGGTCCAGAATCCCAGAATGCCATTCAAAGTATAGACCATGACCTGGCTGAGGGTTGAGATTCTTTTGGCCACGCCCCTTTTGCCTAGAAGCCCCTAAACCCATTGAAATAGCATTGGGGGTTTAAATTCGTTAGGCCACGCCCCTTTGGGTCCAGAATCCCAGAATACCATTCAGAGTATAGAACATGACATGGCTGAGGGTTGAAATACTTTTGGCCACGCCCCTTTGCCTAGAAGCCCCTAAACCCATTGAAATAGCATTGGGGGTTTAAATTCGTTAGGCCCCGCCCCTTTGGGTACAGAAGCCCAGAATGCCATTCAGAGTATAGAACATGACATGGCTGAGGGTTGAGATACTTTTGGCCACGCCCCTTTGCCTAGAAGCCCCTAAACCCATTGAAATAGCATTGGGGGTTTAAATTCGTTAGGCCACGCCCCTTTGGGTCCAGAATCCCAGAATGCCATTCAGAGTATAGACCATGACATGGCTGAGGGTTGAGATACTTTTGGCCACGCCCCTTTTGCCTAGAAGCCCCTAAACCCATTGAAATAGCATTGGGGGTTTACATTAGTTAGGCCACGCCCCTTTGGGTCCAGAATCCCAGAATGCCATTCAGAGTATAGAACATGACATGGCTGAGGGTTGAGATACTTTTGGCCACGCCCCTTTGCCTAGAAGCCCCTAAACCCATTGAAATAGCATTGGGGGTTTAAATTCGTTAGGCCCCGCCCCTTTGGGTCCAGAAGCCCAGAATACCATTCAGAGTATAGACCATGAAATGGCTGAGGGTTGAGATACTTTTGGCCATGCCCCTTTTGCCTAGAAGCCCCTAAACCCATTGAAATAGCATTGGGGGTTTAAATTCGTTAGGCCACGCCCCTTTGGGTCCAGAATCCCAGAATGCCATTCAAAGTATAGACCATGACCTGGCTGAGGGTTGAGATTCTTTTGGCCACGCCCCTTTTGCCTAGAAGCCCCTAAACCCATTGAAATAGCATTGGGGGTTTAAATTCGTTAGGCCACGCCCCTTTGGGTCCAGAATCCCAGAATACCATTCAGAGTATAGACCATGACATGGCTGAGGGTTGAAATACTTTTGGCCACGCCCCTTTGCCTAGAAGCCCCTAAACCCATTGAAATAGCATTGGGGGTTTAAATTCGTTAGGCCCCGCCCCTTTGGGTACAGAAGCCCAGAATGCCATTCAGAGTATAGACCATGACATGGCTGAGGGTTGAGATACTTTTGGCCACGCCACTTTTGCCTAGAAGCCCCTAAACCCATTGAAATAGCATTGGGGGTTTAAATTCGTTAGGCCCCGCCCCTTTGGGTCCAGAAGCCCAGAATACCATTCAGAGTATAGACCATGACATGGCTGAGGGTTGAGATACTTTTTGCCACGCCCCTTTTGCCTAGAAGCTCCTAAACCCATTGAAATAGCATTGGGGGTTTAAATTCGTTAGGCCCCGCCCCTTTTGGTCCAGAAGCCCAGAATACCATTCAGAGTATAGAACATAACCTGGCTGAGGGTTGAGATTCTTTTGGCCACGCCCCTTTTGCCTAGAAGCCCCTAAACCCATTGAAATAGCATTGGGGGTTTAAATTCGTTAGCCCCCGCCCCTTTGGGTCCAGAAGCCCAGAATACCATTCAGAGTGTAGACCATGACATGGCTGAGGGTTGAGATACTTTTGGCCACGCCCCTTTTGCCTAGAAGCCCCTAAACCCATTGAAATAACATTGGGGGTTTAAATTCGTTAGGCCCCGCCCCTTTGGGTCCAGAAGCCCAGAATACCATTCAGAGTATAGACCATGACATGGCTGAGGGTTGAGATACATTTGGCCACGCCCCTTTTGCCTAGAAGCTCCTAAACCCATTGAAATAGCATTGGGGGTTTAAATTCGTTAGGCCCCGCCCCTTTGGGTCCAGAAGCCCAGAATACCATTCAGAGTATAGACCATGACATGGCTGAGGGTTGAGATACTTTTGGCCACGCCCCTTTGCCTAGAAGCCCCTAAACCCATTGAAATAGCATTGGGGGTTTAAATTCGTTAGGCCCCGCCCCTTTGGGTCCAGAAGCCCAGAATACCATTCAGAGTATAGAACATAACCTGGCTGAGGGTTGAGATTCTTTTGGCCACGCCCCTTTTGCCTAGAAGCCCCTAAACCCATTGAAATAGCATTGGGGGTTTAAATTCGTTAGCCCCCGCCCCTTTGGGTCCAGAAGCCCAGAATACCATTCAGAGTATAGACCATGACATGGCTGAGGGTTGAGATACTTTTGGCCACGCCCCTTTGCCTAGAAGCCCCTAAACCCATTGAAATAGCATTGTGGGTTTAAATTCGTTAGGCCCCGCCCCTTTGGGTCCAGAAGCCCAGAATACCATTCAGAGTATAGACCATGAAATGGCTGAGGGTTGAGATACTTTTGGCCACGCCCCTTTTGCCTAGAAGCCCCTAAACCCATTGAAATAGCATTGGGGGTTTAAATTCGTTAGGCCACGCCCCTTTGGGTCCAGAATCCCAGAATGCCATTCAGAGTATAGACCATGACATGGCTGAGGGTTGAGATACTTTTGGCCACGCCCCTTTTGCCTAGAAGCTCCTAAACCCATTGAAATAGCATTGGGGGTTTAAATTCGTTAGGCCCCGCCCCTTTGGGTCCAGAAGCCCAGAATACCATTCAGAGTATAGACCATGACCTGGCTGAGGGTTGAGATTCTTTTGGCCACGCCCCTTTTGCCTAGAAGCCCCTAAACCCATTGAAATAGCATTGGGGGTTTAAATTCGTTAGGCCCCGCCCCTTTGGGTCCAGAATCCCAGAATGCCATTCAGAGTATAGAACATGACATGGCTGAGGGTTGAGATACTTTTGGCCACGCCCCTTTGCCTAGAAGCCCCTAAACCCATTGAAATAGCATTAGGGGTTTAAATTCGTTAGGCCCCGCCCCTTTGGGTCCAGAAGCCCAGAATGCCATTCAGAGTATAGACCATGACATGGCTGAGGGTTGAGATACTTTTGGCCACGCCCCTTTTGCCTAGAAGCCCCTAAACCCATTGAAATAGCATTGGGGGTTTAAATTCGTTAGGCCCCGCCCCTTTGGGTCCAGAAGCCCAGAATACCATTCAGAGTATAGACCATGACATGGCTGAGGGTTGAGATACTTTTGGCCACGCCCCTTTTGCCTAGAAGCCCCTAAACCCATTGAAATAACATTGAAGGTTTAAATTCGTTAGGCCCCGCACCTTTGGGTCCAGAAGCCCAGAATACCATTCAGAGTATAGACCATGACATGGCTGAGGGTTGAGATACTTTTGGCCACGCCCCTTTTGCCTAGAAGTCCCTAAACCCATTGAAATAGCATTGGGGGTTTAAATTCGTTAGGCCCCGCCCCTTTGGGTCCAGAAGCCCAGAATACCATTCAGAGTATAGACCATGACATGGCTGAGGGTTGAGATACTTTTGGCCACGCCCCTTTGCCTAGAAGCCCCTAAACCCCATGAAATAGCATTGGGGGTTTAAATTCGTTAGGCCCCGCCCCTTTGGGTCCAGAAGCCCAGAATGCCATTCAGAGTATAGACCATGACCTGGCTGAGGGTTGAGTTACTTTTGGCCACGCCCCTTTTGCCTAGAAGCCCCTAAACTTATTGAAATAGCATTGGGGGTTTAAATTCGTTAGGCCCCGCCCCTTTGGGTCCAGAAGCCCAGAATACCATTCAGAGTATAGACCATGAAATGGCTGAGGGTTGAGATACTTTTGGCCACGCCCCTTTTGCCTAGAAGCCCCTAAACCCATTGAAATAGCATTGGGGGTTTAAATTCGTTAGGCCACGCCCCTTTGGGTCCAGAATCCCAGAATGCCATTCAGAGTATAGACCATGACATGGCTGAGGGTTGAGATACTTTTGGCCACGCCCCTTTGCCTAGAAGCCCCTAAACCCATTGAAATAGCATTGGGGGTTTAAATTCGTTAGGCCCCGCCCCTTTGGGTCCAGAAGCCCAGAATGCCATTCAGAGTATAGACCATGACATGGCTGAGGGTTGAGATACTTTTGGCCACGCCCCTTTTGCCTAGAAGCCCCTAAACCCATTGAAATAGCATTGGGGTTTAAATTCGTTAGGCCACGCCCCTTTGGGTCCAGAAGCCCAGAATACCATTCAGAGTATAGAACATGACCTGGCTGAGGGTTGAGTTACTTTTGGCCACGCCCCTTTTGCCTAGAAGCCCCTAAACCCATTGAAATAGCATTGGGGTTTAAATTCGTTAGGCCACGCCCCTTTGGGTCCAGAAGCCCAGAATACCATTCAGAGTATAGACCATGACATGGCTGAGGGTTGAGATACTTTTGGCCACGCCCCTAATTCCTAGAAGCCCCTAAACCCATTGAAATAGCATTGGGGGTTTAAATTCGTTAGGCCACGCCCCTTTGGGTCCAGAAGCCCAGAATACCATTCAGAGTATAGACCATGACATGGCTGAGGGTGTAGTTACTTTTGGCCACGCCCCTTTTGCCTAGAAGCCCCTAAACCCATTGAAATAGCATTGGGGGTTTAAATTCGTTAGCCCCCGCCCCTTTGGGTCCAGAAGCCCAGAATACCATTCAGAGTATAGACCATGACATGGCTGAGGGTTGAGATACTTTTGGCCACGCCCCTTTTGCCTAGAAGCCCCTAAACCCATTGAAATAGCATTGGGGGTTTAAATTCGTTAGGCCACGCCCCTTTGGGTCCAGAATCCCAGAATGCCATTCAGAGTATAGACCATGACATGGCTGAGGGTTGATCGTGTTTGATGAGAATCTTCATCAAGTCACGTGAACAATTTGATAATACTGTTTCCCATTCCTTTTTTAGTTCTCCATTCGCCAGCTCGAAGGCTGGGAATAGTTTGGGTCTAAGCCCTCTAGGTATGAGTGTATTTTTCAGATAGCTGTCGAATGTGCTCCTGTTCCAGCTCGTTTTGCTTTGTTTCATTAGTGCTGTTTTAAGAGCAAATAAGTCATCCGACCAGCTTCCTGTTAGGGTGTCAGGTTGGTCTTCCCCACAGGAAAATAAAGAGTCCATGTCATTTTTAAGTTTGTTTTTTCTGTCTGCTAAGTCCTTAGTCAGATTAAAGCTAGACATGTTTGAATAAAGAGATTATCTCGAGCAAGGTACTGGTTGTCTTTTTCTGAGAGATATTACAGTGGGTATATCTCTGATTTAATTGCCGTTAAGGCTAATTTAGGTGTTTATAATAGGTAAATACCTTTAAGAAAGGTGGGTGCTGAGCATACAAAGGAACTGAGTTAAACAGACAATAGTTCACAGAAAAGGGGGTTTACTCCCAAGGGAGTTGGTGCATGCTCGCACACCTACTTAATTTAGTATGTTCCCTGATTGGTACAGGGTAAATAGGCCCCAGAATGTTTTATCAAGGCGGGGGTGCTGTTCCCTACAGCAATATAGTGTACATTTCAAAAAGGGAGAGAGGAAAAAGGGCTGTCTAGGGGAACGCACTGAAAATTAATTAAAACATAACTTTTATTGATTTTATTTTAATATTCCCTATATCAATAATTATGGGAAAAAATGATGTAAACAGTAAATTCTTAAGGGGTTAAAATGACGTACATACACAAATACATATAGTGTGTTGGAAAGATAGAAATAATGTGTTTTAAAATTAACACGGATGACTGCCCCTGAAAATGTCTGTTTAATAAGCCCTGAGATGAGAAAATAGAATTGCTTAATTAAAGTGTCTCCACCAATGACTTCTTGTGCACACTAGTATCAAAGTATCACAGTTTTTTTATATTTATTAACTGTATATATATAGGGCACAGTAGTCAGACTCACAGCCTTGATTGGCACTAGAGTCAGATTATTTTTGGCAGATTTAAGAATATTTTTATTTTTATATCGGCGCCCTCTTGTGGTCAAGTTGGGTAAAACACCAATACACTATTCAAATTGTCTAGTGGTCTCAGTAATTAGACTCACTAGTGTATGATACACAAGGTGCTTCCTAAACCTGCTGGGGTGTAGTCTAATGCTACCCCAGTGGAGTTGTTTAACACTGTTTTAGCAATTCATTTTCATCTACATAACATATAGGCTATCAGACATATCAGGAGGCAGACAAGGTGCCGACGCAGCGTTTCACTGTTATACAGCTTTTTCAAGGCCAACCAGAAGGCCCTGCTCTGTCCCTATTTAACAATATCCACCAGCCAATCAGTACAGGGTATCAGGATCACGTGTTACTTTCCGCCTATCGCGGATCTCATAGCCTTATTATGCTTCATTGTTTACTCCTGTGTAGGTGACGCGATCGCGTCACGTGACCGGCGTCCCGCGTCACGTGATCGGCGTCCGCGTCATCGCGTCATCGCTCACTACTGACGCTAGGTAGTAGCGCTTCCTGGTCTTGCGCCCATGTGACCTGATCCATTGGTCACATGGGTGATGACAGTCAGCACCATGTGATACATTTATCCAATGGTCAGGCTTCATTTTGTTTGTACCCGGAAATAGCTGTAATATTACTATTGTATTCATCACCCCGGAATCTGTATTGGGTAATATTAAGATAGTGTTTTTACATATTAGATTAAGTTTCAGAGATCTTCTAGTGTCCTATATTGCTGGCCAATTTCTATCACATAGTGGTTTTTGATATTTGGTCGTTTCAGGCATGGGAATCATATATCTGGAATTCTCAATCGTTAGTCGCTATCTAATGATATGCATATTCATGTTCCCACCCCGGATTACCTATACATTATATAGGTTTATTTTAGCTTAATATTTTGATATTTAAATAGTATCTTTGATATTCATATCAAAATTTGATCCTTAATTATTAGAAAATATAAGGGGTTTTTTGAGTCTTCAATTGTATATAGAAATATTGTAAATATATATCTCTGCCAGGGATGACAGGATGTACACATTTGACTTTCCTGGTATTTTGCATGGAAATAAGGTGTGTTAAAAATATATTGTGCTACAGGTGGCCATGAATTAATACATGGGTTTCCAGTGTGATCTCTGCTTGTGAAAATTAATAAATAATAAATAGTGAGTAATAAATATTAATGAGAAAGTTTGTAGTGTTGTGCTTTATTTTTTCTTTTTATAGTGATTAATTGATGATTTAAAATGTGACATAAATGAATAAATAGTACGTGAGTGGTGTGAAAAAAAGAAAAAAACCCACAAAATGTGAAAAAGATAAATAATAGTGCGGTGTGTATTTTTATGTCATATATTATTAGTATGAGAGGGACGAAAAAGTGTCCTTCAAATGATGAGTGTTTTTTGGGGAAGAAGAGAAAGGAAGAGGGGGGAGAAAAACATATATAACGTTTCTAAATATGTATAAAGAAAAGTTTTTAATTGTTTGAAGCCTGGGACGACTCTATATCATGTCCACTATTCAGGTAGGTTGGAATATGGGTGTTTGTATCATTATGTCTTCATAAATGGGACATAATGTATGTATTCAAAATAGAAATCAGTGCATCTTAGATTATGACACTCTGTTTGTCATTCCTTAGATTATGACACTCTGTTTGTCATTCAGGTAAGTAACTAAGGTTCCATCGTATGTTGAGGTAGATGACATTAACCTCATTATAAACATACTTTATTTGTTCATTTCTCTGATCTAACAGGTAAGTATTGATGAATACTGTAAATATAAATATACTAGGTGGGGGTATTGTTCCGAAGAACTTATGGGGTTTTGTCCTAGGAAGGGGGGAACTATATAGGACCGTATATGTCTTTCATGATTAATCTTCCTAATTCAATGACCTTTCATCCCTCTATTAGTTTGTGGTCATAATTGGATAATTTTGTGTCTCTCAAATTCCAGTATATATCTCACTTTTTCGTGTATCATTTAATTGGTTGCTATAAGGCTGTAAAGATTATTAATAAAGACCGATGCGTCTTCTTATAATTGATATGTTATTATTAGTACTTTTAATAGCCTGAGTATTGGCAGGAAGATAGGTGTTATTGCGGATATTCTCTTGTTCACGACGGTTGTTATCCAAGTGATCTGTCCTCAAGTGAGTGATTGGTAAAAGGGTTCTTAGCAGAAAAGATTTTCAGTCATGTTTCATAAATATGGTGCATAGCTGTTAGCTTCATTTAATCCTTTTGGGAACATGCTGTCCATTAAAAAAATCATTTTTGTTTCAAACTGTAGGAGTGACTTATCTAAGTCCCCTCCTCTTATCCCCAGTTGTATGTGCCGCATACCGAACACCTTTAGACCACTCGGATCTCCTTCGTGGTATCTCAAAAAGTGTTTGGCCACGGAAGTTAGGGTTTTGAATTTTTGGGAGTCTTTTTGGGCATTTCGAATAGTTCCTGCATGTTCTAGAATCCGAACCTTTAAGGGTCTTGATGTTTTCCCTATGTATATTTTCCCACATGGGCATTCCATGTGGTAAACTGTACCCACTGTTGTACAGGTGATTAAACTCTCAATTTTCCATATCCTGTTGTGTTTATCCTGGAATTCTTGTTTCGGAATCATGTACCTGCACGCTTTACAGTGCCCACAGTTTTTAGAGCCTTTTCTATTAAACCTGGGTTCACAGATTTTGTGCAGGTGGCTTTGGACCAAGTGATCTTTTATATTTTTCGACCTTCTCCAGCTAGTTTGTACTCTTGATGGTAATAGCTTGTTGAGGTCTTGGTCAGTCCTAAGCACTTCCCAGTGTTTCTGGAGGATATTGTTAATATCCCTCCAATGTGTGTTAAATGTGCCTATAAAGCGTATGGGTTCTGCTTTATCGGTCCTGATTTTAGGTTTCAGGAGATCATCTCTCGGAATGGTTTCCACTTGTTCCGCCGCGTGTCTTATCAGCCTGTTGCTGTATCCTCTTCGTCTGAAACGCGACTGGAGCTCTTTTTCTCTCACTTGAAAATTTTTGGGGTTAGAGACATTTCTTTTTGTTCTCATTAGTTCCCCTTTGGGGATGGCTTTAATAGTAGATGGTAAATGAGAACTTCCCAAATGCAATATACTGTTTGTTGCAGTTTTCTTTCTGAAAATGTCTGTGGAGATCGTTCCCTCATCATCGATCATGATCTTAAGATCCAGGAAACTGATCTCCTTTTGGCTCATCTCCGATGTTAACCTGAGATTGAGCTCGTTGCAGTTCAAGTGGGATATGAATTCCTTAAGCTCCACTTGACTGCCCTCCCATAGAAAGAGAACATCGTCAATGTACCTAAAATACATTAGAATGTTTTGGGTATATTGGTCCATTGATTCGTGGAAAACCATTTCTTTCTCCCACCACCCCAGGTAGAGATTAGCATATGTGGGGGCACAAGCCGTCCCCATAGCTGTACCTCTAACCTGGAGGTAGTGGGATTCCTGGCACACGAAGAAGTTTTTCATAAGGATGAATTCCAGCAGGTTAATCAGAAATTCATTAAATTCTGAGTGTACCCCCATATTTAGGAAGTACTGAGTCGCCTGTATACCTCTATCATGCCTGATGCTGGTATACAGGCTCTCGACGTCACATGACACCAGCCAGACCCCTGGATTGACAGAGACACCATGCAGCTTAGTTAATACGTCAGTGGTATCTCTGACATACGACGGCAGGGATATCACATGACTTCTCAAGTGTTGGTCGACGTATATACTGGCCTTCTCCGTCAAGCTGCCCATACCTGATAGGATGGGTCTACCGGGTGGTCTTTTATCATTTTTATGTACCTTCGGGAGTAGATACAGGGTCGGGGTCTTAGGATTTGGGGTTAGGAGAAAATTGAGATCATTCTTGCTTATAATGTTGTTATTATGAGCTGTTTGTATCATCCGGTTATACTGTACGGTCAGTTGCTGGCTTGGATTAAAAATAAGCTTTCTGTAGCAGTTGGCATCGTTCAGATGTTTGTTCAATTCCTCCAGGTACATTGTTCTGGGCCAAAGAACGATATTGCCGCCCTTATCCGACGGTTTAACAATTACGTCGTCCCATTTTAAAATTTGGGATAGGGCTTGTCTTTCTTGTCTGCTTATATTGTCCTTTTGTTTACTTTTACTTTTTAGGAGTTTATCAAGATCCTGTGACACTAAATCTTGATATACCTGTGCCGCAGGACAAATATGATTGTCGGGAAAAAAGGTAGATTTCTTTTTGATTTTCCGGGGATCATATGCCATCAATTTCGAGATATTAGGTTCTGCTGATTCACTTTCTAAGTCTAATAATGCTTGTAACCCTATTGCATCGTTTTCATCGAGAGTTATATTTTCGCTCCCAGTGGATGTATCTTGTGAGGGTTTCTTAGAAAAGAACTTTTTTAGTAAGATCTTTCTTATGAAAAGTTGCAGATCCTTCTCACAATCAAAGCGGTCAAAGTCTGAAGATGGAGAGAACGACAGACCTTTACTCAAGATATTTTCTTGATCTTTGGTAAGAATGCGTTCTGTCAAGTTAATAATTCGCAATGAGTCAGTTTCCTCTTTGTCTTCTCCTGTAAGAATTGGGCCTATTCCCGGTATCTCCTCCTTTCCCTCTGCTCCTCCTGCCAGTCTAGAGTGTCCCTTTTTCTCCTTCCTCCCCTTCCCCCTCCTGATTTTTCTCCAGGGTCGGTTCTGGTGTCTCTCCTGCCCTGGCCTAAAAAAGCCTTCCTGTATTGTCTGCGTGTGGATGATGTGTCTGAGTTGTTCCCGTCCGAAGATTCCATTTCTGAAGTACTAGAATTGAGATTATTAGGGTTCCTTTTGTACTGCTGTGGTTTGGTATTCCATCTAAACACCTTATTCAGAGAGTAATCAGTTTTATCGCGTTGAAACTTCCTTCTCTTTCGCTCAATTACCTCTTTTTCAAAGTCCTCTATTTCTTTGTGGTATTTTTCATACCTTTTGAGGAACAGTTCGTTATTCTCAAATGCTTTTAATTTGTCTCCCAACTGGTTTATCTCCCTTGTTAATTCTGATAAGATAATTTCATCGTGTTTGATGAGAATCTTCATCAAGTCACGTGAACAATTTGATAATACTGTTTCCCATTCCTTTTTTAGTTCTCCATTCGCCAGCTCGAAGGCTGGGAATAGTTTGGGTCTAAGCCCTCTAGGTATGAGTTGATTTTTCAGATAGCTGTCGAATGTGCTCCTGTTCCAGCTCGTTTTGCTTTGTTTCATTAGTGCTGTTTTAAGAGCAAATAAGTCATCCGACCAGCTTCCTGTTAGGGTGTCAGGTTGGTCTTCCCCACAGGAAAATAAAGAGTCCATGTCATTTTTAAGTTTGTTTTTTCTGTCTGCTAAGTCCTTAGTCAGATTAAAGCTAGACATGTTTGAATAAAGAGATTATCTCGAGCAAGGTACTGGTTGTCTTTTTCTGAGAGATATTACAGTGGGTATATCTCTGATTTAATTGCCGTTAAGGCTAATTTAGGTGTTTATAATAGGTAAATACCTTTAAGAAAGGTGGGTGCTGAGCATACAAAGGAACTGAGTTAAACAGACAATAGTTCACAGAAAAGGGGGTTTACTCCCAAGGGAGTTGGTGCATGCTCGCACACCTACTTAATTTAGTATGTTCCCTGATTGGTACAGGGTAAATAGGCCCCAGAATGTTTTATCAAGGCGGGGGTGCTGTTCCCTACAGCAATATAGTGTACATTTCAAAAAGGGAGAGAGGAAAAAGGGCTGTCTAGGGGAACGCACTGAAAATTAATTAAAACATAACTTTTATTGATTTTATTTTAATATTCCCTATATCAATAATTATGGGAAAAAATGATGTAAACAGTAAATTCTTAAGGGGTTAAAATGACGTACATACACAAATACATATAGTGTGTTGGAAAGATAGAAATAATGTGTTTTAAAATTAACACGGATGACTGCCCCTGAAAATGTCTGTTTAATAAGCCCTGAGATGAGAAAATAGAATTGCTTAATTAAAGTGTCTCCACCAATGACTTCTTGTGCACACTAGTATCAAAGTATCACAGTTTTTTTATATTTATTAACTGTATATATATAGGGCACAGTAGTCAGACTCACAGCCTTGATTGGCACTAGAGTCAGATTATTTTTGGCAGATTTAAGAATATTTTTATTTTTATATCGGCGCCCTCTTGTGGTCAAGTTGGGTAAAACACCAATACACTATTCAAATTGTCTAGTGGTCTCAGTAATTAGACTCACTAGTGTATGATACACAAGGTGCTTCCTAAACCTGCTGGGGTGTAGTCTAATGCTACCCCAGTGGAGTTGTTTAACACTGTTTTAGCAATTCATTTTCATCTACATAACATATAGGCTATCAGACATATCAGGAGGCAGACAAGGTGCCGACGCAGCGTTTCACTGTTATACAGCTTTTTCAAGGCCAACCAGAAGGCCCTGCTCTGTCCCTATATAACAATATCCACCAGCCAATCAGTACAGGGTATCAGGATCACGTGTTACTTTCCGCCTATCGCGGATCTCATAGCCTTATTATGCTTCATTGTTTACTCCTGTGTAGGTGACGCGATCGCGTCACGTGACCGGCGTCCCGCGTCACGTGATCGGCGTCCGCGTCATCGCGTCATCGCTCACTACTGACGCTAGGTAGTAGCGCTTCCTGGTCTTGCGCCCATGTGACCTGATCCATTGGTCACATGGGTGATGACAGTCAGCACCATGTGATACATTTATCCAATGGTCAGGCTTCATTTTGTTTGTACCCGGAAATAGCTGTAATATTACTATTGTATTCATCACCCCGGAATCTGTATTGGGTAATATTAAGATAGTGTTTTTACATATTAGATTAAGTTTCAGAGATCTTCTAGTGTCCTATATTGCTGGCCAATTTCTATCACATAGTGGTTTTTGATATTTGGTCGTTTCAGGCATGGGAATCATATATCTGGAATTCTCAATCGTTAGTCGCTATCTAATGATATGCATATTCATGTTCCCACCCCGGATTACCTATACATTATATAGGTTTATTTTAGCTTAATATTTTGATATTTAAATAGTATCTTTGATATTCATATCAAAATTTGATCCTTAATTATTAGAAAATATAAGGGGTTTTTTGAGTCTTCAATTGTATATAGAAATATTGTAAATATATATCTCTGCCAGGGATGACAGGATGTACACATTTGACTTTCCTGGTATTTTGCATGGAAATAAGGTGTGTTAAAAATATATTGTGCTACAGGTGGCCATGAATTAATACATGGGTTTCCAGTGTGATCTCTGCTTGTGAAAATTAATAAATAATAAATAGTGAGTAATAAATATTAATGAGAAAGTTTGTAGTGTTGTGCTTTATTTTTTCTTTTTATAGTGATTAATTGATGATTTAAAATGTGACATAAATGAATAAATAGTACGTGAGTGGTGTGAAAAAAAGAAAAAAACCCACAAAATGTGAAAAAGATAAATAATAGTGCGGTGTGTATTTTTATGTCATATATTATTAGTATGAGAGGGACGAAAAAGTGTCCTTCAAATGATGAGTGTTTTTTGGGGAAGAAGAGAAAGGAAGAGGGGGGAGAAAAACATATATAACGTTTCTAAATATGTATAAAGAAAAGTTTTTAATTGTTTGAAGCCTGGGACGACTCTATATCATGTCCACTATTCAGGTAGGTTGGAATATGGGTGTTTGTATCATTATGTCTTCATAAATGGGACATAATGTATGTATTCAAAATAGAAATCAGTGCATCTTAGATTATGACACTCTGTTTGTCATTCCTTAGATTATGACACTCTGTTTGTCATTCAGGTAAGTAACTAAGGTTCCATCGTATGTTGAGGTAGATGACATTAACCTCATTATAAACATACTTTATTTGTTCATTTCTCTGATCTAACAGGTAAGTATTGATGAATACTGTAAATATAAATATACTAGGTGGGGGTATTGTTCTGAAGAACTTATGGGGTTTTGTCCTAGGAAGGGGGGAACTATATAGGACCGTATATGTCTTTCATGATTAATCTTCCTAATTCAATGACCTTTCATCCCTCTATTAGTTTGTGGTCATAATTGGATAATTTTGTGTCTCTCAAATTCCAGTATATATCTCACTTTTTCGTGTATCATTTAATTGGTTGCTATAAGGCTGTAAAGATTATTAATAAAGACCGATGCGTCTTCTTATAATGGATATGTTATTATTAGTACTTTTAATAGCCTGAGTATTGGCAGGAAGATAGGTGTTATTGCGGATATTCTCTTGTTCACGACGGTTGTTATCCAAGTGATCTGTCCTCAAGTGAGTGATTGGTAAAAGGGTTCT
Organism: Crinia signifera; assembly: GCF_055691185.1. Lineage (NCBI taxonomy): Eukaryota > Metazoa > Chordata > Amphibia > Anura > Myobatrachidae > Crinia > Crinia signifera. The sequence goes on from NW_028142049.1 coordinate 137,996, forward strand.
TAGCAGAAAAGATTTTCAGTCATGTTTCATAAATATGGTGCATAGCTGTTAGCTTCATTTAATCCTTTTGGGAACATGCTGTCCATTAAAAAAATCATTTTTGTTTCAAACTGTAGGAGTGACTTATCTAAGTCCCCTCCTCTTATCCCCAGTTGTATGTGCCGCATACCGAACACCTTTAGACCACTCGGATCTCCTTCGTGGTATCTCAAAAAGTGTTTGGCCACGGAAGTTAGGGTTTTGAATTTTTGGGAGTCTTTTTGGGCATTTCGAATAGTTCCTGCATGTTCTAGAATCCGAACCTTTAAGGGTCTTGATGTTTTCCCTATGTATATTTTCCCACATGGGCATTCCATGTGGTAAACTGTACCCACTGTTGTACAGGTGATTAAACTCTCAATTTTCCATATCCTGTTGTGTTTATCCTGGAATTCTTGTTTCGGAATCATGTACCTGCACGCTTTACAGTGCCCACAGTTTTTAGAGCCTTTTCTATTAAACCTGGGTTCACAGATTTTGTGCAGGTGGCTTTGGACCAAGTGATCTTTTATATTTTTCGACCTTCTCCAGCTAGTTTGTACTCTTGATGGTAATAGCTTGTTGAGGTCTTGGTCAGTCCTAAGCACTTCCCAGTGTTTCTGGAGGATATTGTTAATATCCCTCCAATGTGTGTTAAATGTGCCTATAAAGCGTATGGGTTCTGCTTTATCGGTCCTGATTTTAGGTTTCAGGAGATCATCTCTCGGAATGGTTTCCACTTGTTCCGCCGCGTGTCTTATCAGCCTGTTGCTGTATCCTCTTCGTCTGAAACGCGACTGGAGCTCTTTTTCTCTCACTTGAAAAGTTTCGGGGTTAGAGACATTTCTTTTTGTTCTCATTAGTTCCCCTTTGGGGATGGCTTTAATAGTAGATGGTAAATGAGAACTTCCCGAATGCAATATACTGTTTGTTGCAGTTTTCTTTCTGAAAATGTCTGTGGAGATCGTTCCCTCATCATCGATCATGATCTTAAGATCCAGGAAACTGATCTCCTTTTGGCTCATCTCCGATGTTAACCTGAGATTGAGCTCGTTGCAGTTCAAGTGGGATATGAATTCCTTAAGCTCCACTTGACTGCCCTCCCATAGAAAGAGAACATCGTCAATGTACCTAAAATACATTAGAATGTTTTGGGTATATTGGTCCATTGATTCGTGGAAAACCATTTCTTTCTCCCACCACCCCAGGTAGAGATTAGCATATGTGGGGGCACAAGCCGTCCCCATAGCTGTACCTCTAACCTGGAGGTAGTGGGATTCCTGGCACACGAAGAAGTTTTTCATAAGGATGAATTCCAGCAGGTTAATCAGAAATTCATTAAATTCTGAGTGTACCCCCATATTTAGGAAGTACTGAGTCGCCTGTATACCTCTATCATGCCTGATGCTGGTATACAGGCTCTCGACGTCACATGACACCAGCCAGACCCCTGGATTGACAGAGACACCATGCAGCTTAGTTAATACGTCAGTGGTATCTCTGACATACGACGGCAGGGATATCACATGACTTCTCAAGTGTTGGTCGACGTATATACTGGCCTTCTCCGTCAAGCTGCCCATACCTGATAGGATGGGTCTACCGGGTGGTCTTTTATCATTTTTATGTACCTTCGGGAGTAGATACAGGGTCGGGGTCTTAGGATTTGGGGTTAGGAGAAAATTGAGAAAATTGAGATCATTCTATACCTGTAGCACAATATATTTTTAACACACCTTATTTCCATGCAAAATACCAGGAAAGTCAAATGTGTACATCCTGTCATCCCTGGCAGAGATATATATTTACAATATTTCTATATACAATTGAAGACTCAAAAAACCCCTTATATTTTCTAATAATTAAGGATCAAATTTTGATATGAATATCAAAGATACTATTTAAATATCAAAATATTAAGCTAAAATAAACCTATATAATGTATAGGTAATCCGGGGTGGGAACATGAATATGCATATCATTAGATAGCGACTAACGATTGAGAATTCCAGATATATGATTCCCATGCCTGAAACGACCAAATATCAAAAACCACTATGTGATAGAAATTGGCCAGCAATATAGGACACTAGAAGATCTCTGAAACTTAATCTAATATGTAAAAACACTATCTTAATATTACCCAATACAGATTCCGGGGTGATGAATACAATAGTAATATTACAGCTATTTCCGGGTACAAACAAAATGAAGCCTGACCATTGGATAAATGTATCACATGGTGCTGACTGTCATCACCCATGTGACCAATGGATCAGGTCACATGGGCGCAAGACCAGGAAGCGCTACTACCTAGCGTCAGTAGTGAGCTATGACGCGATGACGCGGACGCCGATCACGTGACGCGGGACGCCGGTCACGTGACGCGATCGCGTCACCTACACAGGAGTAAACAATGAAGCATAATAAGGCTATGAGATCCGCGATAGGCGGAAAGTAACACGTGATCCTGATACCCTGTACTGATTGGCTGGTGGATATTGTTAAATAGGGACAGAGCAGGGCCTTCTGGTTGGCCTTGAAAAAGCTGTATAACAGTGAAACGCTGCGTCGGCACCTTGTCTGCCTCCTGATATGTCTGATAGCCTATATGTTATGTAGATGAAAATGAATTGCTAAAACAGTGTTAAACAACTCCACTGGGGTAGCATTAGACTACACCCCAGCAGGTTTAGGAAGCACCTTGTGTATCATACACTAGTGAGTCTAATTACTGAGACCACTAGACAATTTGAATAGTGTATTGGTGTTTTACCCAACTTGACCACAAGAGGGCGCCGATATAAAAATAAAAATATTCTTAAATCTGCCAAAAATAATCTGACTCTAGTGCCAATCAAGGCTGTGAGTCTGACTACTGTGCCCTATATATATACAGTTAATAAATATAAAAAAAACTGTGATACTTTGATACTAGTGTGCACAAGAAGTCATTGGTGGAGACACTTTAATTAAGCAATTCTATTTTCTCATCTCAGGGCTTATTAAACAGACATTTTCAGGGGCAGTCATCCGTGTTAATTTTAAAACACATTATTTCTATCTTTCCAACACACTATATGTATTTGTGTATGTACGTCATTTTAACCCCTTAAGAATTTACTGTTTACATCATTTTTTCCCATAATTATTGATATAGGGAATATTAAAATAAAATCAATAAAAGTTATGTTTTAATTAATTTTCAGTGCGTTCCCCTAGACAGCCCTTTTTCCTCTCTCCCTTTTTGAAATGTACACAATATAGAACATAACCTGGCTGAGGGTTGAGATTCTTTTGGCCACGCCCCTTTTGCCTAGAAGCCCCTAAACCCATTGAAATAGCATTGGGGGTTTAAATTCGTTAGCCCCCGCCCCTTTGGGTCCAGAAGCCCAGAATACCATTCAGAGTATAGACCATGACATGGCTGAGGGTTGAGATACTTTTGGCCACGCCCCTTTGCCTAGAAGCCCCTAAACCCATTGAAATAGCATTGGGGGTTTAAATTCGTTAGGCCACGCCCCTTTGGGTCCAGAATTTCAGAATGCCATTCAGAGTATAGACCATGACATGGCTGAGGGTTGAGATACTTTTGGCCACGCCCCTTTGCCTAGAAGCCCCTAAACCCATTGAAATAGCATTGGGGGTTTAAATTCGTTAGGCCCCGCCCCTTTGGGTCCAGAAGCCCAGAATGCCATTCAGAGTATAGACCATGACATGGCTGAGGGTTGAGATACTTTTGGCCATGCCCCTTTGCCTAGAAGCCCCTAAACCCATTGAAATAGCATTGGGGGTTTAAATTCGTTAGGCCCCGCCCCTTTGGGTCCAGAAGCCCAGAATGCCATTCAGAGTATAGACCATGACATGGCTGAGGGTTGAGATACTTTTGGCCACGCCCCTTTTGCCTAGAAGCCCCTAAACCCATTAAAATAGCATTGGGGGTTTAAATTCGTTAGGCCCCGCCCCTTTGGGTCCAGAAGCACAGAATACCATTCAGAGTATAGACCATGACATGGCTGAGGGTTGAGATACTTTTGGCCACGCCCCTATTGCCTAGAAGCCCCTAAACCCATTGAAATAGCATTGGGGGTTTAAATACGTTAGCCCCCGCCCCTTTGGGTCCAGAAGCCCAGAATACCATTCAGAGTATAGACCATGACATGGCTGAGTGTTGAGATACTTTTGGCCACGCCCCTTTGCCTAGAAGCCCCTAAACCCATTGAAATAGCATTGGGGGTTTAAATTCGTTAGGCCCCGCCCCTTTAGGTCCAGAAGCCCATAATACCATTCAGAGTATAGACCATGACATGGCTGAGGATTGAGATACTTTTGGCCACGCCCCTTTGCCTAGAAGCCCCTAAACCCCATGAAATAGCATTGGGGGTTTAAATTCGTTAGGCCCCGCCCCTTTGGGTCCAGAAGCCCAGAATGCCATTCAGAGTATAGACCATGACATGGCTGAGGGTTGAGTTACTTTTGGCCACGCCCCTTTTGCCTAGAAGCCCCTAAACCCATTGAAATAGCATTGGGGATTTAAATTCGTTAGGCCCCGCCCCTTTGGGTCCAGAAGCCCAGAATACCATTCAGAGTATAGAACATAACCTGGCTGAGGGTTGAGATTCTTTTGGCCACGCCCCTTTTGCCTAGAAGCCCCTAAACCCATTGAAATAGCATTGGGGGTTTAAATTCGTTAGCCCCCGCCCCTTTGGGTCCAGAAGCCCAGAATACCATTCAGAGTATAGACCATGACATGGCTGAGGGTTGAGATACTTTTGGCCACGCCCCTTTTGCCTAGAAGCTCCTAAACCCATTGAAATAGCATTGGGGGTTTAAATTCGTTAGGCCCCGCCCCTTTGGGTCCAGAAGCCCAGAATACCATTCAGAGTATAGACCATGACATGGCTGAGGGTTGAGATACTTTTGGCCACGCCCCTTTGCCTAGAAGCCCCTAAACCCATTGAAATAGCATTGGGGGTTTAAATTCGTTAGGCCCCGCCCCTTTGGGTCCAGAAGCCCAGAATACCATTCAGAGTATAGAACATAACCTGGCTGAGGGTTGAGATTCTTTTGGCCACGCCCCTTTTGCCTAGAAGCCCCTAAACCCATTGAAATAGCATTGGGGGTTTAAATTCGTTAGCCCCCGCCACTTTGGGTCCAGAAGCCCAGAATACCATTCAGAGTATAGACCATGACATGGCTGAGGGTTGTGATACTTTTGGCCACGCCCCTTTGCCTAGAAGCCCCTAAACCCATTGAAATAGCATTGTGGGTTTAAATTCGTTAGGCCCCGCCCCTTTGGGTCCAGAAGCCCAGAATACCATTCAGAGTATAGACCATGAAATGGCTGAGGGTTGAGATACTTTTGGCCACGCCCCTTTTGCCTAGAAGCCCCTAAACCCATTGAAATAGCATTGGGGGTTTAAATTCGTTAGGCCACGCCCCTTTGGGTCCAGAATCCCAGAATGCCATTCAGAGTATAGACCATGACATGGCTGAGGGTTGAGATACTTTTGGCCACGCCCCTTTGCCTAGAAGCCCCTAAACCCATTGAAATAGCATTGGGGGTTTAAATTCGTTAGGCCCCGCCCCTTTGGGTCCAGAAGCCCAGAATGCCATTCAGAGTATAGACCATGACATGGCTGAGGGTTGAGATACTTTTGGCCACGCCCCTTTTTCCTAGAAGCCCCTAAACCCATTGAAATAGCATTGGGGGTTTAAATTCGTTAGGCCCCGCCCCTTTGGGTCCAGAAGCCCAGAATACCATTCAGAGTATAGACCATGACCTGGCTGAGGGTTGAGATTCTTTTGGCCACGAACCTTTTGCCTAGAAGCCCCTAAACCCATTGAAATAGCATTGGGGGTTTAAATTCGTTAGGCCACGCCCCTTTGGGTCCAGAATCCCAGAATCCCATTCAGAGTATAGAACATGACATGGCTGAGGGTTGAGATACTTTTGGCCACGCCCCTTTGCCTAGAAGCCCCTAAACCCATTGAAATAGCATTGGGGGTTTAAATTCGTTAGGCCCCGCCCCTTTGGGTCCAGAATCCCAGAATGCCATTCAGAGTATAGACCATGACATGGCTGAGGGTTGAGATACTTTTGGACACGCCCCTTTTGCCTAGAAGCCCCTAAACCCATTGAAATAGCATTGGGGGTTTAAATTCGTTAGGCCCCGCCCCTTTGGGTCCAGAAGCCCAGAATACCATTCAGAGTATAGAACATAACCTGGCTGAGGGTTGAGATTCTTTTGGCCACGCCCCTTTTGCCTAGAAGCCCCTAAACCCATTGAAATAACATTGGGGGTTTAAATTCGTTAGGCCCCGCCCCTTTGGGTCCAGAAGCCCAGAATACCATTCAGAGTATAGACCATGACATGGCTGAGGGTTGAGATACTTTTGGCCACGCCCCTTTTGCCTAGAAGTCCCTAAACCCATTGAAATAGCATTGGGGGTTTAAATTCGTTAGGCCACGCCCCTTTGGGTCCAGAAGCCCAGAATACCATTCAGAGTATAGACCATGACATGGCTGAGGGTTGAGTTACTTTTGGCCACGCCCCTTTTGCCTGGAAGCCCCTAAACCCATTGAAATAGCATTGGGGGTTTAAATTCGTTAGCCCCCGCCCCTTTGGGTCCAGAAGCCCAGAATACCATTCAGAGTATAGACCATGACATGGCTGAGGGTTGAGTTACTTTTGGCCACGCCGCTTTTGCCTAGAAGCCCCTAAACCCATTGAAATAGCATTGGGGGTTTAAATTCGTTAGGCCCCGCCCCTTTGGGTTCAGAAGCCCAGAATACCATTCAGAGTATAGACCATGACATGGCTGAGGGTTGAGTTACTTTTGGCCACGCCCCTTTTGCCTAGAAGCCCCTAAACCCATTGAAATAGCATTGGGGGTTTAAATTCGTTAGCCCCCGCCCCTTTGGGTCCAGAAGCCCAGAATACCATTCAGAGTATAGACCATGACATGGCTGAGGGTTGAGTTACTTTTGGCCATGCCGCTTTTGCCTAGAAGCCCCTAAACCCATTGAAATAGCATTGGGGGTTTAAATTCGTTAGGCCCCGCCCCTTTGGGTTCAGAAGCCCAGAATACCATTCAGAGTATAGACCATGAAATGGCTGAGGGTTGAGATACTTTTGGCCACGCCCCTTTTGCCTAGAAGCCCCTAAACCCATTGAAATAGCATTGGGGGTTTAAATTCGTTAGGCCCCGCCCCTTTGGGTCCAGAAGCCCAGAATACCATTCAGAGTATAAAACATGACCTGGCTGAGGGTTGAGATTCTTTTGGCCACGCCCCTTTTGCCTAGAAGCCCCTAAACCCATTGAAATAGCATTGGGGGTTTAAATTCGTTAGGCCACGCCCCTTTGGGTCCAGAATCCCAGAATGCCATTCAGAGTATAGAACATGACATGGCTGAGGGTTGAGATACTTTTGGCCACGCCCCTTTGCCTAGAAGCCCCTAAACCCATTGAAATAGCATTGGGGGTTTAAATTCGTTAGGCCCCGCCCCTTTGGGTCCAGAAGCCCAGAATGCCATTCAGAGTATAGACCATGACATGGCTGAGGGTTGAGTTACTTTTGGCCACGCCCCTTTTGCCTAGAAGCCCCTAAACCCATTGAAATAGCATTGGGGGTTTAAATTCGTTAGCCCCCGCCCCTTTGGGTCCAGAAGCCCAGAATACCATTCAGAGTATAGACCATGACATGGCTGAGGGTTGAGTTACTTTTGGCCACGCCGCTTTTGCCTAGAAGCCCCTAAACCCATTGAAATAGCATTGGGGGTTTAAATTCGTTAGGCCCCGCCCCTTTGGGTTCAGAAGCCCAGAATACCATTCAGAGTATAGACCATGAAATGGCTGAGGGTTGAGATACTTTTGGCCACGCCCCTTTTGCCTAGAAGCCCCTAAACCCATTGAAATAGCATTGGGGGTTTAAATTCGTTAGGCCCCGCCCCTTTGGGTCCAGAAGCCCAGAATACCATTCAGAGTATAAAACATGACCTGGCTGAGGGTTGAGATTCTTTTGGCCACGCCCCTTTTGCCTAGAAGCCCCTAAACCCATTGAAATAGCATTGGGGGTTTAAATTCGTTAGGCCACGCCCCTTTGGGTCCAGAATCCCAGAATGCCATTCAGAGTATAGAACATGACATGGCTGAGGGTTGAGATACTTTTGGCCACGCCCCTTTGCCTAGAAGCCCCTAAACCCATTGAAATAGCATTGGGGGTTTAAATTCGTTAGGCCCCGCCCCTTTGGGTCCAGAAGCCCAGAATGCCATTCAGAGTATAGACCATGACATGGCTGAGGGTTGAGATACTTTTGGCCACGCCCCTTTTGCCTAGAAGCCCCTAAACCCATTGAAATAGCATTGGGGGTTTAAATTCGTTAGGCCCCGCCCCTTTGGGTCCAGAAGCCCAGAATACCATTCAGAGTATAGACCATGACATGGCTGAGGGTTGAGATACTTTTGGCCACGCCCCTTTTGCCTAGAAGCCCCTAAACCCATTGAAATAACATTGAAGGTTTAAATTCGTTAGGCCCCGCACCTTTGGGTCCAGAAGCCCAGAATACCATTCAGAGTATAGACCATGACATGGCTGAGGGTTGAGATACTTTTGGCCACGCCCCTTTTGCCTAGAAGCCCCTAAACCCATTGAAATAGCATTGGGGGTTTAAATTCATTAGGCCCCGCCCCTTTGGGTCCAGAAGCCCAGAATACCATTCAGAGTATAGACCATGACATGGCTGAGGGTTGAGATACTTTTGGCCACGCCCCTTTGCCTAGAAGCCCCTAAACCCCATGAAATAGCATTGGGGGTTTAAATTCGTTAGGCCCCGCCCCTTTGGGTCCAGAAGCCCAGAATGCCATTCAGAGTATAGACCATGACCTGGCTGAGGGTTGAGTTACTTTTGGCCACGCCCCTTTTGCCTAGAAGCCCCTAAACTTATTGAAATAGCATTGGGGGTTTAAATTCGTTAGGCCCCGCCCCTTTGGGTCCAGAAGCCCAGAATACCATTCAGAGTATAGACCATGAAATGGCTGAGGGTTGAGATACTTTTGGCCACGCCCCTTTTGCCTAGAAGCCCCTAAACCCATTGAAATAGCATTGGGGGTTTAAATTCGTTAGGCCACGCCCCTTTGGGTCCAGAATCCCAGAATGCCATTCAGAGTATAGACCATGACATGGCTGAGGGTTGAGATACTTTTGGCCACGCCCCTTTGCCTAGAAGCCCCTAAACCCATTGAAATAGCATTGGGGGTTTAAATTCGTTAGGCCCCGCCCCTTTGGGTCCAGAAGCCCAGAATGCCATTCAGAGTATAGACCATGACATGGCTGAGGGTTGAGATACTTTTGGCCACGCCCCTTTGCCTAGAAGCCCCTAAACCCATTGAAATAGCATTGGGGGTTTAAATTCGTTAGGCCCCGCCCCTTTGGGTCCAGAAGCCCAGAATGCCATTCAGAGTATAGACCATGACATGGCTGAGGGTTGAGATACTTTTGGCCACGCCCCTTTTGCCTAGAAGCCCCTAAACCCATTGAAATAGCATTGGGGGTTTAAATTCGTTAGGCCCCGCCCCTTTGGTTCCAGAAGCCCAGAATACCATTCAGAGTATAGACCATGACATGGCTGATGGTTGAGATACTTTTGGCCACGCCCCTTTTGCCTAGAAGCCCCTAAACCCATTGAAATAACATTGAAGGTTTAAATTCGTTAGGCCCCGCACCTTTGGGTCCAGAAGCCCAGAATACCATTCAGAGTATAGACCATGACATGGCTGAGGGTTAAGATACTTTTGGCCACGCCCCTTTTGCCTAGAAGCCCCTAAACCCATTGAAATAGCATTGGGTGTTTAAATTCGTTAGCCCCCGCCCCTTTGGGTTCAGAAGCCCAGAATACCATTCAGAGTATAGACCATGACATGGCTGAGGGTTGAGATACTTTTGGCCACGCCCCTTCGCCTAGAAGCCCCTAAACCCATTGAAATAGCATTGGGGGTTTAAATTCGTTAGGCCCCGCCCCTTTGGGTTCAGAAGCCCAGAATACCATTCAGAGACCATGAAATGGCTGAGGGTTGAGATACTTTTGGCCACGCCCCTTTTGCCTAGAAGCCCCTAAACCCATTGAAATAGCATTGGGGGTTTTAATTCGTTAGGCCACGCCCCTTTGGGTCCAGAATTTCAGAATGCCATTCAGAGTATAGACCATGACATGGCTGAGGGTTGAGATACTTTTGGCCACGCCCCTTTGCCTAGAAGCCCCTAAACCCATTGAAATAGCATTGGGGGTTTAAATTCGTTAGGCCCCGCCCCTTTGGGTCCAGAAGCCCAGAATGCCATTCAGAGTATAGACCATGACATGGCTGAGGGTTGAGATACTTTTGGCCACGCCCCTTTGCCTAGAAGCCCCTTAACCCATTGAAATAGCATTGGGGGTTTAAATTCGTTAGGCCCCGCCCCTTTGGGTCCAGAAGCCCAGAATACCATTCAGAGTATAGACCATGACATGGCTGAGGGTTGAGATACATTTGGCCACGCCCCTTTTGCCTAGAAGCTCCTAAACCCATTGAAATAGCATTGGGGGTTTAAATTCGTTAGGCCCCGCCCCTTTGGGTCCAGAAGCCCAGAATACCATTCAGAGTATAGACCATGACATGGCTGAGGGTTGAGATACTTTTGGCCACGCCCCTTTGCCTAGAAGCCCCTAAACCCATTGAAATAGCATTGGGGGTTTAAATTCGTTAGGCCCCGCCCCTTTGGGTCCAGAAGCCCAGAATGCCATTCAGAGTATAGACCATGACATGGCTGAGGGTTGAGATACTTTTGGCCACGCCCCTTTTGCCTAGAAGCCCCTAAACCCATTGAAATAGCATTGGGGGTTTAAATTCGTTAGGCCCCGCCCCTTTGGTTCCAGAAGCCCAGAATACCATTCAGAGTATAGACCATGACATGGCTGATGGTTGAGATACTTTTGGCCACGCCCCTTTTGCCTAGAAGCCCCTAAACCCATTGAAATAACATTGAAGGTTTAAATTCGTTAGGCCCCGCACCTTTGGGTCCAGAAGCCCAGAATACCATTCAGAGTATAGACCATGACATGGCTGAGGGTTAAGATACTTTTGGCCACGCCCCTTTTGCCTAGAAGCCCCTAAACCCATTGAAATAGCATTGGGTGTTTAAATTCGTTAGCCCCCGCCCCTTTGGGTTCAGAAGCCCAGAATACCATTCAGAGTATAGACCATGACATGGCTGAGGGTTGAGATACTTTTGGCCACGCCCCTTCGCCTAGAAGCCCCTAAACCCATTGAAATAGCATTGGGGGTTTAAATTCGTTAGGCCCCGCCCCTTTGGGTTCAGAAGCCCAGAATACCATTCAGAGACCATGAAATGGCTGAGGGTTGAGATACTTTTGGCCACGCCCCTTTTGCCTAGAAGCCCCTAAACCCATTGAAATAGCATTGGGGGTTTTAATTCGTTAGGCCACGCCCCTTTGGGTCCAGAATTTCAGAATGCCATTCAGAGTATAGACCATGACATGGCTGAGGGTTGAGATACTTTTGGCCACGCCCCTTTGCCTAGAAGCCCCTAAACCCATTGAAATAGCATTGGGGGTTTAAATTCGTTAGGCCCCGCCCCTTTGGGTCCAGAAGCCCAGAATGCCATTCAGAGTATAGACCATGACATGGCTGAGGGTTGAGATACTTTTGGCCACGCCCCTTTGCCTAGAAGCCCCTTAACCCATTGAAATAGCATTGGGGGTTTAAATTCGTTAGGCCCCGCCCCTTTGGGTCCAGAAGCCCAGAATACCATTCAGAGTATAGACCATGACATGGCTGAGGGTTGAGATACATTTGGCCACGCCCCTTTTGCCTAGAAGCTCCTAAACCCATTGAAATAGCATTGGGGGTTTAAATTCGTTAGGCCCCGCCCCTTTGGGTCCAGAAGCCCAGAATACCATTCAGAGTATAGACCATGACATGGCTGAGGGTTGAGATACTTTTGGCCACGCCCCTTTGCCTAGAAGCCCCTAAACCCATTGAAATAGCATTGGGGGTTTAAATTCGTTAGCCCCCGCCCCTTTGGGTCCAGAAGCCCAGAATACCATTCAGAGTATAGACCATGACATGGCTGAGGGTTGAGATACTTTTGGCCACGCCCCTTTGCCTAGAAGCCCCTAAACCCATTGAAATAGCATTGGGGGTTTAAATTCGTTAGCCCCCACCCCTTTGGGTCCAGAAGCCCAGAATACCATTCAGAGTATAGACCATGACATGGCTGAGGGTTGAGATACTTTTGGCCACGCCCCTTTGCCTAGAAGCCCCTAAACCCATTGAAATAGCATTGGGGGTTTAAATTCGTTAGGCCCCGCCCCTTTGGGTCCAGAAGCCCAGAATGCCATTCAGAGTATAGACCATGACATGGCTGAGGGTTGAGATACTTTTGGCCACGCCCCTTTGCCTAGAAGCCCCTTAACCCATTGAAATAGCATTGGGGGTTTAAATTCGTTAGGCCCCGCCCCTTTGGGTCCAGAAGCCCAGAATACCATTCAGAGTATAGACCATGACATGGCTGAGGGTTGAGATACATTTGGCCACGCCCCTTTTGCCTAGAAGCTCCTAAACCCATTGAAATAGCATTGGGGGTTTAAATTCGTTAGGCCCCGCCCCTTTGGGTCCAGAAGCCCAGAATACCATTCAGAGTATAGACCATGACATGGCTGAGGGTTGAGATACTTTTGGCCACGCCCCTTTGCCTAGAAGCCCCTAAACCCATTGAAATAGCATTGGGGGTTTAAATTCGTTAGGCCCCGCCCCTTTGGGTCCAGAAGCCCAGAATACCATTCAGAGTATAGAACATAACCTGGCTGAGGGTTGAGATTCTTTTGGCCACGCCCCTTTTGCCTAGAAGCCCCTAAACCCATTGAAATAGCATTGGGGGTTTAAATTCGTTAGCCCCCGCCCCTTTGGGTCCAGAAGCCCAGAATACCATTCAGAGTATAGACCATGACATGGCTGAGGGTTGAGATACTTTTGGCCACGCCCCTTTGCCTAGAAGCCCCTAAACCCATTGAAATAGCATTGTGGGTTTAAATTCGTTAGGCCCCGCCCCTTTGGGTCCAGAAGCCCAGAATACCATTCAGAGTATAGACCATGAAATGGCTGAGGGTTGAGATACTTTTGGCCACGCCCCTTTTGCCTAGAAGCCCCTAAACCCATTGAAATAGCATTGGGGGTTTAAATTCGTTAGGCCACGCCCCTTTGGGTCCAGAATCCCAGAATGCCATTCAGAGTATAGACCATGACATGGCTGAGGGTTGAGATACTTTTGGCCACGCCCCTTTTGCCTAGAAGCTCCTAAACCCATTGAAATAGCATTGGGGGTTTAAATTCGTTAGGCCCCGCCCCTTTGGGTCCAGAAGCCCAGAATGCCATTCAGAGTATAGAACATGACATGGCTGAGGGTTGAGATACTTTTGGCCACGCCCCTTTGCCTAGAAGCCCCTAAACCCATTGAAATAGCATTGGGGGTTTAAATTCGTTAGGCCCCGCCCCTTTGGGTCCAGAAGCCCAGAATACCATTCAGAGTATAGACCATGAAATGGCTGAGGGTTGAGATACTTTTGGCCATGCCCCTTTTGCCTAGAAGCCCCTAAACCCATTGAAATAGCATTGGGGGTTTAAATTCGTTAGGCCACGCCCCTTTGGGTCCAGAATCCCAGAATGCCATTCAAAGTATAGACCATGACCTGGCTGAGGGTTGAGATTCTTTTGGCCACGCCCCTTTTGCCTAGAAGCCCCTAAACCCATTGAAATAGCATTGGGGGTTTAAATTCGTTAGGCCACGCCCCTTTGGGTCCAGAATCCCAGAATACCATTCAGAGTATAGAACATGACATGGCTGAGGGTTGAAATACTTTTGGCCACGCCCCTTTGCCTAGAAGCCCCTAAACCCATTGAAATAGCATTGGGAGTTTAAATTCGTTAGGCCCCGCCCCTTTGGGTACAGAAGCCCAGAATGCCATTCAGAGTATAGACCATGACATGGCTGAGGGTTGAGATACTTTTGGCCACGCCACTTTTGCCTAGAAGCCCCTAAACCCATTGAAATAGCATTGGGGGTTTAAATTCGTTAGGCCCCGCCCCTTTGGGTCCAGAAGCCCAGAATACCATTCAGAGTATAGACCATGACATGGCTGAGGGTTGAGATACTTTTGGCCACGCCCCTTTGCCTAGAAGCCCCTAAACCCATTGAAATAGCATTGGGGGTTTAAATTCGTTAGGCCCCGCCCCTTTGGGTCCAGAAGCCCAGAATACCATTCAGAGTATAGAACATAACCTGGCTGAGGGTTGAGATTCTTTTGGCCACGCCCCTTTTGCCTAGAAGCCCCTAAACCCATTGAAATAGCATTGGGGGTTTAAATTCGTTAGCCCCCGCCCCTTTGGGTCCAGAAGCCCAGAATACCATTCAGAGTATAGACCATGACATGGCTGAGGGTTGAGATACTTTTGGCCACGCCCCTTTGCCTAGAAGCCCCTAAACCCATTGAAATAGCATTGTGGGTTTAAATTCGTTAGGCCCCGCCCCTTTGGGTCCAGAAGCCCAGAATACCATTCAGAGTATAGACCATGAAATGGCTGAGGGTTGAGATACTTTTGGCCACGCCCCTTTTGCCTAGAAGCCCCTAAACCCATTGAAATAGCATTGGGGGTTTAAATTCGTTAGGCCACGCCCCTTTGGGTCCAGAATCCCAGAATGCCATTCAGAGTATAGACCATGACATGGCTGAGGGTTGAGATACTTTTGGCCACGCCCCTTTTGCCTAGAAGCTCCTAAACCCATTGAAATAGCATTGGGGGTTTAAATTCGTTAGGCCCCGCCCCTTTGGGTCCAGAAGCCCAGAATGCCATTCAGAGTATAGAACATGACATGGCTGAGGGTTGAGATACTTTTGGCCACGCCCCTTTGCCTAGAAGCCCCTAAACCCATTGAAATAGCATTGGGGGTTTAAATTCGTTAGGCCCCGCCCCTTTGGGTCCAGAAGCCCAGAATACCATTCAGAGTATAGACCATGAAATGGCTGAGGGTTGAGATACTTTTGGCCATGCCCCTTTTGCCTAGAAGCCCCTAAACCCATTGAAATAGCATTGGGGGTTTAAATTCGTTAGGCCACGCCCCTTTGGGTCCAGAATCCCAGAATGCCATTCAAAGTATAGACCATGACCTGGCTGAGGGTTGAGATTCTTTTGGCCACGCCCCTTTTGCCTAGAAGCCCCTAAACCCATTGAAATAGCATTGGGGGTTTAAATTCGTTAGGCCACGCCCCTTTGGGTCCAGAATCCCAGAATACCATTCAGAGTATAGAACATGACATGGCTGAGGGTTGAAATACTTTTGGCCACGCCCCTTTGCCTAGAAGCCCCTAAACCCATTGAAATAGCATTGGGAGTTTAAATTCGTTAGGCCCCGCCCCTTTGGGTACAGAAGCCCAGAATGCCATTCAGAGTATAGACCATGACATGGCTGAGGGTTGAGATACTTTTGGCCACGCCACTTTTGCCTAGAAGCCCCTAAACCCATTGAAATAGCATTGGGGGTTTAAATTCGTTAGGCCCCGCCCCTTTGGGTCCAGAAGCCCAGAATACCATTCAGAGTATAGACCATGACCTGGCTGAGGGTTGAGATTCTTTTGGCCACGCCCCTTTTGCCTAGAAGCCCCTAAACCCATTGAAATAGCATTGGGGGTTTAAATTCGTTAGGCCCCGCCCCTTTGGGTCCAGAATCCCAGAATGCCATTCAGAGTATAGAACATGACATGGCTGAGGGTTGAGATACTTTTGGCCACGCCCCTTTGCCTAGAAGCCCCTAAACCCATTGAAATAGCATTGGGGGTTTAAATTCGTTAGGCCCCGCCCCTTTGGGTCCAGAAGCCCAGAATGCCATTCAGAGTATAGACCATGACATGGCTGAGGGTTGAGATACTTTTGGCCACGCCCCTTTTGCCTAGAAGCCCCTAAACCCATTGAAATAGCATTGGGGGTTTAAATTCGTTAGGCCCCGCCCCTTTGGGTCCAGAAGCCCAGAATACCATTCAGAGTATAGACCATGACATGGCTGAGGGTTGAGATACTTTTGGCCACGCCCCTTTTGCCTAGAAGCCCCTAAACCCATTGAAATAGCATTGGGGGTTTAAATTCGTTAGGCCCCGCCCCTTTGGGTCCAGAAGCCCAGAATACCATTCAGAGTATAGACCATGACATGGCTGAGGGTTGAGATACTTTTGGCCACGCCCCTTTTGCCTAGAAGCCCCTAAACCCATTGAAATAACATTGAAGGTTTAAATTCGTTAGGCCCCGCACCTTTGGGTCCAGAAGCCCAGAATACCATTCAGAGTATAGACCATGACATGGCTGAGGGTTGAGATACTTTTGGCCACGCCCCTTTTGCCTAGAAGCCCCTAAACCCATTGAAATAGCATTGGGGGTTTAAATTCGTTAGGCCCCGCCCCTTTGGGTCCAGAAGCCCAGAATACCATTCAGAGTATAGACCATGACATGGCTGAGGGTTGAGATACTTTTGGCCACGCCCCTTTGCCTAGAAGCCCCTAAACCCCATGAAATAGCATTGGGGGTTTAAATTCGTTAGGCCCCGCCCCTTTGGGTCCAGAAGCCCAGAATGCCATTCAGAGTATAGACCATGACCTGGCTGAGGGTTGAGTTACTTTTGGCCACGCCCCTTTTGCCTAGAAGCCCCTAAACTTATTGAAATAGCATTGGGGGTTTAAATTCGTTAGGCCCCGCCCCTTTGGGTCCAGAAGCCCAGAATACCATTCAGAGTATAGACCATGAAATGGCTGAGGGTTGAGATACTTTTGGCCACGCCCCTTTTGCCTAGAAGCCCCTAAACCCATTGAAATAGCATTGGGGGTTTAAATTCGTTAGGCCACGCCCCTTTGGGTCCAGAATCCCAGAATGCCATTCAGAGTATAGACCATGACATGGCTGAGGGTTGAGATACTTTTGGCCACGCCCCTTTGCCTAGAAGCCCCTAAACCTATTGAAATAGCATTGGGGGTTTAAATTCGTTAGGCCCCGCCCCTTTGGGTCCAGAAGCCCAGAATGCCATTCAGAGTATAGACCATGACATGGCTGAGGGTTGAGATACTTTTGGCCACGCCCCTTTTGCCTAGAAGCCCCTAAACCCATTGAAATAGCATTGGGGTTTAAATTCGTTAGGCCACGCCCCTTTGGGTCCAGAAGCCCATAATACCATTCAGAGTATAGACCATGACCTGGCTGAGGGTTGAGTTACTTTTGGCCACGCCCCTTTTGCCTAGAAGCCCCTAAACCCATTGAAATAGCATTGGGGTTTAAATTCGTTAGGCCACGCCCCTTTGGGTCCAGAAGCCCAGAATACCATTCAGAGTATAGACCATGACATGGCTGAGGGTTGAGATACTTTTGGCCACGCCCCTAATTCCTAGAAGCCCCTAAACCCATTGAAATAGCATTGGGGGTTTAAATTCGTTAGGCCACGCCCCTTTGGGTCCAGAAGCCCAGAATACCATTCAGAGTATAGACCATGACATGGCTGAGGGTGTAGTTACTTTTGGCCACGCCCCTTTTGCCTAGAAGCCCCTAAACCCATTGAAATAGCATTGGGGGTTTAAATTCGTTAGCCCCCGCCCCTTTGGGTCCAGAAGCCCAGAATACCATTCAGAGTATAGACCATGACATGGCTGAGGGTTGAGATACTTTTGGCCACGCCCCTTTGCCTAGAAGCCCCTAAACCCATTGAAATAGCATTGGGGGTTTAAATTCGTTAGGCCCCGCCCCTTTGGGTTCAGAAGCCCAGAATACCATTCAGAGTATAGACCATGAAATGGCTGAGGGTTGAGATACTTTTGGCCACGCCCCTTTTGCCTAGAAGCCCCTAAACCCATTGAAATAGCATTGGGGGTTTAAATTCGTTAGGCCACGCCCCTTTGGGTCCAGAATCCCAGAATGCCATTCAGAGTATAGACCATGACATGGCTGAGGGTTGAGATACTTTTGGCCACGCCCCTTTGCCTAGAAGCCCCTAAACCCATTGAAATAGCATTGGGGGTTTAAATTCGTTAGGCCCCGCCCCTTTGGGTCCAGAAGCCCAGAATACCATTCAGAGTATAGAACATAACCTGGCTGAGGGTTGAGATTCTTTTGGCCACGCCCCTTTTGCCTAGAAGCCCCTAAACCCATTGAAATAGCATTGGGGGTTTAAATTCGTTAGCCCCCGCCCCTTTGGGTCCAGAACCCCAGAATACCATTCAGAGTATAGACCATGACATGGCTGAGGGTTGAGATACTTTTGGCCACGCCCCTTTGCCTAGAAGCCCCTAAACCCATTGAAATAGCATTGTGGGTTTAAATTCGTTAGGCCCCGCCCCTTTGGGTCCAGAAGCCCAGAATACCATTCAGAGTATAGACCATGAAATGGCTGAGGGTTGAGATACTTTTGGCCACGCCCCTTTTGCCTAGAAGCCCCTAAACCCATTGAAATAGCATTGGGGGTTTAAATTCGTTAGGCCACGCCCCTTTGGGTCCAGAATCCCAGAATGCCATTCAGAGTATAGACCATGACATGGCTGAGGGTTGAGATACTTTTGGCCACGCCCCTTTTGCCTAGAAGCTCCTAAACCCATTGAAATAGCATTGGGGGTTTAAATTCGTTAGGCCCCGCCCCTTTGGGTCCAGAAGCCCAGAATACCATTCAGAATATAGAACATAACCTGGCTGAGGGTTGAGATTCTTTTGGCCACGCCCCTTTTGCCTAGAAGCCCCTAAACCCATTGAAATAGCATTGGGGGTTTAAATTCGTTAGCCCCCGCCCCTTTGGGTCCAGAAGCCCAGAATACCATTCAGAGTATAGACCATGACATGGCTGAGGGTTGAGATACTTTTGGCCACGCCCCTTTGCCTAGAAGCCCCTAAACCCATTGAAATAGCATTGGGGGTTTAAATTCGTTAGGCCACGCCCCTTTGGGTCCAGAATTTCAGAATGCCATTCAGAGTATAGACCATGACATGGCTGAGGGTTGAGATACTTTTGGCCACGCCACTTTGCCTAGAAGCCCCTAAACCCATTGAAATAGCATTGGGGGTTTAAATTCGTTAGGCCCCGCCCCTTTGGGTCCAGAAGCCCAGAATGCCATTCAGAGTATAGACCATGACATGGCTGAGGGTTGAGATACTTTTGGCCACGCCCCTTTGCCTAGAAGCCCCTAAACCCATTGAAATAGCATTGGGGGTTTAAATTCGTTAGGCCCCGCCCCTTTGGGTCCAGAAGCCCAGAATGCCATTCAGAGTATAGACCATGACATGGCTGAGGGTTGAGATACTTTTGGCCACGCCCCTTTTGCCTAGAAGCCCCTAAACCCATTAAAATAGCATTGGGGGTTTAAATTCGTTAGGCCCCGCCCCTTTGGGTCCAGAAGCACAGAATACCATTCAGAGTATAGACCATGACATGGCTGAGGGTTGAGATACTTTTGGCCATGCCCCTATTGCCTAGAAGCCCCTAAACCCATTGAAATAGCATTGGGGGTTTAAATTCGTTAGCCCCCGCCCCTTTGGGTCCAGAAGCCCAGAATACCATTCAGAGTATAGACCATGACATGGCTGAGTGTTGAGATACTTTTGGCCACGCCCCTTTGCCTAGAAGCCCCTAAACCCATTGAAATAGCATTGGGGGTTTAAATTCGTTAGGCCCCGCCCCTTTAGGTCCAGAAGCCCATAATACCATTCAGAGTATAGACCATGACATGGCTGAGGATTGAGATACTTTTGGCCACGCCCCTTTGCCTAGAAGCCCCTAAACCCCATGAAATAGCATTGGGGGTTTAAATTCGTTAGGCCCCGCCCCTTTGGGTCCAGAAGCCCAGAATGCCATTCAGAGTATAGACCATGACATGGCTGAGGGTTGAGTTACTTTTGGCCACGCCCCTTTTGCCTAGAAGCCCCTAAACCCATTGAAATAGCATTGGGGATTTAAATTCGTTAGGCCCCGCCCCTTTGGGTCCAGAAGCCCAGAATACCATTCAGAGTATAGAACATAACCTGGCTGAGGGTTGAGATTCTTTTGGCCACGCCCCTTTTGCCTAGAAGCCCCTAAACCCATTGAAATAGCATTGGGGGTTTAAATTCGTTAGCCCCCGCCCCTTTGGGTCCAGAAGCCCAGAATACCATTCAGAGTATAGACCATGACATGGCTGAGGGTTGAGATACTTTTGGCCATGCCCCTTTTGCCTAGAAGCTCCTAAACCCATTGAAATAGCATTGGGGGTTTAAATTCGTTAGGCCCCGCCCCTTTGGGTCCAGAAGCCCAGAATACCATTCAGAGTATAGACCATGACATGGCTGAGGGTTGAGATACTTTTGGCCACGCCCCTTTGCCTAGAAGCCCCTAAACCCATTGAAATAGCATTGGGGGTTTAAATTCGTTAGGCCCCGCCCCTTTGGGTCCAGAAGCCCAGAATACCATTCAGAGTATAGAACATAACCTGGCTGAGGGTTGAGATTCTTTTGGCCACGCCCCTTTTGCCTAGAAGCCCCTAAACCCATTGAAATAGCATTGGGGGTTTAAATTCGTTAGCCCCCGCCACTTTGGGTCCAGAAGCCCAGTATACCATTCAGAGTATAGACCATGACATGGCTGAGGGTTGAGATACTTTTGGCCACGCCCCTTTGCCTAGAAGCCCCTAAACCCATTGAAATAGCATTGTGGGTTTAAATTCGTTAGGCCCCGCCCCTTTGGGTCCAGAAGCCCAGAATACCATTCAGAGTATAGACCATGAAATGGCTGAGGGTTGAGATACTTTTGGCCACGCCCCTTTTGCCTAGAAGCCCCTAAACCCATTGAAATAGCATTGGGGGTTTAAATTCGTTAGGCCACGCCCCTTTGGGTCCAGAATCCCAGAATGCCATTCAGAGTATAGACCATGACATGGCTGAGAATTGAGATACTTTTGGCCACGCCCCTTTGCCTAGAAGCCCCTAAACCCATTGAAATAGCATTGGGGGTTTAAATTCGTTAGGCCCCGCCCCTTTGGGTCCAGAAGCCCAGAATGCCATTCAGAGTATAGACCATGACATGGCTGAGGGTTGAGATACTTTTGGCCACGCCCCTTTTTCCTAGAAGCCCCTAAACCCATTGAAATAGCATTGGGGGTTTAAATTCGTTAGCCCCCGCCCCTTTGGGTCCAGAAGCCCAGAATACCATTCAGAGTATAGACCATGACATGGCTGAGGGTTGAGATACTTTTGGCCACGCCCCTTTGCCTAGAAGCCCCTAAACCCATTGAAATAGCATTGGGGGTTTAAATTCGTTAGCCCCCACCCCTTTGGGTCCAGAAGCCCAGAATACCATTCAGAGTATAGACCATGACATGGCTGAGGGTTGAGATACTTTTGGCCACGCCCCTTTGCCTAGAAGCCCCTAAACCCATTGAAATAGCATTGGGGGTTTAAATTCGTTAGGCCCCGCCCCTTTGGGTCCAGAAGCCCAGAATGCCATTCAGAGTATAGACCATGACATGGCTGAGGGTTGAGATACTTTTGGCCACGCCCCTTTGCCTAGAAGCCCCTTAACCCATTGAAATAGCATTGGGGGTTTAAATTCGTTAGGCCCCGCCCCTTTGGGTCCAGAAGCCCAGAATACCATTCAGAGTATAGACCATGACATGGCTGAGGGTTGAGATACATTTGGCCACGCCCCTTTTGCCTAGAAGCTCCTAAACCCATTGAAATAGCATTGGGGGTTTAAATTCGTTAGGCCCCGCCCCTTTGGGTCCAGAAGCCCAGAATACCATTCAGAGTATAGACCATGACATGGCTGAGGGTTGAGATACTTTTGGCCACGCCCCTTTGCCTAGAAGCCCCTAAACCCATTGAAATAGCATTGGGGGTTTAAATTCGTTAGGCCCCGCCCCTTTGGGTCCAGAAGCCCAGAATACCATTCAGAGTATAGAACATAACCTGGCTGAGGGTTGAGATTCTTTTGGCCACGCCCCTTTTGCCTAGAAGCCCCTAAACCCATTGAAATAGCATTGGGGGTTTAAATTTCGTTAGCCCCCGCCCCTTTGGGTCCAGAAGCCCAGAATACCATTCAGAGTATAGACCATGACATGGCTGAGGGTTGAGATACTTTTGGCCACGCCCCTTTGCCTAGAAGCCCCTAAACCCATTGAAATAGCATTGTGGGTTTAAATTCGTTAGGCCCCGCCCCTTTGGGTCCAGAAGCCCAGAATACCATTCAGAGTATAGACCATGAAATGGCTGAGGGTTGAGATACTTTTGGCCACGCCCCTTTTGCCTAGAAGCCCCTAAACCCATTGAAATAGCATTGGGGGTTTAAATTCGTTAGGCCACGCCCCTTTGGGTCCAGAATCCCAGAATGCCATTCAGAGTATAGACCATGACATGGCTGAGGGTTGAGATACTTTTGGCCACGCCCCTTTTGCCTAGAAGCTCCTAAACCCATTGAAATAGCATTGGGGGTTTAAATTCGTTAGGCCCCGCCCCTTTGGGTCCAGAAGCCCAGAATGCCATTCAGAGTATAGAACATGACATGGCTGAGGGTTGAGATACTTTTGGCCACGCCCCTTTGCCTAGAAGCCCCTAAACCCATTGAAATAGCATTGGGGGTTTAAATTCGTTAGGCCCCGCCCCTTTGGGTCCAGAAGCCCAGAATACCATTCAGAGTATAGACCATGAAATGGCTGAGGGTTGAGATACTTTTGGCCATGCCCCTTTTGCCTAGAAGCCCCTAAACCCATTGAAATAGCATTGGGGGTTTAAATTCGTTAGGCCACGCCCCTTTGGGTCCAGAATCCCAGAATGCCATTCAAAGTATAGACCATGACCTGGCTGAGGGTTGAGATTCTTTTGGCCACGCCCCTTTTGCCTAGAAGCCCCTAAACCCATTGAAATAGCATTGGGGGTTTAAATTCGTTAGGCCACGCCCCTTTGGGTCCAGAATCCCAGAATACCATTCAGAGTATAGAACATGACATGGCTGAGGGTTGAAATACTTTTGGCCACGCCCCTTTGCCTAGAAGCCCCTAAACCCATTGAAATAGCATTGGGAGTTTAAATTCGTTAGGCCCCGCCCCTTTGGGTACAGAAGCCCAGAATGCCATTCAGAGTATAGACCATGACATGGCTGAGGGTTGAGATACTTTTGGCCACGCCACTTTTGCCTAGAAGCCCCTAAACCCATTGAAATAGCATTGGGGGTTTAAATTCGTTAGGCCCCGCCCCTTTGGGTCCAGAAGCCCAGAATACCATTCAGAGTATAGACCATGACCTGGCTGAGGGTTGAGATTCTTTTGGCCACGCCCCTTTTGCCTAGAAGCCCCTAAACCCATTGAAATAGCATTGGGGGTTTAAATTAGTTAGGCCCCGCCCCTTTGGGTCCAGAATCCCAGAATGCCATTCAGAGTATAGAACATGACATGGCTGAGGGTTGAGATACTTTTGGCCACGCCCCTTTGCCTAGAAGCCCCTAAACCCATTGAAATAGCATTGGGGGTTTAAATTCGTTAGGCCCCGCCCCTTTGGGTCCAGAAGCCCAGAATGCCATTCAGAGTATAGACCATGACATGGCTGAGGGTTGAGATACTTTTGGCCACGCCCCTTTTGCCTAGAAGCCCCTAAACCCATTGAAATAGCATTGGGGGTTTAAATTCGTTAGGCCCCGCCCCTTTGGGTCCAGAAGCCCAGAATACCATTCAGAGTATAGACCATGACATGGCTGAGGGTTGAGATACTTTTGGCCACGCCCCTTTTGCCTAGAAGCCCCTAAACCCATTGAAATAGCATTGGGGGTTTAAATTCGTTAGGCCCCGCCCCTTTGGGTCCAGAAGCCCAGAATACCATTCAGAGTATAGACCATGACATGGCTGAGGGTTGAGATACTTTTGGCCACGCCCCTTTTGCCTAGAAGCCCCTAAACCCATTGAAATAACATTGAAGGTTTAAATTCGTTAGGCCCCGCACCTTTGGGTCCAGAAGCCCAGAATACCATTCAGAGTATAGACCATGACATGGCTGAGGGTTGAGATACTTTTGGCCACGCCCCTTTTGCCTAGAAGCCCCTAAACCCATTGAAATAGCATTGGGGGTTTAAATTCGTTAGGCCCCGCCCCTTTGGGTCCAGAAGCCCAGAATACCATTCAGAGTATAGACCATGACATGGCTGAGGGTTGAGATACTTTTGGCCACGCCCCTTTGCCTAGAAGCCCCTAAACCCCATGAAATAGCATTGGGGGTTTAAATTCGTTAGGCCCCGCCCCTTTGGGTCCAGAAGCCCAGAATGCCATTCAGAGTATAGACCATGACCTGGCTGAGGGTTGAGTTACTTTTGGCCACGCCCCTTTTGCCTAGAAGCCCCTAAACTTATTGAAATAGCATTGGGGGTTTAAATTCGTTAGGCCCCGCCCCTTTGGGTCCAGAAGCCCAGAATACCATTCAGAGTATAGACCATGAAATGGCTGAGGGTTGAGATACTTTTGGCCACGCCCCTTTTGCCTAGAAGCCCCTAAACCCATTGAAATAGCATTGGGGGTTTAAATTCGTTAGGCCACGCCCCTTTGGGTCCAGAATCCCAGAATGCCATTCAGAGTATAGACCATGACATGGCTGAGGGTTGAGATACTTTTGGCCACGCCCCTTTGCCTAGAAGCCCCTAAACCCATTGAAATAGCATTGGGGGTTTAAATTCGTTAGGCCCCGCCCCTTTGGGTCCAGAAGCCCAGAATGCCATTCAGAGTATAGACCATGACATGGCTGAGGGTTGAGATACTTTTGGCCACGCCCCTTTTGCCTAGAAGCCCCTAAACCCATTGAAATAGCATTGGGGTTTAAATTCGTTAGGCCACGCCCCTTTGGGTCCAGAAGCCCATAATACCATTCAGAGTATAGACCATGACCTGGCTGAGGGTTGAGTTACTTTTGGCCACGCCCCTTTTGCCTAGAAGCCCCTAAACCCATTGAAATAGCATTGGGGTTTAAATTCGTTAGGCCACGCCCCTTTGGGTCCAGAAGCCCAGAATACCATTCAGAGTATAGACCATGACATGGCTGAGGGTTGAGATACTTTTGGCCACGCCCCTAATTCCTAGAAGCCCCTAAACCCATTGAAATAGCATTGGGGGTTTAAATTCGTTAGGCCACGCCCCTTTGGGTCCAGAAGCCCAGAATACCATTCAGAGTATAGACCATGACATGGCTGAGGGTGTAGTTACTTTTGGCCACGCCCCTTTTGCCTAGAAGCCCCTAAACCCATTGAAATAGCATTGGGGGTTTAAATTCGTTAGCCCCCGCCCCTTTGGGTCCAGAAGCCCAGAATACCATTCAGAGTATAGACCATGACATGGCTGAGGGTTGAGATACTTTTGGCCACGCCCCTTTGCCTAGAAGCCCCTAAACCCATTGAAATAGCATTGGGGGTTTAAATTCGTTAGGCCCCGCCCCTTTGGGTTCAGAAGCCCAGAATACCATTCAGAGTATAGACCATGAAATGGCTGAGGGTTGAGATACTTTTGGCCACGCCCCTTTTGCCTAGAAGCCCCTAAACCCATTGAAATAGCATTGGGGGTTTAAATTCGTTAGGCCACGCCCCTTTGGGTCCAGAATCCCAGAATGCCATTCAGAGTATAGACCATGACATGGCTGAGGGTTGAGATACTTTTGGCCACGCCCCTTTGCCTAGAAGCCCCTAAACCCATTGAAATAGCATTGGGGGTTTAAATTCGTTAGGCCCCGCCCCTTTGGGTCCAGAAGCCCAGAATACCATTCAGAGTATAGAACATAACCTGGCTGAGGGTTGAGATTCTTTTGGCCACGCCCCTTTTGCCTAGAAGCCCCTAAACCCATTGAAATAGCATTGGGGGTTTAAATTCGTTAGCCCCCGCCCCTTTGGGTCCAGAACCCCAGAATACCATTCAGAGTATAGACCATGACATGGCTGAGGGTTGAGATACTTTTGGCCACGCCCCTTTGCCTAGAAGCCCCTAAACCCATTGAAATAGCATTGTGGGTTTAAATTCGTTAGGCCCCGCCCCTTTGGGTCCAGAAGCCCAGAATACCATTCAGAGTATAGACCATGAAATGGCTGAGGGTTGAGATACTTTTGGCCACGCCCCTTTTGCCTAGAAGCCCCTAAACCCATTGAAATAGCATTGGGGGTTTAAATTCGTTAGGCCACGCCCCTTTGGGTCCAGAATCCCAGAATGCCATTCAGAGTATAGACCATGACATGGCTGAGGGTTGAGATACTTTTGGCCACGCCCCTTTTGCCTAGAAGCTCCTAAACCCATTGAAATAGCATTGGGGGTTTAAATTCGTTAGGCCCCGCCCCTTTGGGTCCAGAAGCCCAGAATACCATTCAGAATATAGAACATAACCTGGCTGAGGGTTGAGATTCTTTTGGCCACGCCCCTTTTGCCTAGAAGCCCCTAAACCCATTGAAATAGCATTGGGGGTTTAAATTCGTTAGCCCCCGCCCCTTTGGGTCCAGAAGCCCAGAATACCATTCAGAGTATAGACCATGACATGGCTGAGGGTTGAGATACTTTTGGCCACGCCCCTTTGCCTAGAAGCCCCTAAACCCATTGAAATAGCATTGGGGGTTTAAATTCGTTAGGCCACGCCCCTTTGGGTCCAGAATTTCAGAATGCCATTCAGAGTATAGACCATGACATGGCTGAGGGTTGAGATACTTTTGGCCACGCCACTTTGCCTAGAAGCCCCTAAACCCATTGAAATAGCATTGGGGGTTTAAATTCGTTAGGCCCCGCCCCTTTGGGTCCAGAAGCCCAGAATGCCATTCAGAGTATAGACCATGACATGGCTGAGGGTTGAGATACTTTTGGCCACGCCCCTTTGCCTAGAAGCCCCTAAACCCATTGAAATAGCATTGGGGGTTTAAATTCGTTAGGCCCCGCCCCTTTGGGTCCAGAAGCCCAGAATGCCATTCAGAGTATAGACCATGACATGGCTGAGGGTTGAGATACTTTTGGCCACGCCCCTTTTGCCTAGAAGCCCCTAAACCCATTAAAATAGCATTGGGGGTTTAAATTCGTTAGGCCCCGCCCCTTTGGGTCCAGAAGCACAGAATACCATTCAGAGTATAGACCATGACATGGCTGAGGGTTGAGATACTTTTGGCCATGCCCCTATTGCCTAGAAGCCCCTAAACCCATTGAAATAGCATTGGGGGTTTAAATTCGTTAGCCCCCGCCCCTTTGGGTCCAGAAGCCCAGAATACCATTCAGAGTATAGACCATGACATGGCTGAGTGTTGAGATACTTTTGGCCACGCCCCTTTGCCTAGAAGCCCCTAAACCCATTGAAATAGCATTGGGGGTTTAAATTCGTTAGGCCCCGCCCCTTTAGGTCCAGAAGCCCATAATACCATTCAGAGTATAGACCATGACATGGCTGAGGATTGAGATACTTTTGGCCACGCCCCTTTGCCTAGAAGCCCCTAAACCCCATGAAATAGCATTGGGGGTTTAAATTCGTTAGGCCCCGCCCCTTTGGGTCCAGAAGCCCAGAATGCCATTCAGAGTATAGACCATGACATGGCTGAGGGTTGAGTTACTTTTGGCCACGCCCCTTTTGCCTAGAAGCCCCTAAACCCATTGAAATAGCATTGGGGATTTAAATTCGTTAGGCCCCGCCCCTTTGGGTCCAGAAGCCCAGAATACCATTCAGAGTATAGAACATAACCTGGCTGAGGGTTGAGATTCTTTTGGCCACGCCCCTTTTGCCTAGAAGCCCCTAAACCCATTGAAATAGCATTGGGGGTTTAAATTCGTTAGCCCCCGCCCCTTTGGGTCCAGAAGCCCAGAATACCATTCAGAGTATAGACCATGACATGGCTGAGGGTTGAGATACTTTTGGCCATGCCCCTTTTGCCTAGAAGCTCCTAAACCCATTGAAATAGCATTGGGGGTTTAAATTCGTTAGGCCCCGCCCCTTTGGGTCCAGAAGCCCAGAATACCATTCAGAGTATAGACCATGACATGGCTGAGGGTTGAGATACTTTTGGCCACGCCCCTTTGCCTAGAAGCCCCTAAACCCATTGAAATAGCATTGGGGGTTTAAATTCGTTAGGCCCCGCCCCTTTGGGTCCAGAAGCCCAGAATACCATTCAGAGTATAGAACATAACCTGGCTGAGGGTTGAGATTCTTTTGGCCACGCCCCTTTTGCCTAGAAGCCCCTAAACCCATTGAAATAGCATTGGGGGTTTAAATTCGTTAGCCCCCGCCACT
Organism: Crinia signifera; assembly: GCF_055691185.1. Taxonomy (NCBI): domain Eukaryota; kingdom Metazoa; phylum Chordata; class Amphibia; order Anura; family Myobatrachidae; genus Crinia; species Crinia signifera. The sequence continues at coordinate 166,325 of NW_028142049.1, forward strand.
TTGGGTCCAGAAGCCCAGTATACCATTCAGAGTATAGACCATGACATGGCTGAGGGTTGAGATACTTTTGGCCACGCCCCTTTGCCTAGAAGCCCCTAAACCCATTGAAATAGCATTGTGGGTTTAAATTCGTTAGGCCCCGCCCCTTTGGGTCCAGAAGCCCAGAATACCATTCAGAGTATAGACCATGAAATGGCTGAGGGTTGAGATACTTTTGGCCACGCCCCTTTTGCCTAGAAGCCCCTAAACCCATTGAAATAGCATTGGGGGTTTAAATTCGTTAGGCCACGCCCCTTTGGGTCCAGAATCCCAGAATGCCATTCAGAGTATAGACCATGACATGGCTGAGAATTGAGATACTTTTGGCCACGCCCCTTTGCCTAGAAGCCCCTAAACCCATTGAAATAGCATTGGGGGTTTAAATTCGTTAGGCCCCGCCCCTTTGGGTCCAGAAGCCCAGAATGCCATTCAGAGTATAGACCATGACATGGCTGAGGGTTGAGATACTTTTGGCCACGCCCCTTTTTCCTAGAAGCCCCTAAACCCATTGAAATAGCATTGGGGGTTTAAATTCGTTAGGCCCCGCCCCTTTGGGTCCAGAAGCCCAGAATACCATTCAGAGTATAGACCATGACCTGGCTGAGGGTTGAGATTCTTTTGGCCACGCCCCTTTTGCCTAGAAGCCCCTAAACCCATTGAAATAGCATTGGGGGTTTAAATTCGTTAGGCCACGCCCCTTTGGGTCCAGAATCCCAGAATCCCATTCAGAGTATAGAACATGACATGGCTGAGGGTTGAGATACTTTTGGCCACGCCCCTTTGCCTAGAAGCCCCTAAACCCATTGAAATAGCATTGGGGGTTTAAATTCGTTAGGCCCCGCCCCTTTGGGTCCAGAATCCCAGAATGCCATTCAGAGTATAGACCATGACATGGCTGAGGGTTGAGATACTTTTGGACACGCCCCTTTTGCCTAGAAGCCCCTAAACCCATTGAAATAGCATTGGGGGTTTAAATTCGTTAGGCCCCGCCCCTTTGGGTCCAGAAGCCCAGAATACCATTCAGAGTATAGAACATAACCTGGCTGAGGGTTGAGATTCTTTTGGCCACGCCCCTTTTGCCTAGAAGCCCCTAAACCCATTGAAATAACATTGGGGGTTTAAATTCGTTAGGCCCCGCCCCTTTGGGTCCAGAAGCCCAGAATACCATTCAGAGTATAGACCATGACATGGCTGAGGGTTGAGATACATTTGGCCACGCCCCTTTTGCCTAGAAGCCCCTAAACCCATTGAAATAGCATTGGGGGTTTAAATTCGTTAGGCCACGCCCCTTTGGGTCCAGAAGCCCAGAATACCATTCAGAGTATAGATCATGACATGGCTGAGGGTTGAGTTACTTTTGGCCACGCCCCTTTTGCCTAGAAGCCCCTAAACCCATTGAAATAGCATTGGGGGTTTAAATTCGTTAGCCCCCGCCCCTTTGGGTCCAGAAGCCCAGAATACCATTCAGAGTATAGACCATGACATGGCTGAGGGTTGAGTTACTTTTGGCCACGCCGCTTTTGCCTAGAAGCCCCTAAACCCATTGAAATAGCATTGGGGGTTTAAATTCGTTAGGCCCCGCCCCTTTGGGTTCAGAAGCCCAGAATACCATTCAGAGTATAGACCATGAAATGGCTGAGGGTTGAGATACTTTTGGCCACGCCCCTTTTGCCTAGAAGCCCCTAAACCCATTGAAATAGCATTGGGGGTTTAAATTCGTTAGGCCCCGCCCCTTTGGGTCCAGAAGCCCAGAATACCAATCAGAGTATAGACCATGACCTGGCTGAGGGTTGAGATTCTTTTGGCCACGCCCCTTTTGCCTAGAAGCCCCTAAACCCATTGAAATAGCATTGGGGGTTTAAATTCGTTAGGCCACGCCCCTTTGGGTCCAGAATCCCAGAATGCCATTCAGAGTATAGAACATGACATGGCTGAGGGTTGAGATACTTTTGGCCACGCCCCTTTGCCTAGAAGCCCCTAAACCCATTGAAATAGCATTGGGGGTTTAAATTCGTTAGGCCCCGCCCCTTTGGGTCCAGAAGCCCAGAATGCCATTCAGAGTATAGACCATGACATGGCTGAGGGTTGAGATACTTTTGGCCACGCCCCTTTTGCCTAGAAGCCCCTAAACCCATTGAAATAGCATTGGGGGTTTAAATTCGTTAGGCCCCGCCCCTTTGGGTCCAGAAGCCCAGAATACCATTCAGAGTATAGACCATGACATGGCTGAGGGTTGAGATACTTTTGGCCACGCCCCTTTTGCCTAGAAGCCCCTAAACCCATTGAAATAACATTGAAGGTTTAAATTCGTTAGGCCCCGCACCTTTGGGTCCAGAAGCCCAGAATACCATTCAGAGTATAGACCATGACATGGCTGAGGGTTGAGATACTTTTGGCCACGCCCCTTTTGCCTAGAAGCCCCTAAACCCATTGAAATAGCATTGGGGGTTTAAATTCATTAGGCCCCGCCCCTTTGGGTCCAGAAGCCCAGAATACCATTCAGAGTATAGACCATGACATGGCTGAGGGTTGAGATACTTTTGGCCACGCCCCTTTGCCTAGAAGCCCCTAAACCCCATGAAATAGCATTGGGGTTTAAATTCGTTAGGCCCCGCCCCTTTGGGTCCAGAAGCCCAGAATGCCATTCAGAGTATAGACCATGACCTGGCTGAGGGTTGAGTTACTTTTGGCCACGCCCCTTTTGCCTAGAAGCCCCTAAACTTATTGAAATAGCATTGGGGGTTTAAATTCGTTAGGCCCCGCCCCTTTGGGTCCAGAAGCCCAGAATACCATTCAGAGTATAGACCATGAAATGGCTGAGGGTTGAGATACTTTTGGCCACGCCCCTTTTGCCTAGAAGCCCCTAAACCCATTGAAATAGCATTGGGGGTTTAAATTCGTTAGGCCACGCCCCTTTGGGTCCAGAATCCCAGAATGCCATTCAGAGTATAGACCATGACATGGCTGAGGGTTGAGATACTTTTGGCCACGCCCCTTTGCCTAGAAGCCCCTAAACCCATTGAAATAGCATTGGGGGTTTAAATTCGTTAGGCCCCGCCCCTTTGGGTCCAGAAGCCCAGAATGCCATTCAGAGTATAGACCATGACATGGCTGAGGGTTGAGATACTTTTGGCCACGCCCCTTTGCCTAGAAGCCCCTAAACCCATTGAAATAGCATTGGGGGTTTAAATTCGTTAGGCCCCGCCCCTTTGGGTCCAGAAGCCCAGAATGCCATTCAGAGTATAGACCATGACATGGCTGAGGGTTGAGATACTTTTGGCCACGCCCCTTTTGCCTAGAAGCCCCTAAACCCATTGAAATAGCATTGGGGGTTTAAATTCGTTAGGCCCCGCCCCTTTGGGTCCAGAAGCCCAGAATGCCATTCAGAGTATAGACCATGACATGGCTGAGGGTTGAAATACTTTTGGCCACGCCCCTTTTGCCTAGAAGCCCCTAAACCCATTGAAATAGCATTGGGGATTTAAATTCGTTAGGCCCCGCCCCTTTGGGTCCAGAAGCCCAGAATACCATTCAGAGTATAGAACATAACCGGGCTGAGGGTTGAGATTCTTTTGGCCACGCCCCTTTTGCCTAGAAGCCCCTAAACCCATTGAAATAGCATTGGGGGTTTAAATTCGTTATCCCCCGCCCCTTTGGGTCCAGAAGCCCAGAATACCATTCAGAGTATAGACCATGACATGGCTGAGGGTTGAGATACTTTTGGCCACGCCCCTTTTGCCTAGAAGCTCCTAAACCCATTGAAATAGCATTGGGGGTTTAAATTCGTTAGGCCCCGTCCCTTTGGGTCCAGAAGCCCAGAATACCATTCAGAGTATAGACCATGACATGGCTGAGGGTTGAGATACTTTTGGCCACGCCCCTTTGCCTAGAAGCCCCTAAACCCATTGAAATAGCATTGGGGGTTTAAATTCGTTAGGCCCCGCCCCTTTGGGTCCAGAAGCCCAGAATACCATTCAGAGTATAGAACATAACCTGGCTGAGGGTTGAGATTCTTTTGGCCACGCCCCTTTTGCCTAGAAGCCCCTAAACCCATTGAAATAGCATTGGGGGTTTAAATTCGTTAGCCCCCGCCACTTTGGGTCCAGAAGCCCAGAATACCATTCAGAGTATAGACCATGACATGGCTGAGGGTTGAGATACTTTTGGCCACGCCCCTTTGCCTAGAAGCCCCTAAACCCATTGAAATAGCATTGTGGGTTTAAATTCGTTAGGCCCCGCCCCTTTGGGTCCAGAAGCCCAGAATACCATTCAGAGTATAGACCATGAAATGGCTGAGGGTTGAGATACTTTTGGCCACGCCCCTTTTGCCTAGAAGCCCCTAAACCCATTGAAATAGCATTGGGGGTTTAAATTCGTTAGGCCACGCCCCTTTGGGTCCAGAATCCCAGAATGCCATTCAGAGTATAGACCATGACATGGCTGAGAATTGAGATACTTTTGGCCACGCCCCTTTGCCTAGAAGCCCCTAAACCCATTGAAATAGCATTGGGGGTTTAAATTCGTTAGGCCCCGCCCCTTTGGGTCCAGAAGCCCAGAATGCCATTCAGAGTATAGACCATGACATGGCTGAGGGTTGAGATACTTTTGGCCACGCCCCTTTTTCCTAGAAGCCCCTAAACCCATTGAAATAGCATTGGGGGTTTAAATTCGTTAGGCCCCGCCCCTTTGGGTCCAGAAGCCCAGAATACCATTCAGAGTATAGACCATGACCTGGCTGAGGGTTGAGATTCTTTTGGCCACGCCCCTTTTGCCTAGAAGCCCCTAAACCCATTGAAATAGCATTGGGGGTTTAAATTCGTTAGGCCACGCCCCTTTGGGTCCAGAATCCCAGAATCCCATTCAGAGTATAGAACATGACATGGCTGAGGGTTGAGATACTTTTGGCCACGCCCCTTTGCCTAGAAGCCCCTAAACCCATTGAAATAGCATTGGGGGTTTAAATTCGTTAGGCCCCGCCCCTTTGGGTCCAGAATCCCAGAATGCCATTCAGAGTATAGACCATGACATGGCTGAGGGTTGAGATACTTTTGGACACGCCCCTTTTGCCTAGAAGCCCCTAAACCCATTGAAATAGCATTGGGGGTTTAAATTCGTTAGGCCCCGCCCCTTTGGGTCCAGAAGCCCAGAATACCATTCAGAGTATAGAACATAACCTGGCTGAGGGTTGAGATTCTTTTGGCCACGCCCCTTTTGCCTAGAAGCCCCTAAACCCATTGAAATAACATTGGGGGTTTAAATTCGTTAGGCCCCGCCCCTTTGGGTCCAGAAGCCCAGAATACCATTCAGAGTATAGACCATGACATGGCTGAGGGATGAGATACTTTTGGCCACGCCCCTTTTGCCTAGAAGCCCCTAAACCCATTGAAATAGCATTGGGGGTTTAAATTCGTTAGGCCACGCCCCTTTGGGTCCAGAAGCCCAGAATACCATTCAGAGTATAGACCATGACATGGCTGAGGGTTGAGTTACTTTTGGCCACGCCCCTTTTGCCTAGAAGCCCCTAAACCCATTGAAATAGCATTGGGGGTTTAAATTCGTTAGCCCCCGCCCCTTTGGGTCCAGAAGCCCAGAATACCATTCAGAGTATAGACCATGACATGGCTGAGGGTTGAGTTACTTTTGGCCACGCCGCTTTTGCCTAGAAGCCCCTAAACCCATTGAAATAGCATTGGGGGTTTAAATTCGTTAGGCCCCGCCCCTTTGGGTTCAGAAGCCCAGAATACCATTCAGAGTATAGACCATGAAATGGCTGAGGGTTGAGATACTTTTGGCCACGCCCCTTTTGCCTAGAAGCCCCTAAACCCATTGAAATAGCATTGGGGGTTTAAATTCGTTAGGCCCCGCCCCTTTGGGTCCAGAAGCCCAGAATACCAATCAGAGTATAGACCATGACCTGGCTGAGGGTTGAGATTCTTTTGGCCACGCCCCTTTTGCCTAGAAGCCCCTAAACCCATTGAAATAGCATTGGGGGTTTAAATTCGTTAGGCCACGCCCCTTTGGGTCCAGAATCCCAGAATGCCATTCAGAGTATAGAACATGACATGGCTGAGGGTTGAGATACTTTTGGCCACGCCCCTTTGCCTAGAAGCCCCTAAACCCATTGAAATAGCATTGGGGGTTTAAATTCGTTAGGCCCCGCCCCTTTGGGTCCAGAAGCCCAGAATGCCATTCAGAGTATAGACCATGACATGGCTGAGGGTTGAGATACTTTTGGCCACGCCCCTTTTGCCTAGAAGCCCCTAAACCCATTGAAATAGCATTGGGGGTTTAAATTCGTTAGGCCCCGCCCCTTTGGGTCCAGAAGCCCAGAATACCATTCAGAGTATAGACCATGACATGGCTGAGGGTTGAGATACTTTTGGCCACGCCCCTTTTGCCTAGAAGCCCCTAAACCCATTGAAATAACATTGAAGGTTTAAATTCGTTAGGCCCCGCACCTTTGGGTCCAGAAGCCCAGAATACCATTCAGAGTATAGACCATGACATGGCTGAGGGTTGAGATACTTTTGGCCACGCCCCTTTTGCCTAGAAGCCCCTAAACCCATTGAAATAGCATTGGGGGTTTAAATTCATTAGGCCCCGCCCCTTTGGGTCCAGAAGCCCAGAATACCATTCAGAGTATAGACCATGACATGGCTGAGGGTTGAGATACTTTTGGCCACGCCCCTTTGCCTAGAAGCCCCTAAACCCCATGAAATAGCATTGGGGGTTTAAATTCGTTAGGCCCCGCCCCTTTGGGTCCAGAAGCCCAGAATGCCATTCAGAGTATAGACCATGACCTGGCTGAGGGTTGAGTTACTTTTGGCCACGCCCCTTTTGCCTAGAAGCCCCTAAACTTATTGAAATAGCATTGGGGGTTTAAATTCGTTAGGCCCCGCCCCTTTGGGTCCAGAAGCCTAGAATACCATTCAGAGTATAGACCATGAAATGGCTGAGGGTTGAGATACTTTTGGCCACGCCCCTTTTGCCTAGAAGCCCCTAAACCCATTGAAATAGCATTGGGGGTTTAAATTCGTTAGGCCACGCCCCTTTGGGTCCAGAATCCCAGAATTCCATTCAGAGTATAGACCATGACATGGCTGAGGGTTGAGATACTTTTGGCCACGCCCCTTTGCCTAGAAGCCCCTAAACCCATTGAAATAGCATTGGGGGTTTAAATTCGTTAGGCCCCGCCCCTTTGGGTCCAGAAGCCCAGAATGCCATTCAGAGTATAGACCATGACATGGCTGAGGGTTGAGATACTTTTGGCCACGCCCCTTTGCCTAGAAGCCCCTAAACCCATTGAAATAGCATTGGGGGTTTAAATTCGTTAGGCCCCGCCCCTTTGGGTCCAGAAGCCCAGAATGCCATTCAGAGTATAGACCATGACATGGCTGAGGGTTGAGATACTTTTGGCCACGCCCCTTTTGCCTAGAAGCCCCTAAACCCATTGAAATAGCATTGGGGGTTTAAATTCGTTAGGCCCCGCCCCTTTGGGTCCAGAAGCCCAGAATACCATTCAGAGTATAGACCATGACATGGCTGAGGGTTGAGATACTTTTGGCCACGCCCCTTTTGCCTAGAAGCCCCTAAACCCATTGAAATAACATTGAAGGTTTAAATTCGTTAGGCCCCGCACCTTTGGGTCCAGAAGCCCAGAATACCATTCAGAGTATAGACCATGACATGGCTGAGGGTTGAGATACTTTTGGCCACGCCCCTTTTGCCTAGAAGCCCCTAAACCCATTGAAATAGCATTGGGTGTTTAAATTCGTTAGCCCCCGCCCCTTTGGGTTCAGAAGCCCAGAATACCATTCAGAGTATAGACCATGACATGGCTGAGGGTTGAGATACTTTTGGCCACGCCCCTTCGCCTAGAAGCCCCTAAACCCATTGAAATAGCATTGGGGGTTTAAATTCGTTAGGCCCCGCCCCTTTGGATTCAGAAGCCCAGAATACCATTCAGAGACCATGAAATGGCTGAGGGTTGAGATACTTTTGGCCACGCCCCTTTTGCCTAGAAGCCCCTAAACCCATTGAAATAGCATTGGGGGTTTTAATTCGTTAGGCCACGCCCCTTTGGGTCCAGAATTTCAGAATGCCATTCAGAGTATAGACCATGACATGGCTGAGGGTTGAGATACTTTTGGCCACGCCCCTTTGCCTAGAAGCCCCTAAACCCATTGAAATAGCATTGGGGGTTTAAATTCGTTAGGCCCCGCCCCTTTGGGTCCAGAAGCCCAGAATGCCATTCAGAGTATAGACCATGACATGGCTGAGGGTTGAGATACTTTTGGCCACGCCCCTTTGCCTAGAAGCCCCTTAACCCATTGAAATAGCATTGGGGGTTTAAATTCGTTAGGCCCCGCCCCTTTGGGTCCAGAAGCCCAGAATGCCATTCAGAGTATAGACCATGACATGGCTGAGTATTGAGATACTTTTGGCCACGCCTCTTTTGCCTAGAAGCCCCTAAACCCATTAAAATAGCATTGGGGGTTTAAATTCGTTAGGCCCCGCCCCTTTGGGTCCAGAAGCCTAATATACCATTCAGAGTATAGACCATGACATGGCTGAGTGTTGAGATACTTTTGGCCACGCCTCTTTGCCTAGAAGCCCCTAAACCCATTGAAATAACATTGGGGGTTTAAATTCGTTAGGCCCCGCCCCTTAAGGTCCAGAAGCCCATAATACCATTCAGAGTATAGACCATGACATGGCTGAGGATTGAGATACTTTTGGCCACGCCCCTTTGCCTAGAAGCCCCTAAACCCCATGAAATAGCATTGGGGGTTTAAATTCGTTAGGCCCCGCCCCTTTGGGTCCAGAAGCCCAGAATGCCATTCAGAGTATAGACCATGACATGGCTGAGGGTTGAGTTACTTTTGGCCACGCCCCTTTTGCCTAGAAGCCCCTAAACCCATTGAAATAGCATTGGGGGGTTTAAATTCGTTAGGCCCCGCCCCTTTGGGTCCAGAAGCCCAGAATACCATTCAGAGTATAGTACCATGACATGGCTGAGGGTTGAGATACTTTTGGCCACGCCCCTTTTGCCTAGAAGCCCCTAAACCCATTGAAATAGCATTGGGGGTTTAAATTCGTTAGGCCCCGCCCCTTTGGGTCCAGAAGCCCAGAATACCATTCAGAGTATAGACCATGACATGGCTGAGGGTTGAGATACTTTTGGCCACGCCCTTTGCCTAGAAGCCCCTAAACCTAATGAAATAGCATTGGGGGTTTAAATTCGTTAGGCCCCGCCCCTTTGGGTCCAGAAGCCCAGAATGCCATTCAGAGTATAGACCATGACCTGGCTGAGGGTTGAGTTACTTTTGGCCACGCCCCTTTTGCCTAGAAGCCCCTAAACCCATTTAAATAGCATTGGGGTTTAAATTCGTTAGGCCACGCCCCTTTGGGTCCAGAAGCCCAGAATACCATTCAGAGTATAGACCATGACATGGCTGAGGGTTGAGATACTTTTGGCCACGCCCCTTTTGCCTAGAAGCCCCTAAACCCATTGAAATAACATTGGGGGTTTAAATTCGTTAGGCCCTGCCCCTTTGGGTCCAGAAGCCCAGAATGCCATTCAGAGTATAGACCATGACATGGCTGAGGGTTGAGTTACTTTTGGCCACGCCCCTTTTGCCTAGAAGCCCCTAAACCCATTGAAATAGCTTTGGGGGTTTAAATTCGTTAGGCCCCGCCCCTTTGGGTCCAGAAGCCCAGAATGTCATTCAGAGTATAGACCATGACATGGCTGAGGGTTGAGATACTTTTGGCCACGCCCCTTTTGCCTAGAAGCCCCTAAACCCATTGAAATAGCATTGGGGGTTTAAATTCGTTAGGCCCCGCCCCTTTGGGTCCAGAAGCCCAGAATACCATTCAGAGTATAGACCATGACATGGCTGATGGTTGAGATACTTTTGGCCACGCCCCTTTTGCCTAGAAGCCCCTAAACCCATTGAAATAACATTGAAGGTTTAAATTCGTTAGGCCCCGCCCCTTTGGGTCCAGAAGCCCAGAATACCATTCAGAGTATAGACCATGACATGGCTGAGGGTTGAGATACTTTTGGCCACGCCCCTTTTGCCTAGAAGCTCCTAAACCCATTGAAATAGCATTGGGGGTTTAAATTCGTTAGGCCCCGCCCCTTTGGGTCCAGAAGCCCAGAATACCATTCAGAGTATAGAACATAACCTGGCTGAGGGTTGAGATTCTTTTGGCCACGCCCCTTTTGCCTAGAAGCCCCTAAACCCATTGAAATAGCATTGGGGGTTTAAATTCGTTAGCCCCTGCCCCTTTGGGTCCAGAAGCCCAGAATACCATTCAGAGTATAGACCATGACATGGCTGAGGGTTGAGATACTTTTGGCCACGCCCCTTTTGCCTAGAAGCCCCTAAACCCATTGAAATAACATTGGGGGTTTAAATTCGTTAGGCCCTGCCCCTTTGGGTCCAGAAGCTCAGAATACCATTCAGAGTATAGACCATGATATGGCTGAGGGTTGAGATACTTTTGGCCACGCCCCTTTTGCCTAGAAGCTCCTAAACCCATTGAAATAGCATTGGGGGTTTAAATTCGTTAGGCCCCGCCCCTTTGGGTCCAGAAGCCCAGAATACCATTCAGAGTATAGACCATGACATGGCTGAGGGTTGAGATACTTTTGGCCACGCCCCTTTTGCCTAGAAGCCCCTAAACCCATTGAAATAACATTGAAGGTTTAAATTCGTTAGGCCCCGCCCCTTTGGGTCCAGAAGCCCAGAATACCATTCAGAGTATAGACCATGACATGGCTGAGGGTTGAGATACTTTTGGCCACGCCCCTTTTGCCTAGAAGCTCCTAAACCCATTGAAATAGCATTGGGGGTTTAAATTCGTTAGGCCCCGCCCCTTTGGGTCCAGAAGCCCAGAATACCATTCAGAGTATAGAACATAACCTGGCTGAGGGTTGAGATTCTTTTGGCCACGCCCCTTTTGCCTAGAAGCCCCTAAACCCATTGAAATAGCATTGGGGGTTTAAATTCGTTCGCCCCCGCCCCTTTGGGTCCAGAAGCCCAGAATACCATTCAGAGTATAGACCATGACATGGCTGAGGGTTGAGATACTTTTGGCCACGCCCCTTTGCCTAGAAGCCCCTAAACCCATTGAAATAGCATTGGGGGTTTAAATTCGTTAGGCCCCGCCCCTTTGGGTCCAGAAGCCCAGAATACCATTCAGAGTATAGACCATGACATGGCTGAGGGTTGAGATACTTTTGGCCACGCCCCTTTTGCCTAGAAGCTCCTAAACCCATTGAAATAGCATTGGGGGTTTAAATTCGTTAGGCCCCGCCCCTTTGGGTCCAGAAGCCCAGAATACCATTCAGAGTATAGACCATGACATGGCTGAGGGTTGAGATACTTTTGGCCACGCCCCTTTGCCTAGAAGCCCCTAAACCCATTGAAATAGCATTGGGGGTTTAAATTCGTTAGGCCCCGCCCCTTTGGGTCCAGAAGCCCAGAATACCATTCAGAGTATAGAACATAACCTGGCTGAGGGTTGAGATTCTTTTGGCCACGCCCCTTTTGCCTAGAAGCCCCTAAACCCATTGAAATAGCATTGGGGGTTTAAATTCGTTAGCCCCCGCCCCTTTGGGTCCAGAAGCCCAGAATACCATTCAGAGTATAGACCATGACATGGCTGAGGGTTGAGATACTTTTGGCCACGCCCCTTTTGCCTAGAAGCCCCTAAACCCATTGAAATAACATTGGGGGTTTAAATTCGTTAGGCCCTGCCCCTTTGGGTCCAGAAGCCCAGAATACCATTCAGAGTATAGACCATGACATGGCTGAGGGTTGAGATACTTTTGGCCACGCCCCTTTTGCCTAGAAGCTCCTAAACCCATTGAAATAGCATTGGGGGTTTAAATTCGTTAGGCCCCGCCCATTTGGGTCCAGAAGCCCAGAATACCATTCAGAGTATAGACCATGACATGGCTGAGGGTTGAGATACTTTTGGCCACGCCCCTTTTGCCTAGAAGCCCCTAAACCCATTGAAATAACATTGAAGGTTTAAATTCGTTAGGCCCCGCCCCTTTGGGTCCAGAAGCCCAGAATACCATTCAGAGTATAGACCATGACATGGCTGAGGGTTGAGATACTTTTGGCCACGCCCCTTTTGCCTAGAAGCTCCTAAAGCCATTGAAATAGCATTGGGGGTTTAAATTCGTTAGGCCCCGCCCCTTTGGGTCCAGAAGCCCAGAATACCATTCAGAGTATAGAACATAACCTGGCTGAGGGTTGAGATTCTTTTGGCCACGCCCCTTTTGCCTAGAAGCCCCTAAACCCATTGAAATAGCATTGGGGGTTTAAATTCGTTAGCCCCCGCCCCTTTGGGTCCAGAAGCCCAGAATACCATTCAGAGTATAGACCATGACATGGCTGAGGGTTGAGATACTTTTGGCCACGCCCCTTTTGCCTAGAAGCCCCTAAACCCATTGAAATAACATTGGGGGTTTAAATTCGTTAGGCCCTGCCCCTTTGGGTCCAGAAGCCCAGAATACCATTCAGAGTATAGACCATGACATGGCTGAGGGTTGAGATACTTTTGGCCACGCCCCTTTTGCCTAGAAGCCCCTAAACCCATTGAAATAACATTGGGGGTTTAAATTCGTTAGGCCCTGCCCCTTTGGGTCCAGAAGCCCAGAATACCATTCAGAGTATAGACCATGACATGGCTGAGGGTTGAGATACTTTTGGCCACGCCCCTTTTGCCTAGAAGCTCCTAAACCCATTGAAATAGCATTGGGGGTTTAAATTCGTTAGGCCCCGCCCCTTTGGGTCCAGAAGCCCAGAATACCATTCAGAGTATAGACCATGACATGGCTGAGGGTTGAGATACTTTTGGCCACGCCCCTTTGCCTAGAAGCCCCTAAACCCATTGAAATAGCATTGGGGGTTTAAATTCGTTAGGCCCCGCCCCTTTGGGTCCAGAAGCCCAGAATACCATTCAGAGTATAGAACATAACCTGGCTGAGGGTTGAGATTCTTTTGGCCACGCCCCTTTTGCCTAGAAGCCCCTAAACCCATTGAAATAGCATTGGGGGTTTAAATTCGTTAGCCCCCGCCCCTTTGGGTCCAGAAGCCCAGAATACCATTCAGAGTATAGACCATGACATGGCTGAGGGTTGAGATACTTTTGGCCACGCCCCTTTGCTAGAAGCCCCTAAACCCATTGAAATAGCATTGTGGGTTTAAATTCGTTAGGCCCCGCCCCTTTGGGTCCAGAAGCCCAGAATACCATTCAGAGTATAGACCATGAAATGGCTGAGGGTTGAGATACTTTTGGCCACGCCCCTTTTGCCTAGAAGCCCCTAAACCCATTGAAATAGCATTGGGGGTTTAAATTCGTTAGGCCACGCCCCTTTGGGTCCAGAATCCCAGAATGCCATTCAGAGTATAGACCATGACATGGCTGAGGGTTGAGATACTTTTGGCCACGCCCCTTTTGCCTAGAAGCCCCTAAACCCATTGAAATAGCATTGGGGGTTTACATTAGTTAGGCCACGCCCCTTTGGGTCCAGAATCCCAGAATGCCATTCAGAGTATAGAACATGACATGGCTGAGGGTTGAGATACTTTTGGCCACGCCCCTTTGCCTAGAAGCCCCTAAACCCATTGAAATAGCATTGGGGGTTTAAATTCGTTAGGCCCCGCCCCTTTGGGTCCAGAAGCCCAGAATACCATTCAGAGTATAGACCATGAAATGGCTGAGGGTTGAGATACTTTTGGCCACGCCCCTTTTGCCTAGAAGCCCCTAAACCCATTGAAATAGCATTGGGGGTTTAAATTCGTTAGGCCACGCCCCTTTGGGTCCAGAATCCCAGAATGCCATTCAAAGTATAGACCATGACCTGGCTGAGGGTTGAGATTCTTTTGGCCACGCCCCTTTTGCCTAGAAGCCCCTAAACCCATTGAAATAGCATTGGGGGTTTAAATTCGTTTGGCCACGCCCCTTTGGGTCCAGAATCCCAGAATACCATTCAGAGTATAGAACATGACATGGCTGAGGGTTGAAATACTTTTGGCCACGCCCCTTTGCCTAGAAGCCCCTAAACCCATTGAAATAGCATTGGGGGTTTAAATTCGTTAGGCCACGCCCCTTTGGGTCCAGAATCCCAGAATACCATTCAGAGTATAGACCATGACATGGCTGAGGGTTGAGATACTTTTGGCCACGCCCCTTTTGCCTAGAAGCTCCTAAACCCATTGAAATAGCATTGGGGGTTTAAATTCGTTAGGCCCCGCCCCTTTGGGTCCAGAAGCCCAGAATACCATTCAGAGTATAGACCATGACATGGCTGAGGGTTGAGATACTTTTGGCCACGCCCCTTTGCCTAGAAGCCCCTAAACCCATTGAAATAGCATTGGGGGTTTAAATTCGTTAGGCCCCGCCCCTTTGGGTCCAGAAGCCCAGAATACCATTCAGAGTATAGAACATAACCTGGCTGAGGGTTGAGATTCTTTTGGCCACGCCCCTTTTGCCTAGAAGCCCCTAAACCCATTGAAATAGCATTGGGGGTTTAAATTCGTTAGCCCCCGCCCCTTTGGGTCCAGAAGCCCAGAATACCATTCAGAGTATAGACCATGACATGGCTGAGGGTTGAGATACTTTTGGCCACGCCCCTTTGCCTAGAAGCCCCTAAACCCATTGAAATAGCATTGGGGGTTTAAATTCGTTAGGCCCCGCCCCTTTGGGTCCAGAAGCCCAGAATGCCATTCAGAGTATAGACCATGACATGGCTGAGGGTTGAGATACTTTTGGCCACGCCCCTTTTGCCTAGAAGCCCCTAAACCCATTGAAATAGCATTGGGGGTTTAAATTCGTTAGGCCCCGCCCCTTTGGGTCCAGAAGCCCAGAATACCATTCAGAGTATAGACCATGACATGGCTGAGGGTTGAGATACTTTTGGCCACGCCCCTTTTGCCTAGAAGCCCCTAAACCCATTGAAATAACATTGAAGGTTTAAATTCGTTAGGCCCCGCACCTTTGGGTCCAGAAGCCCAGAATACCATTCAGAGTATAGACCATGACATGGCTGAGGGTTGAGATACTTTTGGCCACGCCCCTTTTGCCTAGAAGCCCCTAAACCCATTGAAATAGCATTGGGTGTTTAAATTCGTTAGCCCCCGCCCCTTTGGGTTCAGAAGCCCAGAATACCATTCAGAGTATAGACCATGACATGGCTGAGGGTTGAGATACTTTTGGCCACGCCCCTTCGCCTAGAAGCCCCTAAACCCATTGAAATAGCATTGGGGGTTTAAATTCGTTAGGCCCCGCCCCTTTGGGTTCAGAAGCCCAGAATACCATTCAGAGACCATGAAATGGCTGAGGGTTGAGATACTTTTGGCCACGCCCCTTTTGCCTAGAAGCCCCTAAACCCATTGAAATAGCATTGGGGGTTTTAATTCGTTAGGCCACGCCCCTTTGGGTCCAGAATTTCAGAATGCCATTCAGAGTATAGACCATGACATGGCTGAGGGTTGAGATACTTTTGGCCACGCCCCTTTGCCTAGAAGCCCCTAAACCCATTGAAATAGCATTGGGGGTTTAAATTCGTTAGGCCCCGCCCCTTTGGGTCCAGAAGCCCAGAATGCCATTCAGAGTATAGACCATGACATGGCTGAGGGTTGAGATACTTTTGGCCACGCCCCTTTGCCTAGAAGCCCCTTAACCCATTGAAATAGCATTGGGGGTTTAAATTCGTTAGGCCCCGCCCCTTTGGGTCCAGAAGCCCAGAATGCCATTCAGAGTATAGACCATGACATGGCTGAGTATTGAGATACTTTTGGCCACGCCTCTTTTGCCTAGAAGCCCCTAAACCCATTAAAATAGCATTGGGGGTTTAAATTCGTTAGGCCCCGCCCCTTTGGGTCCAGAAGCCTAATATACCATTCAGAGTATAGACCATGACATGGCTGAGTGTTGAGATACTTTTGGCCACGCCTCTTTGCCTAGAAGCCCCTAAACCCATTGAAATAACATTGGGGGTTTAAATTCGTTAGGCCCCGCCCCTTAAGGTCCAGAAGCCCATTATACCATTCAGAGTATAGACCATGACATGGCTGAGGATTGAGATACTTTTGGCCACGCCCCTTTGCCTAGAAGCCCCTAAACCCCATGAAATAGCATTGGGGGTTTAAATTCGTTAGGCCCCGCCCCTTTGGGTCCAGAAGCCCAGAATGCCATTCAGAGTATAGACCATGACATGGCTGAGGGTTGAGTTACTTTTGGCCACGCCCCTTTTGCCTAGAAGCCCCTAAACCCATTGAAATAGCATTGGGGGGTTTAAATTCGTTAGGCCCCGCCCCTTTGGGTCCAGATGCCCAGAATACCATTCAGAGTATAGTACCATGACATGGCTGAGGGTTGAGATACTTTTGGCCACGCCCCTTTTGCCTAGAAGCCCCTAAACCCATTGAAATAGCATTGGGGGTTTAAATTCGTTAGGCCCCGCCCCTTTGGGTCCAGAAGCCCAGAATACCATTCAGAGTATAGACCATGACATGGCTGAGGGTTGAGATACTTTTGGCCACGCCCTTTGCCTAGAAGCCCCTAAACCTAATGAAATAGCATTGGGGGTTTAAATTCGTTAGGCCCCGCCCCTTTGGGTCCAGAAGCCCAGAATGCCATTCAGAGTATAGACCATGACCTGGCTGAGGGTTGAGTTACTTTTGGCCACGCCCCTTTTGCCTAGAAGCCCCTAAACCCATTTAAATAGCATTGGGGTTTAAATTCGTTAGGCCACGCCCCTTTGGGTCCAGAAGCCCAGAATACCATTCAGAGTATAGACCATGACATGGCTGAGGGTTGAGATACTTTTGGCCACGCCCCTTTTGCCTAGAAGCCCCTAAACCCATTGAAATAACATTGGGGGTTTAAATTCGTTAGGCCCTGCCCCTTTGGGTCCAGAAGCCCAGAATGCCATTCAGAGTATAGACCATGACATGGCTGAGGGTTGAGTTACTTTTGGCCACGCCCCTTTTGCCTAGAAGCCCCTAAACCCATTGAAATAGCTTTGGGGGTTTAAATTCGTTAGGCCCCGCCCCTTTGGGTCCAGAAGCCCAGAATACCATTCAGAGTATAGACCATGACATGGCTGAGGGTTGAGATACTTTTGGCCACGCCCCTTTTGCCTAGAAGCCCCTAAACCCATTGAAATAGCATTGGGGGTTTAAATTCGTTAGGCCCCGCCCCTTTGGGTCCAGAAGCCCAGAATACCATTCAGAGTATAGACCATGACATGGCTGATGGTTGAGATACTTTTGGCCACGCCCCTTTTGCCTAGAAGCCCCTAAACCCATTGAAATAACATTGAAGGTTTAAATTCGTTAGGCCCCGCCCCTTTGGGTCCAGAAGCCCAGAATACCATTCAGAGTATAGACCATGACATGGCTGAGGGTTGAGATACTTTTGGCCACGCCCCTTTTGCCTAGAAGCTCCTAAACCCATTGAAATAGCATTGGGGGTTTAAATTCGTTAGGCCCCGCCCCTTTGGGTCCAGAAGCCCAGAATACCATTCAGAGTATAGAACATAACCTGGCTGAGGGTTGAGATTCTTTTGGCCACGCCCCTTTTGCCTAGAAGCCCCTAAACCCATTGAAATAGCATTGGGGGTTTAAATTCGTTAGCCCCTGCCCCTTTGGGTCCAGAAGCCCAGAATACCATTCAGAGTATAGACCATGACATGGCTGAGGGTTGAGATACTTTTGGCCACGCCCCTTTTGCCTAGAAGCCCCTAAACCCATTGAAATAACATTGGGGGTTTAAATTCGTTAGGCCCTGCCCCTTTGGGTCCAGAAGCTCAGAATACCATTCAGAGTATAGACCATGATATGGCTGAGGGTTGAGATACTTTTGGCCACGCCCCTTTTGCCTAGAAGCTCCTAAACCCATTGAAATAGCATTGGGGGTTTAAATTCGTTAGGCCCCGCCCCTTTGGGTCCAGAAGCCCAGAATACCATTCAGAGTATAGACCATGACATGGCTGAGGGTTGAGATACTTTTGGCCACGCCCCTTTTGCCTAGAAGCCCCTAAACCCATTGAAATAACATTGAAGGTTTAAATTCGTTAGGCCCCGCCCCTTTGGGTCCAGAAGCCCAGAATACCATTCAGAGTATAGACCATGACATGGCTGAGGGTTGAGATACTTTTGGCCACGCCCCTTTTGCCTAGAAGCTCCTAAACCCATTGAAATAGCATTGGGGGTTTAAATTCGTTAGGCCCCGCCCCTTTGGGTCCAGAAGCCCAGAATACCATTCAGAGTATAGAACATAACCTGGCTGAGGGTTGAGATTCTTTTGGCCACGCCCCTTTTGCCTAGAAGCCCCTAAACCCATTGAAATAGCATTGGGGGTTTAAATTCGTTCGCCCCCGCCCCTTTGGGTCCAGAAGCCCAGAATACCATTCAGAGTATAGACCATGACATGGCTGAGGGTTGAGATACTTTTGGCCACGCCCCTTTGCCTAGAAGCCCCTAAACCCATTGAAATAGCATTGGGGGTTTAAATTCGTTAGGCCCCGCCCCTTTGGGTCCAGAAGCCCAGAATACCATTCAGAGTATAGACCATGACATGGCTGAGGGTTGAGATACTTTTGGCCACGCCCCTTTTGCCTAGAAGCTCCTAAACCCATTGAAATAGCATTGGGGGTTTAAATTCGTTAGGCCCCGCCCCTTTGGGTCCAGAAGCCCAGAATACCATTCAGAGTATAGACCATGACATGGCTGAGGGTTGAGATACTTTTGGCCACGCCCCTTTGCCTAGAAGCCCCTAAACCCATTGAAATAGCATTGGGGGTTTAAATTCGTTAGGCCCCGCCCCTTTGGGTCCAGAAGCCCAGAATACCATTCAGAGTATAGAACATAACCTGGCTGAGGGTTGAGATTCTTTTGGCCACGCCCCTTTTGCCTAGAAGCCCCTAAACCCATTGAAATAGCATTGGGGGTTTAAATTCGTTAGCCCCCGCCCCTTTGGGTCCAGAAGCCCAGAATACCATTCAGAGTATAGACCATGACATGGCTGAGGGTTGAGATACTTTTGGCCACGCCCCTTTTGCCTAGAAGCCCCTAAACCCATTGAAATAACATTGGGGGTTTAAATTCGTTAGGCCCTGCCCCTTTGGGTCCAGAAGCCCAGAATACCATTCAGAGTATAGACCATGACATGGCTGAGGGTTGAGATACTTTTGGCCACGCCCCTTTTGCCTAGAAGCTCCTAAACCCATTGAAATAGCATTGGGGGTTTAAATTCGTTAGGCCCCGCCCATTTGGGTCCAGAAGCCCAGAATACCATTCAGAGTATAGACCATGACATGGCTGAGGGTTGAGATACTTTTGGCCACGCCCCTTTTGCCTAGAAGCCCCTAAACCCATGGAAATAACATTGAAGGTTTAAATTCGTTAGGCCCCGCCCCTTTGGGTCCAGAAGCCCAGAATACCATTCAGAGTATAGACCATGACATGGCTGAGGGTTGAGATACTTTTGGCCACGCCCCTTTTGCCTAGAAGCTCCTAAAGCCATTGAAATAGCATTGGGGGTTTAAATTCGTTAGGCCCCGCCCCTTTGGGTCCAGAAGCCCAGAATACCATTCAGAGTATAGAACATAACCTGGCTGAGGGTTGAGATTCTTTTGGCCACGCCCCTTTTGCCTAGAAGCCCCTAAACCCATTGAAATAGCATTGGGGGTTTAAATTCGTTAGCCCCCGCCCCTTTGGGTCCAGAAGCCCAGAATACCATTCAGAGTATAGACCATGACATGGCTGAGGGTTGAGATACTTTTGGCCACGCCCCTTTTGCCTAGAAGCCCCTAAACCCATTGAAATAACATTGGGGGTTTAAATTCGTTAGGCCCTGCCCCTTTGGGTCCAGAAGCCCAGAATACCATTCAGAGTATAGACCATGACATGGCTGAGGGTTGAGATACTTTTGGCCACGCCCCTTTTGCCTAGAAGCCCCTAAACCCATTGAAATAACATTGGGGGTTTAAATTCGTTAGGCCCTGCCCCTTTGGGTCCAGAAGCCCAGAATACCATTCAGAGTATAGACCATGACATGGCTGAGGGTTGAGATACTTTTGGCCACGCCCCTTTTGCCTAGAAGCTCCTAAACCCATTGAAATAGCATTGGGGGTTTAAATTCGTTAGGCCCCGCCCCTTTGGGTCCAGAAGCCCAGAATACCATTCAGAGTATAGACCATGACATGGCTGAGGGTTGAGATACTTTTGGCCACGCCCCTTTGCCTAGAAGCCCCTAAACCCATTGAAATAGCATTGGGGGTTTAAATTCGTTAGGCCCCGCCCCTTTGGGTCCAGAAGCCCAGAATACCATTCAGAGTATAGAACATAACCTGGCTGAGGGTTGAGATTCTTTTGGCCACGCCCCTTTTGCCTAGAAGCCCCTAAACCCATTGAAATAGCATTGGGGGTTTAAATTCGTTAGCCCCCGCCCCTTTGGGTCCAGAAGCCCAGAATACCATTCAGAGTATAGACCATGACATGGCTGAGGGTTGAGATACTTTTGGCCACGCCCCTTTGCTAGAAGCCCCTAAACCCATTGAAATAGCATTGTGGGTTTAAATTCGTTAGGCCCCGCCCCTTTGGGTCCAGAAGCCCAGAATACCATTCAGAGTATAGACCATGAAATGGCTGAGGGTTGAGATACTTTTGGCCACGCCCCTTTTGCCTAGAAGCCCCTAAACCCATTGAAATAGCATTGGGGGTTTAAATTCGTTAGGCCACGCCCCTTTGGGTCCAGAATCCCAGAATGCCATTCAGAGTATAGACCATGACATGGCTGAGGGTTGAGATACTTTTGGCCACGCCCCTTTTGCCTAGAAGCCCCTAAACCCATTGAAATAGCATTGGGGGTTTACATTAGTTAGGCCACGCCCCTTTGGGTCCAGAAGCCCAGAATACCATTCAGAGTATAGACCATGAAATGGCTGAGGGTTGAGATACTTTTGGCCACGCCCCTTTTGCCTAGAAGCCCCTAAACCCATTGAAATAGCATTGGGGGTTTAAATTCGTTAGGCCACGCCCCTTTGGGTCCAGAATCCCAGAATGCCATTCAAAGTATAGACCATGACCTGGCTGAGGGTTGAGATTCTTTTGGCCACGCCCCTTTTGCCTAGAAGCCCCTAAACCCATTGAAATAGCATTGGGGGTTTAAATTCGTTTGGCCACGCCCCTTTGGGTCCAGAATCCCAGAATACCATTCAGAGTATAGAACATGACATGGCTGAGGGTTGAAATACTTTTGGCCACGCCCCTTTGCCTAGAAGCCCCTAAACCCATTGAAATAGCATTGGGGGTTTAAATTCGTTAGGCCACGCCCCTTTGGGTCCAGAATCCCAGAATACCATTCAGAGTATAGACCATGACATGGCTGAGGGTTGAGATACTTTTGGCCACGCCCCTTTTGCCTAGAAGCTCCTAAACCCATTGAAATAGCATTGGGGGTTTAAATTCGTTAGGCCCCGCCCCTTTGGGTCCAGAAGCCCAGAATACCATTCAGAGTATAGACCATGACATGGCTGAGGGTTGAGATACTTTTGGCCACGCCCCTTTGCCTAGAAGCCCCTAAACCCATTGAAATAGCATTGGGGGTTTAAATTCGTTAGGCCCCGCCCCTTTGGGTCCAGAAGCCCAGAATACCATTCAGAGTATAGAACATAACCTGGCTGAGGGTTGAGATTCTTTTGGCCACGCCCCTTTTGCCTAGAAGCCCCTAAACCCATTGAAATAGCATTGGGGGTTTAAATTCGTTAGCCCCCGCCCCTTTGGGTCCAGAAGCCCAGAATACCATTCAGAGTATAGACCATGACATGGCTGAGGGTTGAGATACTTTTGGCCACGCCCCTTTGCTAGAAGCCCCTAAACCCATTGAAATAGCATTGTGGGTTTAAATTCGTTAGGCCCCGCCCCTTTGGGTCCAGAAGCCCAGAATACCATTCAGAGTATAGACCATGAAATGGCTGAGGGTTGAGATACTTTTGGCCACGCCCCTTTTGCCTAGAAGCCCCTAAACCCATTGAAATAGCATTGGGGGTTTAAATTCGTTAGGCCACGCCCCTTTGGGTCCAGAATCCCAGAATGCCATTCAGAGTATAGACCATGACATGGCTGAGGGTTGAGATACTTTTGGCCACGCCCCTTTTGCCTAGAAGCCCCTAAACCCATTGAAATAGCATTGGGGGTTTACATTAGTTAGGCCACGCCCCTTTGGGTCCAGAATCCCAGAATGCCATTCAGAGTATAGAACATGACATGGCTGAGGGTTGAGATACTTTTGGCCACGCCCCTTTGCCTAGAAGCCCCTAAACCCATTGAAATAGCATTGGGGGTTTAAATTCGTTAGGCCCCGCCCCTTTGGGTCCAGAAGCCCAGAATACCATTCAGAGTATAGACCATGAAATGGCTGAGGGTTGAGATACTTTTGGCCACGCCCCTTTTGCCTAGAAGCCCCTAAACCCATTGAAATAGCATTGGGGGTTTAAATTCGTTAGGCCACGCCCCTTTGGGTCCAGAATCCCAGAATGCCATTCAAAGTATAGACCATGACCTGGCTGAGGGTTGAGATTCTTTTGGCCACGCCCCTTTTGCCTAGAAGCCCCTAAACCCATTGAAATAGCATTGGGGGTTTAAATTCGTTTGGCCACGCCCCTTTGGGTCCAGAATCCCAGAATACCATTCAGAGTATAGAACATGACATGGCTGAGGGTTGAAATACTTTTGGCCACGCCCCTTTGCCTAGAAGCCCCTAAACCCATTGAAATAGCATTGGGGGTTTAAATTCGTTAGGCCCCGCCCCTTTGGGTACAGAAGCCCAGAATGCCATTCAGAGTATAGAACATGACATGGCTGAGGGTTGAGATACTTTTGGCCACGCCCCTTTGCCTAGAAGCCCCTAAACCCATTGAAATAGCATTGGGGGTTTAAATTCGTTAGGCCACGCCCCTTTGGGTCCAGAATCCCAGAATGCCATTCAGAGTATAGACCATGACATGGCTGAGGGTTGAGATACTTTTGGCCACGCCCCTTTTGCCTAGAAGCCCCTAAACCCATTGAAATAGCATTGGGGGTTTACATTAGTTAGGCCACGCCCCTTTGGGTCCAGAATCCCAGAATGCCATTCAGAGTATAGAACATGACATGGCTGAGGGTTGAGATACTTTTGGCCACGCCCCTTTGCCTAGAAGCCCCTAAACCCATTGAAATAGCATTGGGGGTTTAAATTCGTTAGGCCCCGCCCCTTTGGGTCCAAAAGCCCAGAATACCATTCAGAGTATAGACCATGAAATGGCTGAGGGTTGAGATACTTTTGGCCACGCCCCTTTTGCCTAGAAGCCCCTAAACTCATTGAAATAGCATTGGGGGTTTAAATTCGTTAGGCCACGCCCCTTTGGGTCCAGAATCCCAGAATGCCATTCAAAGTATAGACCATGACCTGGCTGAGGGTTGAGATTCTTTTGGCCACGCCCCTTTTGCCTAGAAGCCCCTAAACCCATTGAAATAGCATTGGGGTTTTAAATTCGTTAGGCCACGCCCCTTTGGGTCCAGAATCCCAGAATACCATTCAGAGTATAGAACATGACATGGCTGAGGGTTGAAATACTTTTGGCCACGCCCCTTTGCCTAGAAGCCCCTAAACCCATTGAAATAGCATTGGGGGTTTAAATTCGTTAGGCCCCGCCCCTTTGGGTACAGAAGCCCAGAATGCCATTCAGAGTATAGACCATGACATGGCTGAGGGTTGAGATACTTTTGGCCACGCCACTTTTGCCTAGAAGCCCCTAAACCCATTGAAATAGCATTGGGGGTTGAAATTTGTTAGGCCCCGCCCCTTTGGGTCCAGAAGCCCAGAATACCATTCAGAGTATAGACCATGACATGGCTGAGGGTTGAGATACTTTTTGCCACGCCCCTTTTGCCTAGAAGCTCCTAAACCCATTGAAATAGCATTGGGGGTTTAAATTCGTTAGGCCCCGCCCCTTTGGGTCCAGAAGCCCAGAATACCATTCAGAGTATAGAACATAACCTGGCTGAGGGTTGAGATTCTTTTGGCCACGCCCCTTTTGCCTAGAAGCCCCTAAACCCATTGAAATAGCATTGGGGGTTTAAATTCGTTAGCCCCCGCCCCTTTGGGTCCAGAAGCCCAGAATACCATTCAGAGTGTAGACCATGACATGGCTGAGGGTTGAGATACTTTTGGCCACGCCCCTTTTGCCTAGAAGCCCCTAAACCCATTGAAATAACATTGGGGGTTTAAATTCGTTAGGCCCCGCCCCTTTGGGTCCAGAAGCCCAGAATACCATTCAGAGTATAGACCATGACATGGCTGAGGGTTGAGATACATTTGGCCACGCCCCTTTTGCCTAGAAGCTCCTAAACCCATTGAAATAGCATTGGGGGTTTAAATTTGTTAGGCCCCGCCCCTTTGGGTCCAGAAGCCCAGAATACCATTCAGAGTATAGACCATGACATGGCTGAGGGTTGAGATACTTTTGGCCACGCCCCTTTGCCTAGAAGCCCCTAAACCCATTGAAATAGCATTGGGGGTTTAAATTCGTTAGGCCCCGCCCCTTTGGGTCCAGAAGCCCAGAATACCATTCAGAGTATAGAACATAACCTGGCTGAGGGTTGAGATTCTTTTGGCCACGCCCCTTTTGCCTAGAAGCCCCTAAACCCATTGAAATAGCATTGGGGGTTTAAATTCGTTAGCCCCCGCCCCTTTGGGTCCAGAAGCCCAGAATACCATTCAGAGTATAGACCATGACATGGCTGAGGGTTGAGATACTTTTGGCCACGCCCCTTTGCCTAGAAGCCCCTAAACCCATTGAAATAGCATTGTGGGTTTAAATTCGTTAGGCCCCGCCCCTTTGGGTCCAGAAGCCCAGAATACCATTCAGAGTATAGACCATGAAACGGCTGAGGGTTGAGATACTTTTGGCCACGCCCCTTTTGCCTAGAAGCCCCTAAACCCATTGAAATAGCATTGGGGGTTTAAATTTGTTAGGCCACGCCCCTTTGGGTCCAGAATCCCAGAATGCCATTCAGAGTATAGACCATGACATGGCTGAGGGTTGAGATACTTTTGGCCACGCCCCTTTTGCCTAGAAGCTCCTAAACCCATTGAAATAGCATTGGGGGTTTAAATTCGTTAGGCCCCGCCCCTTTGGGTCCAGAAGCCCAGAATACCATTCAGAGTATAGACCATGACCTGGCTGAGGGTTGAGATTCTTTTGGCCACGCCCCTTTTGCCTAGAAGCCCCTAAACCCATTGAAATAGCATTGGGGGTTTAAATTCGTTAGGCCCCGCCCCTTTGGGTCCAGAATCCCAGAATGCCATTCAGAGTATAGAACATGACATGGCTGAGGGTTGAGATACTTTTGGCCACGCCCCTTTGCCTAGAAGCCCCTAAACCCATTGAAATAGCATTGGGGGTTTAAATTCGTTAGGCCCCGCCCCTTTGGGTCCAGAAGCCCAGAATGCCATTCAGAGTATAGACCATGACATGGCTAAGGGGTTGAGATACTTTTGGCCACGCCCCTTTTGCCTAGAAGCCCCTAAACCCATTGAAATAGCATTGGGGGTTTAAATTCGTTAGGCCCCGCCCCTTTGGGTCCAGAAGCCCAGAATACCATTAAGAGTATAGACCATGACATGGCTGAGGGTTGAGATACTTTTGGCCACGCCCCTTTTGCCTAGAAGCCCCTAAACCCATTGAAATAACATTGAAGGTTTAAATTCGTTAGGCCCCGCACCTTTGGGTCCAGAAGCCCAGAATACCATTCAGAGTATAGACCATGACATGGCTGAGGGTTGAGATACTTTTGGCCACGCCCCTTTTGCCTAGAAGCCCCTAAACCCATTGAAATAGCATTGGGGGTTTAAATTCGTTAGGCCCCGCCCCTTTGGGTCCAGAAGCCCAGAATACCATTCAGAGTATAGACCATGACATGGCTGAGGGTTGAGATACTTTTGGCCACGCCCCTTTGCCTAGAAGCCCCTAAACCCCATGAAATAGCATTGGGGGTTTAAATTCATTAGGCCCCGCCCCTTTGGGTCCAGAAGCCCAGAATGCCATTCAGAGTATAGACCATGACCTGGCTGAGGGTTGAGTTACTTTTGGCCACGCCCCTTTTGCCTAGAAGCCCCTAAACTTATTGAAATAGCATTGGGGGTTTAAATTCGTTAGGCCCCGCCCCTTTGGGTCCAGAAGCCCAGAATACCATTCAGAGTATAGACCATGAAATGGCTGAGGGTTGAGATACTTTTGGCCACGCCCCTTTTGCCTAGAAGCCCCTAAACCCATTGAAATAGCATTGGGGGTTTAAATTCGTTAGGCCACGCCCCTTTGGGTCCAGAATCCCAGAATGCCATTCAGAGTATAGACCATGACATGGCTGAGGGTTGAGATACTTTTGGCCACGCCCCTTTGCCTAGAAGCCCCTAAACCCATTGAAATAGCATTGGGGGTTTAAATTCGTTAGGCCCCGCCCCTTTGGGTCCAGAAGCCCAGAATGCCATTCAGAGTATAGACCATGACATGGCTGAGGGTTGAGATACTTTTGGCCACGCCCCTTTTGCCTAGAAGCCCCTAAACCCATTGAAATAGCATTGGGGTTTAAATTCGTTAGGCCACGCCCCTTTGGGTCCAGAAGCCCAGAATACCATTCAGAGTATAGACCATGACCTGGCTGAGGGTTGAATTACTTTTGGCCACGCCCCTTTTGCCTAGAAGCCCCTAAACCCATTGAAATAGCATTGGGGTTTAAATTCGTTAGGCCACGCCCCTTTGGGTCCAGAAGCCCAGAATACCATTCAGAGTATAGACCATGACATGGCTGAGGGTTGAGATACTTTTGGCCACGCCCCTAATTCCTAGAAGCCCCTAAACCCATTGAAATAGCATTGGGGGTTTAAATTCGTTAGGCCACGCCCCTTTGGGTCCAGAAGCCCAGAATACCATTCAGAGTATAGACCATGACATGGCTGAGGGTGTAGTTACTTTTGGCCACGCCCCTTTTGCCTAGAAGCCCCTAAACCCATTGAAATAGCATTGGGGGTTTAAATTCGTTAGCCCCCGCCCCTTTGGGTCCAGAAGCCCAGAATACCATTCAGAGTATAGACCATGACATGGCTGAGGGTTGAGATACTTTTGGCCACGCCCCTTTGCCTAGAAGCCCCTAAACCCATTGAAATAGCATTGGGGGGTTTAAATTCGTTAGGCCCCGCCCCTTTGGGTTCAGAAGCCCAGAATACCATTCAGAGTATAGACCATGAAATGGCTGAGGGTTGAGATACTTTTGGCCACGCCCCTTTTGCCTAGAAGCCTCTAAACCCATTGAAATAGCATTGGGGGTTTAAATTCGTTAGGCCACGCCCCTTTGGGTCCAGAATCCCAGAATGCCATTCAGAGTATAGACCATGACATGCTGAGGGTTGAGATACTTTTGGCCACGCCCCTTTGCCTAGAAGCCCCTAAACCCATTGAAATAGCATTGGGGGTTTAAATTCGTTAGGCCCCGCCCCTTTGGGTCCAGAAGCCCAGAATACCATTCAGAGTATAGAACATAACCTGGCTGAGGGTTGAGATTCTTTTGGCCACGCCCCTTTTGCCTAGAAGCCCCTAAACCCATTGAAATAGCATTGGGGGTTTAAATTCGTTAGCCCCCGCCCCTTTGGGTCCAGAACCCCAGAATACCATTCAGAGTATAGACCATGACATGGCTGAGGGTTGAGATACTTTTGGCCACGCCCCTTTGCCTAGAAGCCCCTAAACCCATTGAAATAGCATTGTGGGTTTAAATTCGTTAGGCCCCGCCCCTTTGGGTCCAGAAGCCCAGAATACCATTCAGAGTATAGACCATGAAATGGCTGAGGGTTGAGATACTTTTGGCCACGCCCCTTTTGCCTAGAAGCCCCTAAACCCATTGAAATAGCATTGGGGGTTTAAATTCGTTAGGCCACGCCCCTTTGGGTCCAGAATCCCAGAATGCCATTCAGAGTATAGACCATGACATGGCTGAGGGTTGAGATACTTTTGGCCACGCCCCTTTTGCCTAGAAGCTCCTAAACCCATTGAAATAGCATTGGGGGTTTAAATTCGTTAGGCCCCGCCCCTTTGGGTCCAGAAGCCCAGAATACCATTCAGAATATAGAACATAACCTGGCTGAGGGTTGAGATTCTTTTGGCCACGCCCCTTTTGCCTAGAAGCCCCTAAACCCATTGAAATAGCATTGGGGGTTTAAATTCGTTAGCCCCCGCCCCTTTGGGTCCAGAAGCCCAGAATACCATTCAGAGTATAGACCATGACATGGCTGAGGGTTGAGATACTTTTGGCCACGCCCCTATTGCCTAGAAGCCCCTAAACCCATTGAAATAGCATTGGGGGTTTAAATTCGTTAGGCCCCGCCCCTTTAGGTCCAGAAGCCCATAATACCATTCAGAGTATAGACCATGACATGGCTGAGGATTGAGATACTTTTGGCCACGCCCCTTTGCCTAGAAGCCCCTAAACCCCATGAAATAGCATTGGGGGTTTAAATTCGTTAGGCCCCGCCCCTTTGGGTCCAGAAGCCCAGAATGCCATTCAGAGTATAGACCATGACATGGCTGAGGGTTGAGTTACTTTTGGCCACGCCCCTTTTGCCTAGAAGCCCCTAAACCCATTGAAATAGCATTGGGGATTTAAATTCGTTAGGCCCCGCCCCTTTGGGTCCAGAAGCCCAGAATACCATTCAGAGTATAGAACATAACCTGGCTGAGGGTTGAGATTCTTTTGGCCACGCCCCTTTTGCCTAGAAGCCCCTAAACCCATTGAAATAGCATTGGGGGTTTAAATTCGTTAGCCCCCGCCCCTTTGGGTCCAGAAGCCCAGAATACCATTCAGAGTATAGACCATGACATGGCTGAGGGTTGAGATACTTTTGGCCACGCCCCTTTTGCCTAGAAGCTCCTAAACCCATTGAAATAGCATTGGGGGTTTAAATTCGTTAGGCCCCGCCCCTTTGGGTCCAGAAGCCCAGAATACCATTCAGAGTATAGACCATGACATGGCTGAGGGTTGAGATACTTTTGGCCACGCCCCTTTGCCTAGAAGCCCCTAAACCCATTGAAATAGCATTGGGGGTTTAAATTCGTTAGGCCCCGCCCCTTTGGGTCCAGAAGCCCAGAATACCATTCAGAGTATAGAACATAACCTGGCTGAGGGTTGAGATTCTTTTGGCCACGCCCCTTTTGCCTAGAAGCCCCTAAACCCATTGAAATAGCATTGGGGGTTTAAATTCGTTAGCCCCCGCCACTTTGGGTCCAGAAGCCCAGAATACCATTCAGAGTATAGACCATGACATGGCTGAGGGTTGAGATACTTTTGGCCACGCCCCTTTGCCTAGAAGCCCCTAAACCCATTGAAATAGCATTGTGGGTTTAAATTCGTTAGGCCCCGCCCCTTTGGGCCCAGAAGCCCAGAATACCATTCAGAGTATAGACCATGAAATGGCTGAGGGTTGAGATACTTTTGGCCACGCCCCTTTTGCCTAGAAGCCCCTAAACCCATTGAAATAGCATTGGGGGTTTAAATTCGTTAGGCCACGCCCCTTTGGGTCCAGAATCCCAGAATGCCATTCAGAGTATAGACCATGACATGGCTGAGGGTTGAGATACTTTTGGCCACGCCCCTTTGCCTAGAAGCCCCTAAACCCATTGAAATAGCATTGGGGGTTTAAATTCGTTAGGCCCCGCCCCTTTGGGTCCAGAAGCCCAGAATGCCATTCAGAGTATAGACCATGACATGGCTGAGGGTTGAGATACTTTTGGCCACGCCCCTTTGCCTAGAAGCCCCTAAACCCATTGAAATAGCATTGGGGGTTTAAATTCGTTAGGCCCCGCCCCTTTGGGTCCAGAAGCCCAGAATACCATTCAGAGTATAGAACATAACCTGGCTGAGGGTTGAGATTCTTTTGGCCACGCCCCTTTTGCCTAGAAGCCCCTAAACCCATTGAAATAGCATTGGGGGTTTAAATTCGTTAGCCCCCGCCCCTTTGGGTCCAGAAGCCCAGAATACCATTCAGAGTATAGACCATGACATGGCTGAGGGTTGAGATACTTTTGGCCACGCCCCTTTGCTAGAAGCCCCTAAACCCATTGAAATAGCATTGTGGGTTTAAATTCGTTAGGCCCCGCCCCTTTGGGTCCAGAAGCCCAGAATACCATTCAGAGTATAGACCATGAAATGGCTGAGGGTTGAGATACTTTTGGCCACGCCCCTTTTGCCTAGAAGCCCCTAAACCCATTGAAATAGCATTGGGGGTTTAAATTCGTTAGGCCCCGCCCCTTTGGGTCCAGAAGCCCAGAATACCATTCAGAGTATAGACCATGACATGGCTGAGGGTTGAGATACTTTTGGCCACGCCCCTTTGCCTAGAAGCCCCTAAACCCCATGAAATAGCATTGGGGGTTTAAATTCATTAGGCCCCGCCCCTTTGGGTCCAGAAGCCCAGAATGCCATTCAGAGTATAGACCATGACCTGGCTGAGGGTTGAGTTACTTTTGGCCACACCCCTTTTGCCTAGAAGCCCCTAAACTTATTGAAATAGCATTGGGGGTTTAAATTCGTTAGGCCCCGCCCCTTTGGGTCCAGAAGCCCAGAATACCATTCAGAGTATAGACCATGAAATGGCTGAGGGTTGAGATACTTTTGGCCACGCCCCTTTTGCCTAGAAGCCCCTAAACCCATTGAAATAGCATTGGGGGTTTAAATTCGTTAGGCCACGCCCCTTTGGGTCCAGAATCCCAGAATGCCATTCAGAGTATAGACCATGACATGGCTGAGGGTTGAGATACTTTTGGCCACGCCCCTTTGCCTAGAAGCCCCTAAACCCATTGAAATAGCATTGGGGGTTTAAATTCGTTAGGCCCCGCCCCTTTGGGTCCAGAAGCCCAGAATGCCATTCAGAGTATAGACCATGACATGGCTGAGGGTTGAGATACTTTTGGCCACGCCCCTTTTGCCTAGAAGCCCCTAAACCCATTGAAATAGCATTGGGGTTTAAATTCGTTAGGCCACGCCCCTTTGGGTCCAGAAGCCCAGAATACCATTCAGAGTATAGACCATGACCTGGCTGAGGGTTGAATTACTTTTGGCCACGCCCCTTTTGCCTAGAAGCCCCTAAACCCATTGAAATAGCATTGGGGTTTAAATTCGTTAGGCCACGCCCCTTTGGGTCCAGAAGCCCAGAATACCATTCAGAGTATAGACCATGACATGGCTGAGGGTTGAGATACTTTTGGCCACGCCCCTAATTCCTAGAAGCCCCTAAACCCATTGAAATAGCATTGGGGGTTTAAATTCGTTAGGCCACGCCCCTTTGGGTCCAGAAGCCCAGAATACCATTCAGAGTATAGACCATGACATGGCTGAGGATGTAGTTACTTTTGGCCACGCCCCTTTTGCCTAGAAGCCCCTAAACCCATTGAAATAGCATTGGGGGTTTAAATTCGTTAGCCCCCGCCCCTTTGGGTCCAGAAGCCCAGAATACCATTCAGAGTATAGACCATGACATGGCTGAGGGTTGAGATACTTTTGGCCACGCCCCTTTGCCTAGAAGCCCCTAAACCCATTGAAATAGCATTGGGGGGTTTAAATTCGTTAGGCCCCGCCCCTTTGGGTTCAGAAGCCCAGAATACCATTCAGAGTATAGACCATGAAATGGCTGAGGGTTGAGATACTTTTGGCCACGCCCCTTTTGCCTAGAAGCCTCTAAACCCATTGAAATAGCATTGGGGGTTTAAATTCGTTAGGCCACGCCCCTTTGGGTCCAGAATCCCAGAATGCCATTCAGAGTATAGACCATGACATGCTGAGGGTTGAGATACTTTTGGCCACGCCCCTTTGCCTAGAAGCCCCTAAACCCATTGAAATAGCATTGGGGGTTTAAATTCGTTAGGCCCCGCCCCTTTGGGTCCAGAAGCCCAGAATACCATTCAGAGTATAGAACATAACCTGGCTGAGGGTTGAGATTCTTTTGGCCACGCCCCTTTTGCCTAGAAGCCCCTAAACCCATTGAAATAGCATTGGGGGTTTAAATTCGTTAGCCCCCGCCCCTTTGGGTCCAGAACCCCAGAATACCATTCAGAGTATAGACCATGACATGGCTGAGGGTTGAGATACTTTTGGCCACGCCCCTTTGCCTAGAAGCCCCTAAACCCATTGAAATAGCATTGTGGGTTTAAATTCGTTAGGCCCCGCCCCTTTGGGTCCAGAAGCCCAGAATACCATTCAGAGTATAGACCATGAAATGGCTGAGGGTTGAGATACTTTTGGCCACGCCCCTTTTGCCTAGAAGCCCCTAAACCCATTGAAATAGCATTGGGGGTTTAAATTCGTTAGGCCACGCCCCTTTGGGTCCAGAATCCCAGAATGCCATTCAGAGTATAGACCATGACATGGCTGAGGGTTGAGATACTTTTGGCCACGCCCCTTTTGCCTAGAAGCTCCTAAACCCATTGAAATAGCATTGGGGGTTTAAATTCGTTAGGCCCCGCCCCTTTGGGTCCAGAAGCCCAGAATACCATTCAGAATATAGAACATAACCTGGCTGAGGGTTGAGATTCTTTTGGCCACGCCCCTTTTGCCTAGAAGCCCCTAAACCCATTGAAATAGCATTGGGGGTTTAAATTCGTTAGCCCCCGCCCCTTTGGGTCCAGAAGCCCAGAATACCATTCAGAGTATAGACCATGACATGGCTGAGGGTTGAGATACTTTTGGCCACGCCCCTTTGCCTAGAAGCCCCTAAACCCATTGAAATAGCATTGGGGGTTTAAATTCATTAGGCCACGCCCCTTTGGGTCCAGAATTTCAGAATGCCATTCAGAGTATAGACCATGACATGGCTGAGGGTTGAGATACTTTTGGCCACGCCCCTTTGCCTAGAAGCCCCTAAACCCATTGAAATAGCATTGGGGGTTTAAATTCGTTAGGCCCCGCCCCTTTGGGTCCAGAAGCCCAGAATGCCATTCAGAGTATAGACCATGACATGGCTGAGGGTTGAGATACTTTTGGCCACGCCACTTTGCCTAGAAGCCCCTAAACCCATTGAAATAGCATTGGGGGTTTAAATTCGTTAGGCCCCGCCCCTTTGGGTCCAGAAGCCCAGAATGCCATTCAGAGTATAGACCATGACATGGCTGAGGGTTGAGATACTTTTGGCCACGCCCCTTTTGCCTAGAAGCCCCTAAACCCATTAAAATAGCATTGGGGGTTTAAATTCGTTAGGCCCCGCCCCTTTGGGTCCAGAAGCACAGAATACCATTCAGAGTATAGACCATGACATGGCTGAGTGTTGAGATACTTTTGGCCACGCCCCTATTGCCTAGAAGCCCCTAAACCCATTGAAATAGCATTGGGGGTTTAAATTCGTTAGCCCCCGCCCCTTTGGGTCCAGAAGCCCAGAATACCATTCAGAGTATAGACCATGACATGGCTGAGTGTTGAGATACTTTTGGCCACGCCCCTTTGCCTAGAAGCCCCTAAACCCATTGAAATAGCATTGGGGGTTTAAATTCGTTAGGCCCCGCCCCTTTAGGTCCAGAAGCCCATAATACCATTCAGAGTATAGACCATGACATGGCTGAGGATTGAGATACTTTTGGCCACGCCCCTTTGCCTAGAAGCCCCTAAACCCCATGAAATAGCATTGGGGGTTTAAATTCGTTAGGCCCCGCCCCTTTGGGTCCAGAAGCCCAGAATGCCATTCAGAGTATAGACCATGACATGGCTGAGGGTTGAGTTACTTTTGGCCACGCCCCTTTTGCCTAGAAGCCCCTAAACCCATTGAAATAGCATTGGGGATTTAAATTCGTTAGGCCCCGCCCCTTTGGGTCCAGAAGCCCAGAATACCATTCAGAGTATAGAACATAACCTGGCTGAGGGTTGAGATTCTTTTGGCCACGCCCCTTTTGCCTAGAAGCCCCTAAACCCATTGAAATAGCATTGGGGGTTTAAATTCGTTAGCCCCCGCCCCTTTGGGTCCAGAAGCCCAGAATACCATTCAGAGTATAGACCATGACATGGCTGAGGGTTGAGATACTTTTGGCCACGCCCCTTTTGCCTAGAAGCTCCTAAACCCATTGAAATAGCATTGGGGGTTTAAATTCGTTAGGCCCCGCCCCTTTGGGTCCAGAAGCCCAGAATACCATTCAGAGTATAGACCATGACATGGCTGAGGGTTGAGATACTTTTGGCCACGCCCCTTTGCCTAGAAGCCCCTAAACCCATTGAAATAGCATTGGGGGTTTAAATTCGTTAGGCCCCGCCCCTTTGGGTCCAGAAGCCCAGAATACCATTCAGAGTATAGAACATAACCTGGCTGAGGGTTGAGATTCTTTTGGCCACGC
This sequence comes from Crinia signifera, assembly GCF_055691185.1. NCBI lineage: Eukaryota > Metazoa > Chordata > Amphibia > Anura > Myobatrachidae > Crinia > Crinia signifera. The sequence goes on from NW_028142049.1 coordinate 200,796, forward strand.
CCCTTTTGCCTAGAAGCCCCTAAACCCATTGAAATAGCATTGGGGGTTTAAATTCGTTAGCCCCCGCCACTTTGGGTCCAGAAGCCCAGAATACCATTCAGAGTATAGACCATGACATGGCTGAGGGTTGAGATACTTTTGGCCACGCCCCTTTGCCTAGAAGCCCCTAAACCCATTGAAATAGCATTGTGGGTTTAAATTCGTTAGGCCCCGCCCCTTTGGGTCCAAAAGCCCAGAATACCATTCAGAGTATAGACCATGAAATGGCTGAGGGTTGAGATACTTTTGGCCACGCCCCTTTTGCCTAGAAGCCCCTAAACCCATTGAAATAGCATTGGGGGTTTAAATTCGTTAGGCCACGCCCCTTTGGGTCCAGAATCCCAGAATGCCATTCAGAGTATAGACCATGACATGGCTGAGGGTTGAGATACTTTTGGCCACGCCCCTTTGCCTAGAAGCCCCTAAACCCATTGAAATAGCATTGGGGGTTTAAATTCGTTAGGCCCCGCCCCTTTGGGTCCAGAAGCCCAGAATGCCATTCAGAGTATAGACCATGACATGGCTGAGGGTTGAGATACTTTTGGCCACGCCCCTTTGCCTAGAAGCCCCTAAACCCATTGAAATAGCATTGGGGTTTAAATTCGTTAGGCCCCGCCCCTTTGGGTCCAGAAGCCCAGAATACCATTCAGAGTATAGAACATAACCTGGCTGAGGGTTGAGATTCTTTTGGCCACGCCCCTTTTGCCTAGAAGCCCCTAAACCCATTGAAATAGCATTGGGGTTTAAATTCGTTAGGCCACGCCCCTTTGGGTCCAGAAGCCCAGAATACCATTCAGAGTATAGACCATGACCTGGCTGAGGGTTGAATTACTTTTGGCCACGCCCCTTTTGCCTAGAAGCCCCTAAACCCATTGAAATAGCATTGGGGTTTAAATTCGTTAGGCCACGCCCCTTTGGGTCCAGAAGCCCAGAATACCATTCAGAGTATAGACCATGACATGGCTGAGGGTTGAGATACTTTTGGCCACGCCCCTAATTCCTAGAAGCCCCTAAACCCATTGAAATAGCATTGGGGGTTTAAATTCGTTAGGCCACGCCCCTTTGGGTCCAGAAGCCCAGAATACCATTCAGAGTATAGACCATGACATGGCTGAGGATGTAGTTACTTTTGGCCACGCCCCTTTTGCCTAGAAGCCCCTAAACCCATTGAAATAGCATTGGGGGTTTAAATTCGTTAGCCCCCGCCCCTTTGGGTCCAGAAGCCCAGAATACCATTCAGAGTATAGACCATGACATGGCTGAGGGTTGAGATACTTTTGGCCACGCCCCTTTGCCTAGAAGCCCCTAAACCCATTGAAATAGCATTGGGGGGTTTAAATTCGTTAGGCCCCGCCCCTTTGGGTTCAGAAGCCCAGAATACCATTCAGAGTATAGACCATGAAATGGCTGAGGGTTGAGATACTTTTGGCCACGCCCCTTTTGCCTAGAAGCCTCTAAACCCATTGAAATAGCATTGGGGGTTTAAATTCGTTAGGCCACGCCCCTTTGGGTCCAGAATCCCAGAATGCCATTCAGAGTATAGACCATGACATGCTGAGGGTTGAGATACTTTTGGCCACGCCCCTTTGCCTAGAAGCCCCTAAACCCATTGAAATAGCATTGGGGGTTTAAATTCGTTAGGCCCCGCCCCTTTGGGTCCAGAAGCCCAGAATACCATTCAGAGTATAGAACATAACCTGGCTGAGGGTTGAGATTCTTTTGGCCACGCCCCTTTTGCCTAGAAGCCCCTAAACCCATTGAAATAGCATTGGGGGTTTAAATTCGTTAGCCCCCGCCCCTTTGGGTCCAGAACCCCAGAATACCATTCAGAGTATAGACCATGACATGGCTGAGGGTTGAGATACTTTTGGCCACGCCCCTTTGCCTAGAAGCCCCTAAACCCATTGAAATAGCATTGTGGGTTTAAATTCGTTAGGCCCCGCCCCTTTGGGTCCAGAAGCCCAGAATACCATTCAGAGTATAGACCATGAAATGGCTGAGGGTTGAGATACTTTTGGCCACGCCCCTTTTGCCTAGAAGCCCCTAAACCCATTGAAATAGCATTGGGGGTTTAAATTCGTTAGGCCACGCCCCTTTGGGTCCAGAATCCCAGAATGCCATTCAGAGTATAGACCATGACATGGCTGAGGGTTGAGATACTTTTGGCCACGCCCCTTTTGCCTAGAAGCTCCTAAACCCATTGAAATAGCATTGGGGGTTTAAATTCGTTAGGCCCCGCCCCTTTGGGTCCAGAAGCCCAGAATACCATTCAGAATATAGAACATAACCTGGCTGAGGGTTGAGATTCTTTTGGCCACGCCCCTTTTGCCTAGAAGCCCCTAAACCCATTGAAATAGCATTGGGGGTTTAAATTCGTTAGCCCCCGCCCCTTTGGGTCCAGAAGCCCAGAATACCATTCAGAGTATAGACCATGACATGGCTGAGGGTTGAGATACTTTTGGCCACGCCCCTTTGCCTAGAAGCCCCTAAACCCATTGAAATAGCTTTGGGGGTTTAAATTCATTAGGCCACGCCCCTTTGGGTCCAGAATTTCAGAATGCCATTCAGAGTATAGACCATGACATGGCTGAGGGTTGAGATACTTTTGGCCACGCCCCTTTGCCTAGAAGCCCCTAAACCCATTGAAATAGCATTGGGGGTTTAAATTCGTTAGGCCCCGCCCCTTTGGGTCCAGAAGCCCAGAATGCCATTCAGAGTATAGACCATGACATGGCTGAGGGTTGAGATACTTTTGGCCACGCCACTTTGCCTAGAAGCCCCTAAACCCATTGAAATAGCATTGGGGGTTTAAATTCGTTAGGCCCCGCCCCTTTGGGTCCAGAAGCCCAGAATGCCATTCAGAGTATAGACCATGACATGGCTGAGGGTTGAGATACTTTTGGCCACGCCCCTTTTGCCTAGAAGCCCCTAAACCCATTAAAATAGCATTGGGGGTTTAAATTCGTTAGGCCCCGCCCCTTTGGGTCCAGAAGCACAGAATACCATTCAGAGTATAGACCATGACATGGCTGAGGGTTGAGATACTTTTGGCCACGCCCCTATTGCCTAGAAGCCCCTAAACCCATTGAAATAGCATTGGGGGTTTAAATTCGTTAGCCCCCGCCCCTTTGGGTCCAGAAGCCCAGAATACCATTCAGAGTATAGACCATGACATGGCTGAGTGTTGAGATACTTTTGGCCACGCCCCTTTGCCTAGAAGCCCCTAAACCCATTGAAATAGCATTGGGGGTTTAAATTCGTTAGGCCCCGCCCCTTTAGGTCCAGAAGCCCATAATACCATTCAGAGTATAGACCATGACATGGCTGAGGATTGAGATACTTTTGGCCACGCCCCTTTGCCTAGAAGCCCCTAAACCCCATGAAATAGCATTGGGGGTTTAAATTCGTTAGGCCCCGCCCCTTTGGGTCCAGAAGCCCAGAATGCCATTCAGAGTATAGACCATGACATGGCTGAGGGTTGAGTTACTTTTGGCCACGCCCCTTTTGCCTAGAAGCCCCTAAACCCATTGAAATAGCATTGGGGATTTAAATTCGTTAGGCCCCGCCCCTTTGGGTCCAGAAGCCCAGAATACCATTCAGAGTATAGAACATAACCTGGCTGAGGGTTGAGATTCTTTTGGCCACGCCCCTTTTGCCTAGAAGCCCCTAAACCCATTGAAATAGCATTGGGGGTTTAAATTCGTTAGCCCCCGCCCCTTTGGGTCCAGAAGCCCAGAATACCATTCAGAGTATAGACCATGACATGGCTGAGGGTTGAGATACTTTTGGCCACGCCCCTTTTGCCTAGAAGCTCCTAAACCCATTGAAATAGCATTGGGGGTTTAAATTCGTTAGGCCCCGCCCCTTTGGGTCCAGAAGCCCAGAATACCATTCAGAGTATAGACCATGACATGGCTGAGGGTTGAGATACTTTTGGCCACGCCCCTTTGCCTAGAAGCCCCTAAACCCATTGAAATAGCATTGGGGGTTTAAATTCGTTAGGCCCCGCCCCTTTGGGTCCAGAAGCCCAGAATACCATTCAGAGTATAGAACATAACCTGGCTGAGGGTTGAGATTCTTTTGGCCACGCCCCTTTTGCCTAGAAGCCCCTAAACCCATTGAAATAGCATTGGGGGTTTAAATTCGTTAGCCCCCGCCACTTTGGGTCCAGAAGCCCAGAATACCATTCAGAGTATAGACCATGACATGGCTGAGGGTTGAGATACTTTTGGCCACGCCCCTTTGCCTAGAAGCCCCTAAACCCATTGAAATAGCATTGTGGGTTTAAATTCGTTAGGCCCCGCCCCTTTGGGTCCAGAAGCCCAGAATACCATTCAGAGTATAGACCATGAAATGGCTGAGGGTTGAGATACTTTTGGCCACGCCCCTTTTGCCTAGAAGCCCCTAAACCCATTGAAATAGCATTGGGGGTTTAAATTCGTTAGGCCACGCCCCTTTGGGTCCAGAATCCCAGAATGCCATTCAGAGTATAGACCATGACATGGCTGAGGGTTGAGATACTTTTGGCCACGCCCCTTTGCCTAGAAGCCCCTAAACCCATTGAAATAGCATTGGGGGTTTAAATTCGTTAGGCCCCGCCCCTTTGGGTCCAGAAGCCCAGAATGCCATTCAGAGTATAGACCATGACATGGCTGAGGGTTGAGATACTTTTGGCCACGCCCCTTTGCCTAGAAGCCCCTAAACCCATTGAAATAGCATTGGGGTTTAAATTCGTTAGGCCCCGCCCCTTTGGGTCCAGAAGCCCAGAATACCATTCAGAGTATAGAACATAACCTGGCTGAGGGTTGAGATTCTTTTGGCCACGCCCCTTTTGCCTAGAAGCCCCTAAACCCATTGAAATAGCATTGGGGGTTTAAATTCGTTAGCCCCCGCCCCTTTGGGTCCAGAAGCCCAGAATACCATTCAGAGTATAGACCATGACATGGCTGAGGGTTGAGATACTTTTGGCCACGCCCCTTTGCTAGAAGCCCCTAAACCCATTGAAATAGCATTGTGGGTTTAAATTCGTTAGGCCCCGCCCCTTTGGGTCCAGAAGCCCAGAATACCATTCAGAGTATAGACCATGAAATGGCTGAGGGTTGAGATACTTTTGGCCACGCCCCTTTTGCCTAGAAGCCCCTAAACCCATTGAAATAGCATTGGGGGTTTAAATTCGTTAGGCCACGCCCCTTTGGGTCCAGAATCCCAGAATGCCATTCAGAGTATAGACCATGACATGGCTGAGGGTTGAGATACTTTTGGCCACGCCCCTTTTGCCTAGAAGCCCCTAAACCCATTGAAATAGCATTGGGGGTTTACATTAGTTAGGCCACGCCCCTTTGGGTCCAGAATCCCAGAATGCCATTCAGAGTATAGAACATGACATGGCTGAGGGTTGAGATACTTTTGGCCACGCCCCTTTGCCTAGAAGCCCCTAAACCCATTGAAATAGCATTGGGGGTTTAAATTCGTTAGGCCCCGCCCCTTTGGGTCCAGAAGCCCAGAATACCATTCAGAGTATAGACCATGAAATGGCTGAGGGTTGAGATACTTTTGGCCACGCCCCTTTTGCCTAGAAGCCCCTAAACCCATTGAAATAGCATTGGGGGTTTAAATTCGTTAGGCCACGCCCCTTTGGGTCCAGAATCCCAGAATGCCATTCAAAGTATATACCATGACCTGGCTGAGGGTTGAGATTCTTTTGGCCACGCCCCTTTTGCCTAGAAGCCCCTAAACCCATTGAAATAGCATTGGGGGTTTAAATTCGTTTGGCCACGCCCCTTTGGGTCCAGAATCCCAGAATACCATTCAGAGTATAGAACATGACATGGCTGAGGGTTGAAATACTTTTGGCCACGCCCCTTTGCCTAGAAGCCCCTAAACCCATTGAAATAGCATTGGGGGTTTAAATTCGTTAGGCCCCGCCCCTTTGGGTACAGAAGCCCAGAATGCCATTCAGAGTATAGAACATGACATGGCTGAGGGTTGAGATACTTTTGGCCACGCCCCTTTGCCTAGAAGCCCCTAAACCCATTGAAATAGCATTGGGGGTTTAAATTCGTTAGGCCACGCCCCTTTGGGTCCAGAATCCCAGAATGCCATTCAGAGTATAGACCATGACATGGCTGAGGGTTGAGATACTTTTGGCCACGCCCCTTTTGCCTAGAAGCCCCTAAACCCATTGAAATAGCATTGGGGGTTTACATTAGTTAGGCCACGCCCCTTTGGGTCCAGAATCCCAGAATGCCATTCAGAGTATAGAACATGACATGGCTGAGGGTTGAGATACTTTTGGCCACGCCCCTTTGCCTAGAAGCCCCTAAACCCATTGAAATAGCATTGGGGGTTTAAATTCGTAAGGCCCCGCCCCTTTGGGTCCAGAAGCCCAGAATACCATTCAGAGTATAGACCATGAAATGGCTGAGGGTTGAGATACTTTTGGCCACGCCCCTTTTGCCTAGAAGCCCCTAAACCCATTGAAATAGCATTGGGGGTTTAAATTCGTTAGGCCACGCCCCTTTGGGTCCAGAATCCCAGAATGCCATTCAAAGTATAGACCATGACCTGGCTGAGGGTTGAGATTCTTTTGGCCACGCCCCTTTTGCCTAGAAGCCCCTAAACCCATTGAAATAGCATTGGGGTTTTAAATTCGTTAGGCCACGCCCCTTTGGGTCCAGAATCCCAGAATATCATTCAGAGTATAGAACATGACATGGCTGAGGGTTGAAATACTTTTGGCCACGCCCCTTTGCCTAGAAGCCCCTAAACCCATTGAAATAGCATTGGGGGTTTAAATTCGTTAGGCCCCGCCCCTTTGGGTACAGAAGCCCAGAATGCCATTCAGAGTATAGACCATGACATGGCTGAGGGTTGAGATACTTTTGGCCACGCCACTTTTGCCTAGAAGCCCCTAAACCCATTGAAATAGCATTGGGGGTTGAAATTTGTTAGGCCCCGCCCCTTTGGGTCCAGAAGCCCAGAATACCATTCAGAGTATAGACCATGACATGGCTGAGGGTTGAGATACTTTTTGCCACGCCCCTTTTGCCTAGAAGCTCCTAAACCCATTGAAATAGCATTGGGGGTTTAAATTCGTTAGGCCCCGCCCCTTTTGGTCCAGAAGCCCAGAATACCATTCAGAGTATAGAACATAACCTGGCTGAGGGTTGAGATTCTTTTGGCCACGCCCCTTTTGCCTAGAAGCCCCTAAACCCATTGAAATAGCATTGGGGGTTTAAATTCGTTAGCCCCCGCCCCTTTGGGTCCAGAAGCCCAGAATACCATTCAGAGTGTAGACCATGACATGGCTGAGGGTTGAGATACTTTTGGCCACGCCCCTTTTGCCTAGAAGCCCCTAAACCCATTGAAATAACATTGGGGGTTTAAATTCGTTAGGCCCCGCCCCTTTAAGTCCAGAAGCCCAGAATACCATTCAGAGTATAGACCATGACATGGCTGAGGGTTGAGATACATTTGGCCACGCCCCTTTTGCCTAGAAGCTCCTAAACCCATTGAAATAGCATTGGGGGTTTAAATTCGTTAGGCCCCGCCCCTTTGGGTCCAGAAGCCCAGAATACCATTCAGAGTATAGACCATGACATGGCTGAGGGTTGAGATACTTTTGGCCACGCCCCTTTGCCTAGAAGCCCCTAAACCCATTGAAATAGCATTGGGGGTTTAAATTCGTTAGGCCCCGCCCCTTTGGGTCCAGAAGCCCAGAATACCATTCAGAGTATAGAACATAACCTGGCTGAGGGTTGAGATTCTTTTGGCCACGCCCCTTTTGCCTAGAAGCCCCTAAACCCATTGAAATAGCATTGGGGGTTTAAATTCGTTAGCCCCCGCCCCTTTGGGTCCAGAAGCCCAGAATACCATACAGAGTATAGACCATGACATGGCTGAGGGTTGAGATACTTTTGGCCACGCCCCTTTGCCTAGAAGCCCCTAAACCCATTGAAATAGCATTGTGGGTTTAAATTCGTTAGGCCCCGCCCCTTTGGGTCCAGAAGCCCAGAATACCATTCAGAGTATAGACCATGAAACGGCTGAGGGTTGAGATACTTTTGGCCACGCCCCTTTTGCCTAGAAGCCCCTAAACCCATTGAAATAGCATTGGGGGTTTAAATTTGTTAGGCCACGCCCCTTTGGGTCCAGAATCCCAGAATGCCATTTAGAGTATAGACCATGACATGGCTGAGGGTTGAGATACTTTTGGCCACGCCCCTTTTGCCTAGAAGCTCCTAAACCCATTGAAATAGCATTGGGGGTTTAAATTCGTTAGGCCCCGCCCCTTTGGGTCCAGAAGCCCAGAATACCATTCAGAGTATAGACCATGACCTGGCTGAGGGTTGAGATTCTTTTGGCCACGCCCCTTTTGCCTAGAAGCCCCTAAACCCATTGAAATAGCATTGGGGGTTTAAATTCGTTAGGCCCCGCCCCTTTGGGTCCAGAAGCCCAGAATACCATTCAGAGTATAGAACATAACCTGGCTGAGGGTTGAGATTCTTTTGGCCACGCCCCTTTTGCCTAGAAGCCCCTAAACCCATTGAAATAGCATTGGGGGTTTAAATTCGTTAGCCCCCGCCCCTTTGGGTCCAGAAGCCCAGAATACCATTCAGAGTATAGACCATGACATGGCTGAGGGTTGAGATACTTTTGGCCACGCCCCTTTTGCCTAGAAGCTCCTAAACCCATTGAAATAGCATTGGGGGTTTAAATTCGTTAGGCCCCGCCCCTTTGGGTCCAGAAGCCCAGAATACCATTCAGAGTATAGACCATGACATGGCTGAGGGTTGAGATACTTTTGGCCACGCCCCTTTGCCTAGAAGCCCCTAAACCCATTGAAATAGCATTGGGGGTTTAAATTCGTTAGGCCCCGCCCCTTTGGGTCCAGAAGCCCAGAATACCATTCAGAGTATAGAACATAACCTGGCTGAGGGTTGAGATTCTTTTGGCCACGCCCCTTTTGCCTAGAAGCCCCTAAACCCATTGAAATAGCATTGGGGGTTTAAATTCGTTAGCCCCCGCCACTTTGGGTCCAGAAGCCCAGAATACCATTCAGAGTATAGACCATGACATGGCTGAGGGTTGAGATACTTTTGGCCACGCCCCTTTGCCTAGAAGCCCCTAAACCCATTGAAATAGCATTGTGGGTTTAAATTCGTTAGGCCCCGCCCCTTTGGGTCCAGAAGCCCAGAATACCATTCAGAGTATAGACCATGAAATGGCTGAGGGTTGAGATACTTTTGGCCACGCCCCTTTTGCCTAGAAGCCCCTAAACCCATTGAAATAGCATTGGGGGTTTAAATTCGTTAGGCCACGCCCCTTTGGGTCCAGAATCCCAGAATGCCATTCAGAGTATAGACCATGACATGGCTGAGGGTTGAGATACTTTTGGCCACGCCCCTTTGCCTAGAAGCCCCTAAACCCATTGAAATAGCATTGGGGGTTTAAATTCGTTAGGCCCCGCCCCTTTGGGTCCAGAAGCCCAGAATGCCATTCAGAGTATAGACCATGACATGGCTGAGGGTTGAGATACTTTTGGCCACGCCCCTTTGCCTAGAAGCCCCTAAACCCATTGAAATAGCATTGGGGTTTAAATTCGTTAGGCCCCGCCCCTTTGGGTCCAGAAGCCCAGAATACCATTCAGAGTATAGAACATAACCTGGCTGAGGGTTGAGATTCTTTTGGCCACGCCCCTTTTGCCTAGAAGCCCCTAAACCCATTGAAATAGCATTGGGGGTTTAAATTCGTTAGCCCCCGCCCCTTTGGGTCCAGAAGCCCAGAATACCATTCAGAGTATAGACCATGACATGGCTGAGGGTTGAGATACTTTTGGCCACGCCCCTTTGCTAGAAGCCCCTAAACCCATTGAAATAGCATTGTGGGTTTAAATTCGTTAGGCCCCGCCCCTTTGGGTCCAGAAGCCCAGAATACCATTCAGAGTATAGACCATGAAATGGCTGAGGGTTGAGATACTTTTGGCCACGCCCCTTTTGCCTAGAAGCCCCTAAACCCATTGAAATAGCATTGGGGGTTTAAATTCGTTAGGCCACGCCCCTTTGGGTCCAGAATCCCAGAATGCCATTCAGAGTATAGACCATGACATGGCTGAGGGTTGAGATACTTTTGGCCACGCCCCTTTTGCCTAGAAGCCCCTAAACCCATTGAAATAGCATTGGGGGTTTACATTAGTTAGGCCACGCCCCTTTGGGTCCAGAATCCCAGAATGCCATTCAGAGTATAGAACATGACATGGCTGAGGGTTGAGATACTTTTGGCCACGCCCCTTTGCCTAGAAGCCCCTAAACCCATTGAAATAGCATTGGGGGTTTAAATTCGTTAGGCCCCGCCCCTTTGGGTCCAGAAGCCCAGAATACCATTCAGAGTATAGACCATGAAATGGCTGAGGGTTGAGATACTTTTGGCCACGCCCCTTTTGCCTAGAAGCCCCTAAACCCATTGAAATAGCATTGGGGGTTTAAATTCGTTAGGCCACGCCCCTTTGGGTCCAGAATCCCAGAATGCCATTCAAAGTATATACCATGACCTGGCTGAGGGTTGAGATTCTTTTGGCCACGCCCCTTTTGCCTAGAAGCCCCTAAACCCATTGAAATAGCATTGGGGGTTTAAATTCGTTTGGCCACGCCCCTTTGGGTCCAGAATCCCAGAATACCATTCAGAGTATAGAACATGACATGGCTGAGGGTTGAAATACTTTTGGCCACGCCCCTTTGCCTAGAAGCCCCTAAACCCATTGAAATAGCATTGGGGGTTTAAATTCGTTAGGCCCCGCCCCTTTGGGTACAGAAGCCCAGAATGCCATTCAGAGTATAGAACATGACATGGCTGAGGGTTGAGATACTTTTGGCCACGCCCCTTTGCCTAGAAGCCCCTAAACCCATTGAAATAGCATTGGGGGTTTAAATTCGTTAGGCCACGCCCCTTTGGGTCCAGAATCCCAGAATGCCATTCAGAGTATAGACCATGACATGGCTGAGGGTTGAGATACTTTTGGCCACGCCCCTTTTGCCTAGAAGCCCCTAAACCCATTGAAATAGCATTGGGGGTTTACATTAGTTAGGCCACGCCCCTTTGGGTCCAGAATCCCAGAATGCCATTCAGAGTATAGAACATGACATGGCTGAGGGTTGAGATACTTTTGGCCACGCCCCTTTGCCTAGAAGCCCCTAAACCCATTGAAATAGCATTGGGGGTTTAAATTCGTAAGGCCCCGCCCCTTTGGGTCCAGAAGCCCAGAATACCATTCAGAGTATAGACCATGAAATGGCTGAGGGTTGAGATACTTTTGGCCACGCCCCTTTTGCCTAGAAGCCCCTAAACCCATTGAAATAGCATTGGGGGTTTAAATTCGTTAGGCCACGCCCCTTTGGGTCCAGAATCCCAGAATGCCATTCAAAGTATAGACCATGACCTGGCTGAGGGTTGAGATTCTTTTGGCCACGCCCCTTTTGCCTAGAAGCCCCTAAACCCATTGAAATAGCATTGGGGTTTTAAATTCGTTAGGCCACGCCCCTTTGGGTCCAGAATCCCAGAATATCATTCAGAGTATAGAACATGACATGGCTGAGGGTTGAAATACTTTTGGCCACGCCCCTTTGCCTAGAAGCCCCTAAACCCATTGAAATAGCATTGGGGGTTTAAATTCGTTAGGCCCCGCCCCTTTGGGTACAGAAGCCCAGAATGCCATTCAGAGTATAGACCATGACATGGCTGAGGGTTGAGATACTTTTGGCCACGCCACTTTTGCCTAGAAGCCCCTAAACCCATTGAAATAGCATTGGGGGTTGAAATTTGTTAGGCCCCGCCCCTTTGGGTCCAGAAGCCCAGAATACCATTCAGAGTATAGACCATGACATGGCTGAGGGTTGAGATACTTTTTGCCACGCCCCTTTTGCCTAGAAGCTCCTAAACCCATTGAAATAGCATTGGGGGTTTAAATTCGTTAGGCCCCGCCCCTTTTGGTCCAGAAGCCCAGAATACCATTCAGAGTATAGAACATAACCTGGCTGAGGGTTGAGATTCTTTTGGCCACGCCCCTTTTGCCTAGAAGCCCCTAAACCCATTGAAATAGCATTGGGGGTTTAAATTCGTTAGCCCCCGCCCCTTTGGGTCCAGAAGCCCAGAATACCATTCAGAGTGTAGACCATGACATGGCTGAGGGTTGAGATACTTTTGGCCACGCCCCTTTTGCCTAGAAGCCCCTAAACCCATTGAAATAACATTGGGGGTTTAAATTCGTTAGGCCCCGCCCCTTTAAGTCCAGAAGCCCAGAATACCATTCAGAGTATAGACCATGACATGGCTGAGGGTTGAGATACATTTGGCCACGCCCCTTTTGCCTAGAAGCTCCTAAACCCATTGAAATAGCATTGGGGGTTTAAATTCGTTAGGCCCCGCCCCTTTGGGTCCAGAAGCCCAGAATACCATTCAGAGTATAGACCATGACATGGCTGAGGGTTGAGATACTTTTGGCCACGCCCCTTTGCCTAGAAGCCCCTAAACCCATTGAAATAGCATTGGGGGTTTAAATTCGTTAGGCCCCGCCCCTTTGGGTCCAGAAGCCCAGAATACCATTCAGAGTATAGAACATAACCTGGCTGAGGGTTGAGATTCTTTTGGCCACGCCCCTTTTGCCTAGAAGCCCCTAAACCCATTGAAATAGCATTGGGGGTTTAAATTCGTTAGCCCCCGCCCCTTTGGGTCCAGAAGCCCAGAATACCATACAGAGTATAGACCATGACATGGCTGAGGGTTGAGATACTTTTGGCCACGCCCCTTTGCCTAGAAGCCCCTAAACCCATTGAAATAGCATTGTGGGTTTAAATTCGTTAGGCCCCGCCCCTTTGGGTCCAGAAGCCCAGAATACCATTCAGAGTATAGACCATGAAACGGCTGAGGGTTGAGATACTTTTGGCCACGCCCCTTTTGCCTAGAAGCCCCTAAACCCATTGAAATAGCATTGGGGGTTTAAATTTGTTAGGCCACGCCCCTTTGGGTCCAGAATCCCAGAATGCCATTTAGAGTATAGACCATGACATGGCTGAGGGTTGAGATACTTTTGGCCACGCCCCTTTTGCCTAGAAGCTCCTAAACCCATTGAAATAGCATTGGGGGTTTAAATTCGTTAGGCCCCGCCCCTTTGGGTCCAGAAGCCCAGAATACCATTCAGAGTATAGACCATGACCTGGCTGAGGGTTGAGATTCTTTTGGCCACGCCCCTTTTGCCTAGAAGCCCCTAAACCCATTGAAATAGCATTGGGGGTTTAAATTCGTTAGGCCCCGCCCCTTTGGGTCCAGAATCCCAGAATGCCATTCAGAGTATAGAACATGACATGGCTGAGGGTTGAGATACTTTTGGCCACGCCCCTTTGCCTAGAAGCCCCTAAACCCATTGAAATAGCATTGGGGGTTTAAATTCGTTAGGCCCCGCCCCTTTGGGTCCAGAAGCCCAGAATGCCATTCAGAGTATAGACCATGACATGGCTAAGGGGTTGAGATACTTTTGGCCACGCCCCTTTTGCCTAGAAGCCCCTAAACCCATTGAAATAGCATTGGGGGTTTAAATTCGTTAGGCCCCGCCCCTTTGGGTCCAGAAGCCCAGAATACCATTAAGAGTATAGACCATGACATGGCTGAGGGTTGAGATACTTTTGGCCACGCCCCTTTGCCTAGAAGCCCCTAAACCCCATGAAATAGCATTGGGGGTTTAAATTCGTTAGGCCCCGCCCCTTTGGGTCCAGAAGCCCAGAATGCCATTCAGAGTATAGACCATGACCTGGCTGAGGGTTGAGTTACTTTTGGCCACGCCCCTTTTGCCTAGAAGCCCCTAAACTTATTGAAATAGCATTGGGGGTTTAAATTCGTTAGGCCCCGCCCCTTTGGGTCCAGAAGCCCAGAATACCATTCAGAGTATAGACCATGAAATGGCTGAGGGTTGAGATACTTTTGGCCACGCCCCTTTTGCCTAGAAGCCCCTAAACCCATTGAAATAGCATTGGGGGTTTAAATTCGTTAGGCCACGCCCCTTTGGGTCCAGAATCCCAGAATGCCATTCAGAGTATAGACCATGACATGGCTGAGGGTTGAGATACTTTTGGCCACGCCCCTTTGCCTAGAAGCCCCTAAACCCATTGAAATAGCATTGGGGGTTTAAATTCGTTAGGCCCCGCCCCTTTGGGTCCAGAAGCCCAGAATGCCATTCAGAGTATAGACCATGACATGGCTGAGGGTTGAGATACTTTTGGCCACGCCCCTTTTGCCTAGAAGCCCCTAAACCCATTGAAATAGCATTGGGGTTTAAATTCGTTAGGCCACGCCCCTTTGGGTCCAGAAGCCCAGAATACCATTCAGAGTATAGACCATGACCTGGCTGAGGGTTGAATTACTTTTGGCCACGCCCCTTTTGCCTAGAAGCCCCTAAACCCATTGAAATAGCATTGGGGTTTAAATTCGTTAGGCCACGCCCCTTTGGGTCCAGAAGCCCAGAATACCATTCAGAGTATAGACCATGACATGGCTGAGGGTTGAGATACTTTTGGCCACGCCCCTAATTCCTAGAAGCCCCTAAACCCATTGAAATAGCATTGGGGGTTTAAATTCGTTAGGCCACGCCCCTTTGGGTCCAGAAGCCCAGAATACCATTCAGAGTATAGACCATGACATGGCTGAGGGTGTAGTTACTTTTGGCCACGCCCCTTTTGCCTAGAAGCCCCTAAACCCATTGAAATAGCATTGGGGGTTTAAATTCGTTAGCCCCCGCCCCTTTGGGTCCAGAAGCCCAGAATACCATTCAGAGTATAGACCATGACATGGCTGAGGGTTGAGATACTTTTGGCCACGCCCCTTTGCCTAGAAGCCCCTAAACCCATTGAAATAGCATTGGGGGGTTTAAATTCGTTAGGCCCCGCCCCTTTGGGTTCAGAAGCCCAGAATACCATTCAGAGTATAGACCATGAAATGGCTGAGGGTTGAGATACTTTTGGCCACGCCCCTTTTGCCTAGAAGCCTCTAAACCCATTGAAATAGCATTGGGGGTTTAAATTCGTTAGGCCACGCCCCTTTGGGTCCAGAATCCCAGAATGCCAGTCAGAGTATAGACCATGACATGCTGAGGGTTGAGATACTTTTGGCCACGCCCCTTTGCCTAGAAGCCCCTAAACCCATTGAAATAGCATTGGGGGTTTAAATTCGTTAGGCCCCGCCCCTTTGGGTCCAGAAGCCCAGAATACCATTCAGAGTATAGAACATAACCTGGCTGAGGGTTGAGATTCTTTTGGCCACGCCCCTTTTGCCTAGAAGCCCCTAAACCCATTGAAATAGCATTGGGGGTTTAAATTCGTTAGCCCCCGCCCCTTTGGGTCCAGAACCCCAGAATACCATTCAGAGTATAGACCATGACATGGCTGAGGGTTGAGATACTTTTGGCCACGCCCCTTTGCCTAGAAGCCCCTAAACCCATTGAAATAGCATTGTGGGTTTAAATTCGTTAGGCCCCGCCCCTTTGGGTCCAGAAGCCCAGAATACCATTCAGAGTATAGACCATGAAATGGCTGAGGGTTGAGATACTTTTGGCCACGCCCCTTTTGCCTAGAAGCCCCTAAACCCATTGAAATAGCATTGGGGGTTTAAATTCGTTAGGCCACGCCCCTTTGGGTCCAGAATCCCAGAATGCCATTCAGAGTATAGACCATGACATGGCTGAGGGTTGAGATACTTTTGGCCACGCCCCTTTTGCCTAGAAGCTCCTAAACCCATTGAAATAGCATTGGGGGTTTAAATTCGTTAGGCCCCGCCCCTTTGGGTCCAGAAGCCCAGAATACCATTCAGAATATAGAACATAACCTGGCTGAGGGTTGAGATTCTTTTGGCCACGCCCCTTTTGCCTAGAAGCCCCTAAACCCATTGAAATAGCATTGGGGGTTTAAATTCGTTAGTCCCCGCCCCTTTGGGTCCAGAAGCCCAGAATACCATTCAGAGTATAGACCATGACATGGCTGAGGGTTGAGATACTTTTGGCCACGCCCCTTTGCCTAGAAGCCCCTAAACCCATTGAAATAGCATTGGGGGTTTAAATTCGTTAGGCCACGCCCCTTTGGGTCCAGAATTTCAGAATGCCATTCAGAGTATAGACCATGACATGGCTGAGGGTTGAGATACTTTTGGCCACGCCCCTTTGCCTAGAAGCCCCTAAACCCATTGAAATAGCATTGGGGGTTTAAATTCGTTAGGCCCCGCCCCTTTGGGTCCAGAAGCCCAGAATGCCATTCAGAGTATAGACCATGACATGGCTGAGGGTTGAGATACTTTTGGCCACGCCCCTTTGCCTAGAAGCCCCTAAACCCATTGAAATAGCATTGGGGGTTTAAATTCGTTAGGCCCCGCCCCTTTGGGTCCAGAAGCCCAGAATGCCATTCAGAGTATAGACCATGACATGGCTGAGGGTTGAGATACTTTTGGCCACGCCCCTTTTGCCTAGAAGCCCCTAAACCCATTAAAATAGCATTGGGGGTTTAAATTCGTTAGGCCCCGCCCCTTTGGGTCCAGAAGCACAGAATACCATTCAGAGTATAGACCATGACATGGCTCAGGGTTGAGATACTTTTGGCCACGCCCCTATTGCCTAGAAGCCCCTAAACCCATTGAAATAGCATTGGGGGTTTAAATTCGTTAGCCCCCGCCCCTTTGGGTCCAGAAGCCCAGAATACCATTCAGAGTATAGACCATGACATGGCTGAGTGTTGAGATACTTTTGGCCACGCCCCTTTGCCTAGAAGCCCCTAAACCCATTGAAATAGCATTGGGGGTTTAAATTCGTTAGGCCCCGCCCCTTTAGGTCCAGAAGCCCATAATACCATTCAGAGTATAGACCATGACATGGCTGAGGATTGAGATACTTTTGGCCACGCCCCTTTGCCTAGAAGCCCCTAAACCCCATGAAATAGCATTGGGGGTTTAAATTCGTTAGGCCCCGCCCCTTTGGGTCCAGAAGCCCAGAATGCCATTCAGAGTATAGACCATGACATGGCTGAGGGTTGAGTTACTTTTGGCCACGCCCCTTTTGCCTAGAAGCCCCTAAACCCATTGAAATAGCATTGGGGGTTTAAATTCGTTAGGCCCCGCCCCTTTGGGTCCAGAAGCCCAGAATACCATTCAGAGTATAGAACATAACCTGGCTGAGGGTTGAGATTCTTTTGGCCACGCCCCTTTTGCCTAGAAGCCCCTAAACCCATTGAAATAGCATTGGGGGTTTAAATTCGTTAGCCCCCGCCCCTTTGGGTCCAGAAGCCCAGAATACCATTCAGAGTATAGACCATGACATGGCTGAGGGATGAGATACTTTTGGCCACGCCCCTTTTGCCTAGAAGCTCCTAAACCCATTGAAATAGCATTGGGGGTTTAAATTCGTTAGGCCCCGCCCCTTTGGGTCCAGAAGCCCAGAATACCATTCAGAGTATAGACCATGACATGGCTGAGGGTTGAGATACTTTTGGCCACGCCCCTTTGCCTAGAAGCCCCTAAACCCATTGAAATAGCATTGGGGGTTTAAATTCGTTAGGCCCCGCCCCTTTGGGTCCAGAAGCCCAGAATACCATTCAGAGTATAGAACATAACCTGGCTGAGGGTTGAGATTCTTTTGGCCACGCCCCTTTTGCCTAGAAGCCCCTAAACCCATTGAAATAGCATTGGGGGTTTAAATTCGTTAGCCCCCGCCACTTTGGGTCCAGAAGCCCAGAATACCATTCAGAGTATAGACCATGACATGGCTGAGGGTTGAGATACTTTTGGCCACGCCCCTTTGCCTAGAAGCCCCTAAACCCATTGAAATAGCATTGTGGGTTTAAATTCGTTAGGCCCCGCCCCTTTGGGTCCAGAAGCCCAGAATACCATTCAGAGTATAGACCATGAAATGGCTGAGGGTTGAGATACTTTTGGCCACGCCCCTTTTGCCTAGAAGCCCCTAAACCCATTGAAATAGCATTGGGGGTTTAAATTCGTTAGGCCACGCCCCTTTGGGTCCAGAATCCCAGAATGCCATTCAGAGTATAGACCATGACATGGCTGAGGGTTGAGATACTTTTGGCCACGCCCCTTTGCCTAGAAGCCCCTAAACCCATTGAAATAGCATTGGGGGTTTAAATTCGTTAGGCCCCGCCCCTTTGGGTCCAGAAGCCCAGAATACCATTCAGAGTATAGAACATAACCTGGCTGAGGGTTGAGATTCTTTTGGCCACGCCCCTTTTGCCTAGAAGCCCCTAAACCCATTGAAATAACATTGGGGGTTTAAATTCGTTAGGCCCCGCCCCTTTGGGTCCAGAAGCCCAGAATACCATTCAGAGTATAGACCATGACATGGCTGAGGGTTGAGATACTTTTGGCCACGCCCCTTTTGCCTAGAAGCTCCTAAACCCATTGAAATAGCATTGGGGGTTTAAATTCGTTAGGCCCCGCCCCTTTGGGTCCAGAAGCCCAGAATACCATTCAGAATATAGAACATAACCTGGCTGAGGGTTGAGATTCTTTTGGCCACGCCCCTTTTGCCTAGAAGCCCCTAAACCCATTGAAATAGCATTGGGGGTTTAAATTCGTTAGGCCCCGCCCCTTTGGGTTCAGAAGCCCAGAATACCATTCAGAGTATAGACCATGAAATGGCTGAGGGTTGAGATACTTTTGGCCACGCCCCTTTTGCCTAGAAGCCCCTAAACCCATTGAAATAGCATTGGGGGTTTAAATTCGTTAGGCCACGCCCCTTTGGGTCCAGAATCCCAGAATGCCATTCAGAGTATAGACCATGACATGGCTGAGGGTTGAGATACTTTTGGCCACGCCCCTTTGCCTAGAAGCCGATAAACCCATTGAAATAGCATTGGGGGTTTAAATTCGTTAGGCCCCGCCCCTTTGTGTCCAGAAGCCCAGAATACCATTCAGAGTATAGAACATAACCTGGCTGAGGGTTGAGATTCTTTTGGCCACGCCCCTTTTGCCTAGAAGCCCCTAAACCCATTGAAATAGCATTGGGGGTTTAAATTCGTTAGCCCCCGCCCCTTTGGGTCCAGAAGCCCAGAATACCATTCAGAGTATAGACCATGACATGGCTGAGGGTTGAGATACTTTTGGCCACGCCCCTTTGCCTAGAAGCCCCTAAACCCATTGAAATAGCATTGTGGGTTTAAATTCGTTAGGCCCCGCCCCTTTGGGTCCAGAAGCCCAGAATACCATTCAGAGTATAGACCATGAAATGGCTGAGGGTTGAGATACTTTTGGCCACGCCCCTTTTGCCTAGAAGCCCCTAAACCCATTGAAATAGCATTGGGGGTTTAAATTCGTTAGGCCACGCCCCTTTGGGTCCAGAATCCCAGAATGCCATTCAGAGTATAGACCATGACATGGCTGAGGGTTGAGATACTTTTGGCCACGCCCCTTTTGCCTAGAAGCTCCTAAACCCATTGAAATAGCATTGGGGGTTTAAATTCGTTAGGCCCCGCCCCTTTGGGTCCAGAAGCCCAGAATACCATTCAGAATATAGAACATAACCTGGCTGAGGGTTGAGATTCTTTTGGCCACGCCCCTTTTGCCTAGAAGCCCCTAAACCCATTGAAATAGCATTGGGGGTTTAAATTCGTTAGCCCCCGCCCCTTTGGGTCCAGAAGCCCAGAATACCATTCAGAGTATAGACCATGACATGGCTGAGGGTTGAGATACTTTTGGCCACGCCCCTTTGCCTAGAAGCCCCTAAACCCATTGAAATAGCATTGGGGGTTTAAATTCGTTAGGCCACGCCCCTTTGGGTCCAGAATTTCAGAATGCCATTCAGAGTTAGACCATGACATGGCTGAGGGTTGAGATACTTTTGGCCACGCCCCTTTGCCTAGAAGCCCCTAAACCCATTGAAATAGCATTGGGGGTTTAAATTCGTTAGGCCCCGCCCCTTTGGGTCCAGAAGCCCAGAATGCCATTCAGAGTATAGACCATGACATGGCTGAGGGTTGAGATACTTTTGGCCACGCCCCTTTGCCTAGAAGCCCCTAAACCCATTGAAATAGCATTGGGGGTTTAAATTCGTTATGCCCCGCCCCTTTGGGTCCAGAAGCCCAGAATGCCATTCAGAGTATAGATCATGACATGGCTGAGGGTTGAGATACTTTTGGCCACGCCCCTTTTGCCTAGAAGCCCCTAAAACCATTAAAATAGCATTGGGGGTTTAAATTCGTTAGGCCCCGCCCCTTTGGGTCCAGAAGCACAGAATACCATTCAGAGTATAGACCATGACATGGCTCAGGGTTGAGATACTTTTGGCCACGCCCCTATTGCCTAGAAGCCCCTAAACCCATTGAAATAGCATTGGGGGTTTAAATTCGTTAGCCCCCGCCCCTTTGGGTCCAGAAGCCCAGAATACCATTCAGAGTATAGACCATGACATGGCTGAGTGTTGAGATACTTTTGGCCACGCCCCTTTGCCTAGAAGCCCCTAAACCCATTGAAATAGCATTGGGGGTTTAAATTCGTTAGGCCCCGCCCCTTTAGGTCCAGAAGCCCATAATACCATTCAGAGTATAGACCATGACATGGCTGAGGATTGAGATACTTTTGGCCACGCCCCTTTGCCTAGAAGCCCCTAAACCCCATGAAATAGCATTGGGGGTTTAAATTCGTTAGGCCCCGCCCCTTTGGGTCCAGAAGCCCAGAATGCCATTCAGAGTATAGACCATGACATGGCTGAGGGTTGAGTTACTTTTGGCCACGCCCCTTTTGCCTAGAAGCCCCTAAACCCATTGAAATAGCATTGGGGGTTTAAATTCGTTAGGCCCCGCCCCTTTGGGTCCAGAAGCCCAGAATACCATTCAGAGTATAGAACATAACCTGGCTGAGGGTTGAGATTCTTTTGGCCACGCCCCTTTTGCCTAGAAGCCCCTAAACCCATTGAAATAGCATTGGGGATTTAAATTCGTTAGCCCCCGCCCCTTTGGGTCCAGAAGCCCAGAATACCATTCAGAGTATAGACCTTGACATGGCTGAGGGTTGAGATACTTTTGGCCACGCCCCTTTTGCCTAGAAGCCCCTAAACCCATTGAAATAGCATTGGGGGTTTAAATTCGTTAGGCCACGCCCCTTTGGGTCCAGAATCCCAGAATGCCATTCAGAGTATAGACCATGACATGGCTGAGGGTTGAGATACTTTTGGCCACGCCCCTTTGCCTAGAAGCCCCTAAACCCATTGAAATAGCATTGGGGGTTTAAATTCGTTAGGCCACGCCCCTTTGGGTCCAGAATCCCAGAATGCCATTCAGAGTATAGACCATGACATGGCTGAGGGTTGAGATACTTTTGGCCACGCCCCTTTGCCTAGAAGCCCCTAAACCCATTGAAATAGCATTGGGGGTTTAAATTCGTTAGGCCCCGCCCCTTTGGGTCCAGAAGCCCAGAATACCATTCAGAATATAGAACATAACCTGGCTGAGGGTTGAGATTCTTTTGGCCACGCCCCTTTTGCCTAGAAGCCCCTAAACCCATTGAAATAGCATTGGGGGTTTAAATTCGTTAGGCCCCGCCCCTTTGGGTTCAGAAGCCCAGAATACCATTCAGAGTATAGACCATGAAATGGCTGAGGGTTGAGATACTTTTGGCCACGCCCCTTTTGCCTAGAAGCCCCTAAACCCATTGAAATAGCATTGGGGGTTTAAATTCGTTAGGCCACGCCCCTTTGGGTCCAGAATCCCAGAATGCCATTCAGAGTATAGACCATGACATGGCTGAGGGTTGAGATACTTTTGGCCACGCCCCTTTGCCTAGAAGCCGATAAACCCATTGAAATAGCATTGGGGGTTTAAATTCGTTAGGCCCCGCCCCTTTGTGTCCAGAAGCCCAGAATACCATTCAGAGTATAGAACATAACCTGGCTGAGGGTTGAGATTCTTTTGGCCACGCCCCTTTTGCCTAGAAGCCCCTAAACCCATTGAAATAGCATTGGGGGTTTAAATTCGTTAGCCCCCGCCCCTTTGGGTCCAGAAGCCCAGAATACCATTCAGAGTATAGACCATGACATGGCTGAGGGTTGAGATACTTTTGGCCACGCCCCTTTTGCCTAGAAGCCCCTAAACCCATTGAAATAGCATTGGGGGTTTAAATTCGTTAGGCCACGCCCCTTTGGGTCCAGAATTTCAGAATGCCATTCAGAGTATAGACCATGACATGGCTGAGGGTTGAGATACTTTTGGCCACGCCCCTTTGCCTAGAAGCCCCTAAACCCATTGAAATAGCATTGGGGGTTTAAATTCGTTAGGCCCCGCCCCTTTGGGTCCAGAAGCCCAGAATGCCATTCAGAGTATAGACCATGACATGGCTGAGGGTTGAGATACTTTTGGCCACGCCCCTTTGCCTAGAAGCCCCTAAACCCATTGAAATAGCATTGGGGGTTTAAATTCGTTAGGCCCCGCCCCTTTGGGTCCAGAAGCCCAGAATGCCATTCAGAGTATAGACCATGACATGGCTGAGGGTTGAGATACTTTTGGCCACGCCCCTTTTGCCTAGAAGCCCCTAAACCCATTAAAATAGCATTGGGGGTTTAAATTCGTTAGGCCCCGCCCCTTTGGGTCCAGAAGCACAGAATACCATTCAGAGTATAGACCATGACATGGCTCAGGGTTGAGATACTTTTGGCCACGCCCCTATTGCCTAGAAGCCCCTAAACCCATTGAAATAGCATTGGGGGTTTAAATTCGTTAGCCCCCGCCCCTTTGGGTCCAGAAGCCCAGAATACCATTCAGAGTATAGACCATGACATGGCTGAGTGTTGAGATACTTTTGGCCACGCCCCTTTGCCTAGAAGCCCCTAAACCCATTGAAATAGCATTGGGGGTTTAAATTCGTTAGGCCCCGCCCCTTTAGGTCCAGAAGCCCATAATACCATTCAGAGTATAGACCATGACATGGCTGAGGATTGAGATACTTTTGGCCACGCCCCTTTGCCTAGAAGCCCCTAAACCCCATGAAATAGCATTGGGGGTTTAAATTCGTTAGGCCCCGCCCCTTTGGGTCCAGAAGCCCAGAATGCCATTCAGAGTATAGACCATGACATGGCTGAGGGTTGAGTTACTTTTGGCCACGCCCCTTTTGCCTAGAAGCCCCTAAACCCATTGAAATAGCATTGGGGGTTTAAATTCGTTAGGCCCCGCCCCTTTGGGTCCAGAAGCCCAGAATACCATTCAGAGTATAGAACATAACCTGGCTGAGGGTTGAGATTCTTTTGGCCACGCCCCTTTTGCCTAGAAGCCCCTAAACCCATTGAAATAGCAATGGGGGTTTAAATTCGTTAGCCCCCGCCCCTTTGGGTCCAGATGCCCAGAATACCATTCAGAGTATAGACCATGACATGGCTGAGGGTTGAGATACTTTTGGCCACGCCCCTTTTGCCTAGAAGCTCCTAAACCCATTGAAATAGCATTGGGGGTTTAAATTCGTTAGGCCCCGCCCCTTTGGGTCCAGAAGCCCAGAATACCATTCAGAGTATAGACCATGACATGGCTGAGGGTTGAGATACTTTTGGCCACGCCCCTTTGCCTAGAAGCCCCTAAACCCATTGAAATAGCATTGGGGGTTTAAATTCGTTAGGCCCCGCCCCTTTGGGTCCAGAAGCCCAGAATACCATTCAGAGTATATAACATAACCTGGCTGAGGGTTGAGATTCTTTTGGCCACGCCCCTTTTGCCTAGAAGCCCCTAAACCCATTGAAATAGCATTGGGGGTTTAAATTCGTTAGCCCCCGCCACTTTGGGTCCAGAAGCCCAGAATACCATTCAGAGTATAGACCATGACATGGCTGAGGGTTGAGATACTTTTGGCCACGCCCCTTTGCCTAGAAGCCCCTAAACCCATTGAAATAGCATTGTGGGTTTAAATTCGTTAGGCCCCGCCCCTTTGGGTCCAGAAGCCCAGAATACCATTCAGAGTATAGACCATGAAATGGCTGAGGGTTGAGATACTTTTGGCCACGCCCCTTTTGCCTAGAAGCCCCTAAACCCATTGAAATAGCATTGGGGGTTTAAATTCGTTAGGCCACGCCCCTTTGGGTCCAGAATCCCAGAATGCCATTCAGAGTATAGACCATGACATGGCTGAGGGTTGAGATACTTTTGGCCACGCCCCTTTGCCTAGAAGCCCCTAAATCCATTGAAATAGCATTGGGGGTTTAAATTCGTTAGGCCCCGCCCCTTTAGGTCCAGAAGCCCAGAATGCCATTCAGAGTATAGACCATGACATGGCTGAGGGTTGAGATACTTTTGGCCACGCCCCTTTTTCCTAGAAGCCCCTAAACCCATTGAAATAGCATTGGGGGTTTAAATTCGTTAGGCCCCGCCCCTTTGGGTCCAGAAGCCCAGAATACCATTCAGAGTATAGACCATGACCTGGCTGAGGGTTGAGATTCTTTTGGCCACGCCCCTTTTGCCTAGAAGCCCCTAAACCCATTGAAATAGCATTGGGGATTTAAATTCGTTAGGCCACGCCCCTTTGGGTCCAGAATCCCAGAATCCCATTCAGAGTATAGAACATGACATGGCTGAGGGTTGAGATACTTTTGGCCACGCCCCTTTGCCTAGAAGCCCCTAAACCCATTGAAATAGCATTGGGGGTTTAAATTCGTTAGGCCCCGCCCCTTTGGGTCCAGAATCCCAGAATGCCATTCAGAGTATAGACCATGACATGGCTGAGGGTTGAGATACTTTTGGACACGCCCCTTTTGCCTAGAAGCCCCTAAACCCATTGAAATAGCATTGGGGGTTTAAATTCGTTAGGCCCCGCCCCTTAGGGTCCAGAAGCCCAGAATACCATTCAGAATATAGAACATAACCTGGCTGAGGGTTGAGATTCTTTTGTCCACGCCCCTTTTGCCTAGAAGCCCCTAAACCCATTGAAATAGCATTGGGGGTTTAAATTCGTTAGGCCCCGCCCCTTTGGGTTCAGAAGCCCAGAATACCATTCAGAGTATAGACCATGAAATGGCTGAGGGTTGAGATACTTTTGGCCACGCCCCTTTTGCCTAGAAGCCCCTAAACCCATTGAAATAGCATTGGGGGTTTAAATTCGTTAGGCCACGCCCCTTTGGGTCCAGAATCCCAGAATGCCATTCAGAGTATAGACCATGACATGGCTGAGGGTTGAGATACTTTTGGCCACGCCCCTTTGCCTAGAAGCCCCTAAACCCATTGAAATAGCATTGGGGGTTTAAATTCGTTAGGCCCCGCCCCTTTGGGTCCAGAAGCCCAGAATACCATTCAGAGTATAGAACATAACCTGGCTGAGGGTTGAGATTCTTTTGGCCACGCCCCTTTTGCCTAGAAGCCCCTAAACCCATTGAAATAGCATTGGGGGTTTAAATTCGTTAGCCCCCGCCCCTTTGGGTCCAGAAGCCCAGAATACCATTCAGAGTATAGACCATGACATGGCTGAGGGTTGAGATACTTTTGGCCACGCCCCTTTGCCTAGAAGCCCCTAAACCCATTGAAATAGCATTGTGGGTTTAAATTCGTTAGGCCCCGCCCCTTTGGGTCCAGAAGCCCAGAATACCATTCAGAGTATAGACCATGAAATGGCTGAGGGTTGAGATACTTTTGGCCACGCCCCTTTTGCCTAGAAGCCCTAAACCCATTGAAATAGCATTGGGGGTTTAAATTCGTTAGGCCCCGCCCCTTTGTGTCCAGAAGCCCAGAATACCATTCAGAGTATAGAACATAACCTGGCTGAGGGTTGAGATTCTTTTGGCCACGCCCCTTTTGCCTAGAAGCCCCTAAACCCATTGAAATAGCATTGGGGGTTTAAATTCGTTAGCCCCCGCCCCTTTGGGTCCAGAAGCCCAGAATACCATTCAGAGTATAGACCATGACATGGCTGAGGGTTGAGATACTTTTGGCCACGCCCCTTTGCCTAGAAGCCCCTAAACCCATTGAAATAGCATTGTGGGTTTAAATTCGTTAGGCCCCGCCCCTTTGGGTCCAGAAGCCCAGAATACCATTCAGAGTATAGACCATGAAATGGCTGAGGGTTGAGATACTTTTGGCCACGCCCCTTTTGCCTAGAAGCCCCTAAACCCATTGAAATAGCATTGGGGGTTTAAATTCGTTAGGCCACGCCCCTTTGGGTCCAGAATCCCAGAATGCCATTCAGAGTATAGACCATGACATGGCTGAGGGTTGAGATACTTTTGGCCACGCCCCTTTTGCCTAGAAGCTCCTAAACCCATTGAAATAGCATTGGGGGTTTAAATTCGTTAGGCCCCGCCCCTTTGGGTCCAGAAGCCCAGAATACCATTCAGAATATAGAACATAACCTGGCTGAGGGTTGAGATTCTTTTGGCCACGCCCCTTTTGCCTAGAAGCCCCTAAACCCATTGAAATAGCATTGGGGGTTTAAATTCGTTAGCCCCCGCCCCTTTGGGTCCAGAAGCCCAGAATACCATTCAGAGTATAGACCATGACATGGCTGAGGGTTGAGATACTTTTGGCCACGCCCCTTTGCCTAGAAGCCCCTAAACCCATTGAAATAGCATTGGGGGTTTAAATTCGTTAGGCCACGCCCCTTTGGGTCCAGAATTTCAGAATGCCATTCAGAGTTAGACCATGACATGGCTGAGGGTTGAGATACTTTTGGCCACGCCCCTTTGCCTAGAAGCCCCTAAACCCATTGAAATAGCATTGGGGGTTTAAATTCGTTAGGCCCCGCCCCTTTGGGTCCAGAAGCCCAGAATGCCATTCAGAGTATAGACCATGACATGGCTGAGGGTTGAGATACTTTTGGCCACGCCCCTTTGCCTAGAAGCCCCTAAACCCATTGAAATAGCATTGGGGGTTTAAATTCGTTATGCCCCGCCCCTTTGGGTCCAGAAGCCCAGAATGCCATTCAGAGTATAGATCATGACATGGCTGAGGGTTGAGATACTTTTGGCCACGCCCCTTTTGCCTAGAAGCCCCTAAAACCATTAAAATAGCATTGGGGGTTTAAATTCGTTAGGCCCCGCCCCTTTGGGTCCAGAAGCACAGAATACCATTCAGAGTATAGACCATGACATGGCTCAGGGTTGAGATACTTTTGGCCACGCCCCTATTGCCTAGAAGCCCCTAAACCCATTGAAATAGCATTGGGGGTTTAAATTCGTTAGCCCCCGCCCCTTTGGGTCCAGAAGCCCAGAATACCATTCAGAGTATAGACCATGACATGGCTGAGTGTTGAGATACTTTTGGCCACGCCCCTTTGCCTAGAAGCCCCTAAACCCATTGAAATAGCATTGGGGGTTTAAATTCGTTAGGCCCCGCCCCTTTAGGTCCAGAAGCCCATAATACCATTCAGAGTATAGACCATGACATGGCTGAGGATTGAGATACTTTTGGCCACGCCCCTTTGCCTAGAAGCCCCTAAACCCCATGAAATAGCATTGGGGGTTTAAATTCGTTAGGCCCCGCCCCTTTGGGTCCAGAAGCCCAGAATGCCATTCAGAGTATAGACCATGACATGGCTGAGGGTTGAGTTACTTTTGGCCACGCCCCTTTTGCCTAGAAGCCCCTAAACCCATTGAAATAGCATTGGGGGTTTAAATTCGTTAGGCCCCGCCCCTTTGGGTCCAGAAGCCCAGAATACCATTCAGAGTATAGAACATAACCTGGCTGAGGGTTGAGATTCTTTTGGCCACGCCCCTTTTGCCTAGAAGCCCCTAAACCCATTGAAATAGCATTGGGGATTTAAATTCGTTAGCCCCCGCCCCTTTGGGTCCAGAAGCCCAGAATACCATTCAGAGTATAGACCTTGACATGGCTGAGGGTTGAGATACTTTTGGCCACGCCCCTTTTGCCTAGAAGCCCCTAAACCCATTGAAATAGCATTGGGGGTTTAAATTCGTTAGGCCACGCCCCTTTGGGTCCAGAATCCCAGAATGCCATTCAGAGTATAGACCATGACATGGCTGAGGGTTGAGATACTTTTGGCCACGCCCCTTTGCCTAGAAGCCCCTAAACCCATTGAAATAGCATTGGGGGTTTAAATTCGTTAGGCCACGCCCCTTTGGGTCCAGAATCCCAGAATGCCATTCAGAGTATAGACCATGACATGGCTGAGGGTTGAGATACTTTTGGCCACGCCCCTTTGCCTAGAAGCCCCTAAACCCATTGAAATAGCATTGGGGGTTTAAATTCGTTAGGCCCCGCCCCTTTGGGTCCAGAAGCCCAGAATACCATTCAGAATATAGAACATAACCTGGCTGAGGGTTGAGATTCTTTTGGCCACGCCCCTTTTGCCTAGAAGCCCCTAAACCCATTGAAATAGCATTGGGGGTTTAAATTCGTTAGGCCCCGCCCCTTTGGGTTCAGAAGCCCAGAATACCATTCAGAGTATAGACCATGAAATGGCTGAGGGTTGAGATACTTTTGGCCACGCCCCTTTTGCCTAGAAGCCCCTAAACCCATTGAAATAGCATTGGGGGTTTAAATTCGTTAGGCCACGCCCCTTTGGGTCCAGAATCCCAGAATGCCATTCAGAGTATAGACCATGACATGGCTGAGGGTTGAGATACTTTTGGCCACGCCCCTTTGCCTAGAAGCCGATAAACCCATTGAAATAGCATTGGGGGTTTAAATTCGTTAGGCCCCGCCCCTTTGTGTCCAGAAGCCCAGAATACCATTCAGAGTATAGAACATAACCTGGCTGAGGGTTGAGATTCTTTTGGCCACGCCCCTTTTGCCTAGAAGCCCCTAAACCCATTGAAATAGCATTGGGGGTTTAAATTCGTTAGCCCCCGCCCCTTTGGGTCCAGAAGCCCAGAATACCATTCAGAGTATAGACCATGACATGGCTGAGGGTTGAGATACTTTTGGCCACGCCCCTTTTGCCTAGAAGCCCCTAAACCCATTGAAATAGCATTGGGGGTTTAAATTCGTTAGGCCACGCCCCTTTGGGTCCAGAATTTCAGAATGCCATTCAGAGTATAGACCATGACATGGCTGAGGGTTGAGATACTTTTGGCCACGCCCCTTTGCCTAGAAGCCCCTAAACCCATTGAAATAGCATTGGGGGTTTAAATTCGTTAGGCCCCGCCCCTTTGGGTCCAGAAGCCCAGAATGCCATTCAGAGTATAGACCATGACATGGCTGAGGGTTGAGATACTTTTGGCCACGCCCCTTTGCCTAGAAGCCCCTAAACCCATTGAAATAGCATTGGGGGTTTAAATTCGTTAGGCCCCGCCCCTTTGGGTCCAGAAGCCCAGAATGCCATTCAGAGTATAGACCATGACATGGCTGAGGGTTGAGATACTTTTGGCCACGCCCCTTTTGCCTAGAAGCCCCTAAACCCATTAAAATAGCATTGGGGGTTTAAATTCGTTAGGCCCCGCCCCTTTGGGTCCAGAAGCACAGAATACCATTCAGAGTATAGACCATGACATGGCTCAGGGTTGAGATACTTTTGGCCACGCCCCTATTGCCTAGAAGCCCCTAAACCCATTGAAATAGCATTGGGGGTTTAAATTCGTTAGCCCCCGCCCCTTTGGGTCCAGAAGCCCAGAATACCATTCAGAGTATAGACCATGACATGGCTGAGTGTTGAGATACTTTTGGCCACGCCCCTTTGCCTAGAAGCCCCTAAACCCATTGAAATAGCATTGGGGGTTTAAATTCGTTAGGCCCCGCCCCTTTAGGTCCAGAAGCCCATAATACCATTCAGAGTATAGACCATGACATGGCTGAGGATTGAGATACTTTTGGCCACGCCCCTTTGCCTAGAAGCCCCTAAACCCCATGAAATAGCATTGGGGGTTTAAATTCGTTAGGCCCCGCCCCTTTGGGTCCAGAAGCCCAGAATGCCATTCAGAGTATAGACCATGACATGGCTGAGGGTTGAGTTACTTTTGGCCACGCCCCTTTTGCCTAGAAGCCCCTAAACCCATTGAAATAGCATTGGGGGTTTAAATTCGTTAGGCCCCGCCCCTTTGGGTCCAGAAGCCCAGAATACCATTCAGAGTATAGAACATAACCTGGCTGAGGGTTGAGATTCTTTTGGCCACGCCCCTTTTGCCTAGAAGCCCCTAAACCCATTGAAATAGCAATGGGGGTTTAAATTCGTTAGCCCCCGCCCCTTTGGGTCCAGATGCCCAGAATACCATTCAGAGTATAGACCATGACATGGCTGAGGGTTGAGATACTTTTGGCCACGCCCCTTTTGCCTAGAAGCTCCTAAACCCATTGAAATAGCATTGGGGGTTTAAATTCGTTAGGCCCCGCCCCTTTGGGTCCAGAAGCCCAGAATACCATTCAGAGTATAGACCATGACATGGCTGAGGGTTGAGATACTTTTGGCCACGCCCCTTTGCCTAGAAGCCCCTAAACCCATTGAAATAGCATTGGGGGTTTAAATTCGTTAGGCCCCGCCCCTTTGGGTCCAGAAGCCCAGAATACCATTCAGAGTATATAACATAACCTGGCTGAGGGTTGAGATTCTTTTGGCCACGCCCCTTTTGCCTAGAAGCCCCTAAACCCATTGAAATAGCATTGGGGGTTTAAATTCGTTAGCCCCCGCCACTTTGGGTCCAGAAGCCCAGAATACCATTCAGAGTATAGACCATGACATGGCTGAGGGTTGAGATACTTTTGGCCACGCCCCTTTGCCTAGAAGCCCCTAAACCCATTGAAATAGCATTGTGGGTTTAAATTCGTTAGGCCCCGCCCCTTTGGGTCCAGAAGCCCAGAATACCATTCAGAGTATAGACCATGAAATGGCTGAGGGTTGAGATACTTTTGGCCACGCCCCTTTTGCCTAGAAGCCCCTAAACCCATTGAAATAGCATTGGGGGTTTAAATTCGTTAGGCCACGCCCCTTTGGGTCCAGAATCCCAGAATGCCATTCAGAGTATAGACCATGACATGGCTGAGGGTTGAGATACTTTTGGCCACGCCCCTTTGCCTAGAAGCCCCTAAATCCATTGAAATAGCATTGGGGGTTTAAATTCGTTAGGCCCCGCCCCTTTAGGTCCAGAAGCCCAGAATGCCATTCAGAGTATAGACCATGACATGGCTGAGGGTTGAGATACTTTTGGCCACGCCCCTTTTTCCTAGAAGCCCCTAAACCCATTGAAATAGCATTGGGGGTTTAAATTCGTTAGGCCCCGCCCCTTTGGGTCCAGAAGCCCAGAATACCATTCAGAGTATAGACCATGACCTGGCTGAGGGTTGAGATTCTTTTGGCCACGCCCCTTTTGCCTAGAAGCCCCTAAACCCATTGAAATAGCATTGGGGATTTAAATTCGTTAGGCCACGCCCCTTTGGGTCCAGAATCCCAGAATCCCATTCAGAGTATAGAACATGACATGGCTGAGGGTTGAGATACTTTTGGCCACGCCCCTTTGCCTAGAAGCCCCTAAACCCATTGAAATAGCATTGGGGGTTTAAATTCGTTAGGCCCCGCCCCTTTGGGTCCAGAATCCCAGAATGCCATTCAGAGTATAGACCATGACATGGCTGAGGGTTGAGATACTTTTGGACACGCCCCTTTTGCCTAGAAGCCCCTAAACCCATTGAAATAGCATTGGGGGTTTAAATTCGTTAGGCCCCGCCCCTTAGGGTCCAGAAGCCCAGAATACCATTCAGAATATAGAACATAACCTGGCTGAGGGTTGAGATTCTTTTGTCCACGCCCCTTTTGCCTAGAAGCCCCTAAACCCATTGAAATAGCATTGGGGGTTTAAATTCGTTAGGCCCCGCCCCTTTGGGTTCAGAAGCCCAGAATACCATTCAGAGTATAGACCATGAAATGGCTGAGGGTTGAGATACTTTTGGCCACGCCCCTTTTGCCTAGAAGCCCCTAAACCCATTGAAATAGCATTGGGGGTTTAAATTCGTTAGGCCACGCCCCTTTGGGTCCAGAATCCCAGAATGCCATTCAGAGTATAGACCATGACATGGCTGAGGGTTGAGATACTTTTGGCCACGCCCCTTTGCCTAGAAGCCCCTAAACCCATTGAAATAGCATTGGGGGTTTAAATTCGTTAGGCCCCGCCCCTTTGGGTCCAGAAGCCCAGAATACCATTCAGAGTATAGAACATAACCTGGCTGAGGGTTGAGATTCTTTTGGCCACGCCCCTTTTGCCTAGAAGCCCCTAAACCCATTGAAATAGCATTGGGGGTTTAAATTCGTTAGCCCCCGCCCCTTTGGGTCCAGAAGCCCAGAATACCATTCAGAGTATAGACCATGACATGGCTGAGGGTTGAGATACTTTTGGCCACGCCCCTTTGCCTAGAAGCCCCTAAACCCATTGAAATAGCATTGTGGGTTTAAATTCGTTAGGCCCCGCCCCTTTGGGTCCAGAAGCCCAGAATACCATTCAGAGTATAGACCATGAAATGGCTGAGGGTTGAGATACTTTTGGCCACGCCCCTTTTGCCTAGAAGCCCCTAAACCCATTGAAATAGCATTGGGGGTTTAAATTCGTTGGGCCACGCCCCTTTGGGTCCAGAATCCCAGAATGCCATTCAGAGTATAGACCATGACATGGCTGAGGGTTGAGATACTTTTGGCCACGCCCCTTTTGCCTAGAAGCTCCTAAACCCATTGAAATAGCATTGGGGGTTTAAATTCGTTAGGCCCCGCCCCTTTGGGTCCAGAAGCCCAGAATACCATTCAGAATATAGAACATAACCTGGCTGAGGGTTGAGATTCTTTTGGCCACGCCCCTTTTGCCTAGAAGCCCCTAAACATATTGAAATAGCATTGGGGGTTTAAATTCGTTAGCCCCCGCCCCTTTGGGTCCAGAAGCCCAAAATACCATTCAGAGTATAGACCATGACATGGCTGAGGGTTGAGATACTTTTGGCCACGCCCCTTTGCCTAGAAGCCCCTAAACCCATTGAAATAGCATTGGGGGTTTAAATTCGTTAGGCCCTGCCCCTTTGGGTCCAGAATTTCAGAATGCCATTCAGAGTATAGACCATGACATGGCTGAGGGTTGAGATACTTTTGGTCACGCCCCTTTGCCTAGAAGCCCCTAAACCCATTGAAATAGCATTGGGGGTTTAAATTCGTTAGGCCCCGCCCCTTTGGGTCCAGAAGCCCAGAATGCCATTCAGAGTATAGACCATGACATGGCTGAGGGTTGAGATACTTTTGGCCACGCCCCTTTGCCTAGAAGCCCCTAAACCCATTGAAATAGCATTGGGGGTTTAAATTCGTTAGGCCCCGCCCCTTTGGGTCCAGAAGCCCAGAATGCCATTCAGAGTATAGACCATGACATGGCTGAGGGTTGAGATACTTTTGGCCACGCCCCTTTTGCCTAGAAGCCCCTAAACCCATTAAAATAGCATTGGGGGTTTAAATTCGTTAGGCCCCGCCCCTTTGGGTCCAGAAGCACAGAATACCATTCAGAGTATAGACCATGACATGGCTCAGGGTTGAGATACTTTTGGCCACGCCCCTATTGCCTAGAAGCCCCTAAACCCATTGAAATAGCATTGGGGGTTTAAATTCGTTAGCCCCCGCCCCTTTGGGTCCAGAAGCCCAGAATACCATTCAGAGTATAGACCATGACATGGCTGAGTGTTGAGATACTTTTGGCCACGCCCCTTTGCCTAGAAGCCCCTAAACCCATTGAAATAGCATTGGGGGTTTAAATTCGTTAGGCCCCGCCCCTTTAGGTCCAGAAGCCCATAATACCATTCAGAGTATAGACCATGACATGGCTGAGGATTGAGATACTTTTGGCCATGCCCCTTTGCCTAGAAGCCCCTAAACCCCATGAAATAGCATTGGGGGTTTAAATTCGTTAGGCCCCGCCCCTTTGGGTCCAGAAGCCCAGAATGCCATTCAGAGTATAGACCATGACATGGCTGAGGGTTGAGATACTTTTGGCCACGCCCCTTTTGCCTAGAAGCTCCTAAACCCATTGAAATAGCATTGGGGGTTTAAATTCGTTAGGCCCCGCCCCTTTGGGTCCAGAAGCCCAGAATACCATTCAGAGTATAGACCTTGACATGGCTGAGGGTTGAGATACTTTTGGCCACGCCCCTTTGCCTAGAAGCCCCTAAACCCATTGAAATAGCATTGGGGGTTTAAATTCGTTAGGCCCCGCCCCTTTGGGTCCAGAAGCCCAGAATACCATTCAGAGTATAGAACATAACCTGGCTGAGGGTTGAGATTCTTTTGGCCACGCCCCTTTTGCCTAGAAGCCCCTAAACCCATTGAAATTGCATTGGGGGTTTAAATTCGTTAGCCCCCGCCACTTTGGGTCCAGAAGCCCAGAATACCATTCAGAGTATAGACCATGACATGGCTGAGGGTTGAGATACTTTTGGCCACGCCCCTTTGCCTAGAAGCCCCTAAACCCATTGAAATAGCATTGTGGGTTTAAATTCGTTAGGCCCCGCCCCTTTGGGTACAGAAGCCCAGAATACCATTCAGAGTATAGACCATGAAATGGCTGAGGGTTGAGATACTTTTGGCCACGCCCCTTTTGCCTAGAAGCCCCTAAACCCATTGAAATAGCATTGGGGGTTTAAATTCGTTAGGCCACGCCCCTTTGGGTCCAGAATCCCAGAATGCCATTCAGAGTATAGACCATGACATGGCTGAGGGTTGAGATACTTTTGGCCACGCCCCTTTGCCTAGAAGCCCCTAAACCCATTGAAATAGCATTGGGGGTTTAAATTCGTTAGGCCCCGCCCCTTTGGGTCCAGAAGCCCAGAATGCCATTCAGAGTATAGACCATGACATGGCTGAGGGTTGAGATACTTTTGGCCACGCCCCTTTTTCCTAGAAGCCCCTAAACCCATTGAAATAGCATTGGGGGTTTAAATTCGTTAGGCCCCGCCCCTTTGGGTCCAGAAGCCCAGAATACCATTCAGAGTATAGACCATGACCTGGCTGAGGGTTGAGATTCTTTTGGCCACGCCCCTTTTGCCTAGAAGCCCCTAAACCCATTGAAATAGCATTGGGGGTTTAAATTCGTTAGGCCACGCCCCTTTGGGTCCAGAATCCCAGAATCCCATTCAGAGTATAGAACATGACATGGCTGAGGGTTGAGATACTTTTGGCCACGCCCCTTTGCCTAGAAGCCCCTAAACCCATTGAAATAGCATTGGGGGTTTAAATTCGTTAGGCCCCGCCCCTTTGGGTCCAGAATCCCAGAATGCCATTCAGAGTATAGACCATGACATGGCTGAGGGTTGAGATACTTTTGGACACGCCCCTTTTGCCTAGAAGACCCTAAACCCTTTGAAATAGCATTGGGGGTTTAAATTCGTTAGGCCCCGCCCCTTTGGGTCCAGAAGCCCAGAATACCATTCAGAGTATAGAACATAACCTGGCTGAGGGTTGAGATTCTTTTGGCCACGCCCCTTTTGCCTAGAAGCCCCTAAACCCATTGAAATAACATTGGGGGTTTAAATTCGTTAGGCCCCGCCCCTTTGGGTCCAGAAGCCCAGAATACCATTCAGAGTATAGACCATGACATGGCTGAGGGTTGAGATACTTTTGGCCACGCCCCTTTTGCCTAGAAGCTCCTAAACCCATTGAAATAGCATTGGGGGTTTAAATTCGTTAGGCCCCGCCCCTTTGGGTCCAGAAGCCCAGAATACCATTCAGAATATAGAACATAACCTGGCTGAGGGTTGAGATTCTTTTGGTCACGCCCCTTTTGCCTAGAAGCCCCTAAACCCATTGAAATAGCATTGGGGGTTTAAATTCGTTAGCCCCCGCCCCTTTGGGTCCAGAAGCCCAGAATACCATTCAGAGTATAGACCATGACATGGCTGAGGGTTGAGATACTTTTGGCCACGCCCCTTTGCCTAGAAGCCCCTAAACCCATTGAAATAGCATTGGGGGTTTAAATTCGTTAGGCCACGCCCCTTTGGGTCCAGAATTTCAGAATGCCATTCAGAGTATAGACCATGACATGGCTGAGGGTTGAGATACTTTTGGCCACGCCCCTTTGCCTAGAAGCCCCTAAACCCATTGAAATAGCATTGGGGGTTTAAATTCGTTAGGCCCCGCCCCTTTGGGTCCAGAAGCCCAGAATGCCATTCAGAGTATAGACCATGACATGGCTGAGGGTTGAGATACTTTTGGCCACGCCCCTTTGCCTAGAAGCCCCTAAACCCATTGAAATAGCATTGGGGGTTTAAATTCGTTAGGCCCCGCCCCTTTGGGTCCAGAAGCCCAGAATGCCATTCAGAGTATAGACCATGACATGGCTGAGGGTTGAGATACTTTTGGCCACGCCCCTTTTGCCTAGAAGCCCCTAAACCCATTAAAATAGCATTGGGGGTTTAAATTCGTTAGCCCCCGCCCCTTTGGGTCCAGAAGCCCAGAATACCATTCAGAGTATAGACCATGACATGGCTGAGTGTTGAGATACTTTTGGCCACGCCCCTTTGCCTAGAAGCCCCTAAACCCATTGAAATAGCATTGGGGGTTTAAATTCGTTAGGCCCCGCCCCTTTGGGTCCAGAAGCCCAGAATACCATTCAGAGTATAGACCATGACATGGCTGAGGGTTGAGATACTGTTGGCCACGCCCCTTTGCCTAGAAGCCCCTAAACCCATTGAAATAGCATTGGGGGTTTAAATTCGTAAGGCCCCGCCCCTTTGGGTCCAGAAGCCCAGAATACCATTCAGAGTATAGAACATAACCTGGCTGAGGGTTGAGATTCTTTTGGCCACGCCCCTTTTGCCTAGAAGCCCCTAAACCCATTGAAATAGCATTGGGGGTTTAAATTCGTTAGCCCCCGCCCCTTTGGGTCCAGAAGCCCAGAATACCATTCAGAGTATAGACCATGACATGGCTGAGGGTTGAGATACTTTTGGCCACGCCCCTTTGCCTAGAAGCCCCTAAACCCATTGAAAAAGCATTGGGGGTTTAAATTCGTTAGGCCCCGCCCCTTTGGGTCCAGAAGCCCAGAATACCATTCAGAGTATAGACCATGAAATGGCTGAGGGTTGAGATACTTTTGGCCACGCCCCTTTTGCCTAGAAGCCCCTAAACCCATTGAAATAGCATTGGGGGTTTAAATTCGTTAGGCCACGCCCCTTTGGGTCCAGAATCCCAGAATGCCATTCAGAGTATAGACCATTACATGGCTGAGGGTTGAGATACTTTTGGCCACGCCCCTTTTGCCTAGAAGCTCCTAAACCCATTGAAATAGCATTGGGGGTTTAAATTCGTTAGGCCCCGCCCCTTTGGGTCCAGAAGCCCAGAATACCATTCAGAATATAGAACATAACCTGGCTGAGGGTTGAGATTCTTTTGGCCACGCCCCTTTTGCCTAGAAGCCCCTAAACCCATTGAAATAGCATTGGGGGTTTAAATTCGTTAGCCCCCGCCCCTTTGGGTCCAGAAGCCCAGAATACCATTCAGAGTATAGACCATGACATGGTTGAGGGTTGAGATACTTTTGGCCACGCCCCTTTGCCTAGAAGCCCCTAAACCCATTGAAATAGCATTGGGGGTTTAAATTCGTTAGGTCACGCCCCTTTGGGTCCAGAATTTCAGAATGCCATTCAGAGTATAGACCATGACATGGCTGAGGGTTGAGATACTTTTGGCCACGCCCCTTTGCCTAGAAGCCCCTAAACCCATTGAAATAGCATTGGGGGTTTAAATTCGTTAGGCCCCGCCCCTTTGGGTCCAGAAGCCCAGAATGCCATTCAGAGTATAGACCATGACATGGCTGAGGGTTGAGATACTTTTAGCCACGCCCCTTTGCCTAGAAGCCCCTAAACCCATTGAAATAGCATTGGGGGTTTAAATTCGTTAGGCCCCGCCCCTTTGGGTCCAGAAGCCCAGAATGCCATTCAGAGTATAGACCAAAACATGGCTGAGGGTTGAGATACTTTTGGCCACGCCCCTTTTGCCTAGAAGCCCCTAAACCCATTAAAATAGCATTGGGGGTTTTAATTCGTTAGGCCCCGCCCCTTTGGGTCCAGAAGCACAGAATACCATTCAGAGTATAGACCATGACATGGCTCAGGGTTGAGATACTTTTGGCCACGCCCCTATTGCCTAGAAGCCCCTAAACCCATTGAAATAGCATTGGGGGTTTAAATTCGTTAGCCCCCGCCCCTTTGGGTCCAGAAGCCCAGAATACCATTCAGAGTATAGACCATGACATGGCTGAGTGTTGAGATACTTTTGGCCACGCCCCTTTGCCTAGAAGCCCCTAAACCCATTGAAATAGCATTGGGGGTTTAAATTCGTTAGGCCCCGCCCCTTTAGGTCCAGAAGCCCATAATACCATTCAGAGTATAGACCATGACATGGCTGAGGATTGAGATACTTTTGGCCACGCCCCTTTGCCTAGAAGCCCCTAAACCCCATGAAATAGCATTGGGGGTTTAAATTCGTTAGGCCCCGCCCCTTTGGGTCCAGAAGCCCAGAATGCCATTCAGAGTATAGACCATGACATGGCTGAGGGTTGAGTTACTTTTGGCCACGCCCCTTTTGCCTAGAAGCCCCTAAACCCATTGAAATAGCATTGGGGGTTTAAATTCGTTAGGCCCCGCCCCTTTGGGTCCAGAAGCCCAGAATACCATTCAGAGTATAGAACATAACCTGGCTGAGGGTTGAGATTCTTTTGGCCACGCCCCTTTTGCCTAGAAGCCCCTAAACCCATTGAAATAGCATTGGGGGTTTAAATTCGTTAGCCCCCGCCCCTTTGGGTCCAGAAGCCCAGAATACCATTCAGAGTATAGACCATGACATGGCTGAGGGTTGAGATACTTTTGGCCACGCCCCTTTTGCCTAGAAGCTCCTAAACCCATTGAAATAGCATTGGGGGTTTAAATTCGTTAGGCCCCGCCCCTTTGGGTCCAGAAGCCCAGAATACCATTCAGAGTATAGACCATGACATGGCTGAGGGTTGAGATACTTTTGGCCACGCCCCTTTGCCTAGAAGCCCCTAAACCCATTGAAATAGCATTGGGGGTTTAAATTCGTTAGGCCCCGCCCCTTTGGGTCCAGAAGCCCAGAATACCATTCAGAGTATATAACATAACCTGGCTGAGGGTTGAGATTCTTTTGGCCACGCCCCTTTTGCCTAGAAGCCCCTAAACCCATTGAAATAGCATTGGGGGTTTAAATTCGTTAGCCCCCGCCACTTTGGGTCCAGAAGCCCAGAATACCATTCAGAGTATAGACCATGACATGGCTGAGGGTTGAGATACTTTTGGCCACGCCCCTTTGCCTAGAAGCCCCTAAACCCATTGAAATAGCATTGTGGGTTTAAATTCGTTAGGCCCCGCCCCTTTGGGTCCAGAAGCCCAGAATACCATTCAGAGTATAGACCATGAAATGGCTGAGGGTTGAGATACTTTTGGCCACGCCCCTTTGCCTAGAAGCCCCTAAACCCATTGAAATAGCATTGGGGGTTTAAATTCGTTAGGCCCCGCCCCTTTGGGTCCAGAAGCCCAGAATGCCATTCAGAGTATAGACCATGACATGGCTGAGGGTTGAGATACTTTTGGCCACGCCCCTTTTTCCTAGAAGCCCCTAAACCCATTGAAATAGCATTGGGGGTTTAAATTCGTTAGGCCCCGCCCCTTTGGGTCCAGAAGCCCAGAATACCATTCAGAGTATAGACCATGACCTGGCTGAGGGTTGAGATTCTTTTGGCCACGCCCCTTTTGCCTAGAAGCCCCTAAACCCATTGAAATAGCATTGGGGGTTTAAATTCGTTAGGCCACGCCCCTTTGGGTCCAGAATCCCAGAATCCCATTCAGAGTATAGAACATGACATGGCTGAGGGTTGAGATACTTTTGGCCACGCCCCTTTGCCTAGAAGCCCCTAAACCCATTGAAATAGCATTGGGGGTTTAAATTCGTTAGGCCCCGCCCCT
This sequence comes from Crinia signifera, assembly GCF_055691185.1. Classification (NCBI taxonomy): domain Eukaryota; kingdom Metazoa; phylum Chordata; class Amphibia; order Anura; family Myobatrachidae; genus Crinia; species Crinia signifera. The sequence goes on from NW_028142049.1 coordinate 240,704, forward strand.
TTGGGTCCAGAATCCCAGAATGCCATTCAGAGTATAGACCATGACATGGCTGAGGGTTGAGATACTTTTGGACACGCCCCTTTTGCCTAGAAGCCCCTAAACCCATTGAAATAGCATTGGGGGTTTAAATTCGTTAGGCCCCGCCCCTTTGGGTCCAGAAGCCCAGAATACCATTCAGAGTATAGAACATAACCTGGCTGAGGGTTGAGATGCTTTTGGCCACGCCCCTTTTGCCTAGAAGCCCCTAAACCCATTGAAATAACATTGGGGGTTTAAATTCGTTAGGCCCCGCCCCTTTGGGTCCAGAAGCCCAGAATACCATTCAGAGTATAGACCATGACATGGCTGAGGGTTGAGATACTTTTGGCCACGCCCCTTTTGCCTAGAAGCTCCTAAACCCATTGAAATAGCATTGGGGGTTTAAATTCGTTAGGCCCCGCCCCTTTGGGTCCAGAAGCCCAGAATACCATTCAGAATATAGAACATAACCTGGCTGAGGGTTGAGATTCTTTTGGCCACGCCCCTTTTGCCTAGAAGCCCCTAAACCCATTGAAATAGCATTGGGGGTTTAAATTCGTTAGGCCCCGCCCCTTTGGGTTCAGAAGCCCAGAATACCATTCAGAGTATAGACCATGAAATGGCTGAGGGTTGAGATACTTTTGGCCACGCCCCTTTTGCCTAGAAGCCCCTAAACCCATTGAAATAGCATTGGGGGTTTAAATTCGTAAGGCCACGCCCCTTTGGGTCCAGAATCCCAGAATGCCATTCAGAGTATAGACCATGACATGGCTGAGGGTTGAGATACTTTTGGCCACGCCCCTTTGCCTAGAAGCCCCTAAACCCATTGAAATAGCATTGGGGGTTTAAATTCGTTAGGCCCCGCCCCTTTGGGTCCAGAAGCCCAGAATACCATTCAGAGTATAGAACATAACCTGGCTGAGGGTTGAGATTCTTTTGGCCACGCCCCTTTTGCCTAGAAGCCCCTAAACCCATTGAAATAGCATTGGGGGTTTAAATTCGTTAGCCCCCGCCCCTTTGGGTCCAGAAGCCCAGAATACCATTCAGAGTATAGACCATGACATGGCTGAGGGTTGAGATACTTTTGGCCACGCCCCTTTGCCTAGAAGCCCCTAAACCCATTGAAATAGCATTGTGGGTTTAAATTCGTTAGGCCCCGCCCCTTTGGGTCCAGAAGCCCAGAATACCATTCAGAGTATAGACCATGAAATGGCTGAGGGTTGAGATACTTTTGGCCACGCCCCTTTTGCCTAGAAGCCCCTAAACCCATTGAAATAGCATTGGGGGTTTAAATTCGTTGGGCCACGCCCCTTTGGGTCCAGAATCCCAGAATGCCATTCAGAGTATAGACCATGACATGGCTGAGGGTTGAGATACTTTTGGCCACGCCCCTTTTGCCTAGAAGCTCCTAAACCCATTGAAATAGCATTGGGGGTTTAAATTCGTTAGGCCCCGCCCCTTTGGGTCCAGAAGCCCAGAATACCATTCAGAATATAGAACATAACCTGGCTGAGGGTTGAGATTCTTTTGGCCACGCCCCTTTTGCCTAGAAGCCCCTAAACCCATTGAAATAGCATTGGGGGTTTAAATTCGTTAGCCCCCGCCCCTTTGGGTCCAGAAGCCCAGAGTACCATTCAGAGTATAGACCATGACATGGCTGAGGGTTGAGATACTTTTGGCCACGCCCCTTTGCCTAGAAGCCCCTAAACCCATTGAAATAGCATTGGGGGTTTAAATTCGTTAGGCCCTGCCCCTTTGGGTCCAGAATTTCAGAATGCCATTCAGAGTATAGACCATGACATGGCTGAGGGTTGAGATACTTTTGGCCACGCCCCTTTGCCTAGAAGCCCCTAAACCCATTGAAATAGCATTGGGGGTTTAAATTCGTTAGGCCCCGCCCCTTTGGGTCCAGAAGCCCAGAATGCCATTCAGAGTATAGACCATGACATGGCTGAGGGTTGAGATACTTTTGGCCACGCCCCTTTGCCTAGAAGCCCCTAAACCCATTGAAATAGCATTGGGGGTTTAAATTCGTTAGGCCCCGCCCCTTTGGGTCCAGAAGCCCAGAATGCCATTCAGAGTATAGACCATGACATGGCTGAGGGTTGAGATACTTTTGGCCACGCCCCTTTTGCCTAGAAGCCCCTAAACCCATTAAAATAGCATTGGGGGTTTAAATTCGTTAGGCCCCGCCCCTTTGGGTCCAGAAGCCCAGAATACCATTCAGAGTATAGAACATAACCTGGCTGAGGGTTGAGATGCTTTTGGCCACGCCCCTTTTGCCTAGAAGCCCCTAAACCCATTGAAATAACATTGGGGGTTTAAATTCGTTAGGCCCCGCCCCTTTGGGTCCAGAAGCCCAGAATACCATTCAGAGTATAGACCATGACATGGCTGAGGGTTGAGATACTTTTGGCCACGCCCCTTTTGCCTAGAAGCTCCTAAACCCATTGAAATAGCATTGGGGGTTTAAATTCGTTAGGCCCCGCCCCTTTGGGTCCAGAAGCCCAGAATACCATTCAGAATATAGAACATAACCTGGCTGAGGGTTGAGATTCTTTTGGCCACGCCCCTTTTGCCTAGAAGCCCCTAAACCCATTGAAATAGCATTGGGGGTTTAAATTCGTTAGGCCCCGCCCCTTTGGGTTCAGAAGCCCAGAATACCATTCAGAGTATAGACCATGAAATGGCTGAGGGTTGAGATACTTTTGGCCACGCCCCTTTTGCCTAGAAGCCCCTAAACCCATTGAAATAGCATTGGGGGTTTAAATTCGTAAGGCCACGCCCCTTTGGGTCCAGAATCCCAGAATGCCATTCAGAGTATAGACCATGACATGGCTGAGGGTTGAGATACTTTTGGCCACGCCCCTTTGCCTAGAAGCCCCTAAACCCATTGAAATAGCATTGGGGGTTTAAATTCGTTAGGCCCCGCCCCTTTGGGTCCAGAAGCCCAGAATACCATTCAGAGTATAGAACATAACCTGGCTGAGGGTTGAGATTCTTTTGGCCACGCCCCTTTTGCCTAGAAGCCCCTAAACCCATTGAAATAGCATTGGGGGTTTAAATTCGTTAGCCCCCGCCCCTTTGGGTCCAGAAGCCCAGAATACCATTCAGAGTATAGACCATGACATGGCTGAGGGTTGAGATACTTTTGGCCACGCCCCTTTGCCTAGAAGCCCCTAAACCCATTGAAATAGCATTGTGGGTTTAAATTCGTTAGGCCCCGCCCCTTTGGGTCCAGAAGCCCAGAATACCATTCAGAGTATAGACCATGAAATGGCTGAGGGTTGAGATACTTTTGGCCACGCCCCTTTTGCCTAGAAGCCCCTAAACCCATTGAAATAGCATTGGGGGTTTAAATTCGTTGGGCCACGCCCCTTTGGGTCCAGAATCCCAGAATGCCATTCAGAGTATAGACCATGACATGGCTGAGGGTTGAGATACTTTTGGCCACGCCCCTTTTGCCTAGAAGCTCCTAAACCCATTGAAATAGCATTGGGGGTTTAAATTCGTTAGGCCCCGCCCCTTTGGGTCCAGAAGCCCAGAATACCATTCAGAATATAGAACATAACCTGGCTGAGGGTTGAGATTCTTTTGGCCACGCCCCTTTTGCCTAGAAGCCCCTAAACCCATTGAAATAGCATTGGGGGTTTAAATTCGTTAGCCCCCGCCCCTTTGGGTCCAGAAGCCCAGAGTACCATTCAGAGTATAGACCATGACATGGCTGAGGGTTGAGATACTTTTGGCCACGCCCCTTTGCCTAGAAGCCCCTAAACCCATTGAAATAGCATTGGGGGTTTAAATTCGTTAGGCCCTGCCCCTTTGGGTCCAGAATTTCAGAATGCCATTCAGAGTATAGACCATGACATGGCTGAGGGTTGAGATACTTTTGGCCACGCCCCTTTGCCTAGAAGCCCCTAAACCCATTGAAATAGCATTGGGGGTTTAAATTCGTTAGGCCCCGCCCCTTTGGGTCCAGAAGCCCAGAATGCCATTCAGAGTATAGACCATGACATGGCTGAGGGTTGAGATACTTTTGGCCACGCCCCTTTGCCTAGAAGCCCCTAAACCCATTGAAATAGCATTGGGGGTTTAAATTCGTTAGGCCCCGCCCCTTTGGGTCCAGAAGCCCAGAATGCCATTCAGAGTATAGACCATGACATGGCTGAGGGTTGAGATACTTTTGGCCACGCCCCTTTTGCCTAGAAGCCCCTAAACCCATTAAAATAGCATTGGGGGTTTAAATTCGTTAGGCCCCGCCCCTTTGGGTCCAGAAGCACAGAATACCATTCAGAGTATAGACCATGACATGGCTCAGGGTTGAGATACTTTTGGCCACGCCCCTATTGCCTAGAAGCCCCTAAACCCATTGAAATAGCATTGGGGGTTTAAATTCGTTAGCCCCCGCCCCTTTGGGTCCAGAAGCCCAGAATACCATTCAGAGTATAGACCATGACATGGCTGAGTGTTGAGATACTTTTGGCCACGCCCCTTTGCCTAGAAGCCCCTAAACCCATTGAAATAGCATTGGGGGTTTAAATTCGTTAGGCCCCGCCCCTTTAGGTCCAGAAGCCCATAATACCATTCAGAGTATAGACCATGACATGGCTGAGGATTGAGATACTTTTGGCCACGCCCCTTTGCCTAGAAGCCCCTAAACCCCATGAAATAGCATTGGGGGTTTAAATTCGTTAGGCCCCGCCCCTTTGGGTCCAGAAGCCCAGAATACCATTCAGAGTATAGACCATGACATGGCTGAGTGTTGAGATACTTTTGGCCACGCCCCTTTGCCTAGAAGCCCCTAAACCCATTGAAATAGCATTGGGGGTTTAAATTCGTTAGGCCCCGCCCCTTTAGGTCCAGAAGCCCATAATACCATTCAGAGTATAGACCATGACATGGCTGAGGATTGAGATACTTTTGGCCACGCCCCTTTGCCTAGAAGCCCCTAAACCCCATGAAATAGCATTGGGGGTTTAAATTCGTTAGGCCCCGCCCCTTTGGGTCCAGAAGCCCAGAATGCCATTCAGAGTATAGACCATGACATGGCTGAGGGTTGAGTTACTTTTGGCCACGCCCCTTTTGCCTAGAAGCCCCTAAACCCATTGAAATAGCATTGGGGGTTTAAATTCGTTGGGCCACGCCCCTTTGGGTCCAGAATCCCAGAATGCCATTCAGAGTATAGACCATGACATGGCTGAGGGTTGAGATACTTTTGGCCACGCCCCTTTTGCCTAGAAGCTCCTAAACCCATTGAAATAGCATTGGGGGTTTAAATTCGTTAGGCCCCGCCCCTTTGGGTCCAGAAGCCCAGAATACCATTCAGAATATAGAACATAACCTGGCTGAGGGTTGAGATTCTTTTGGCCACGCCCCTTTTGCCTAGAAGCCCCTAAACCCATTGAAATAGCATTGGGGGTTTAAATTCGTTAGCCCCCGCCCCTTTGGGTCCAGAAGCCCAGAGTACCATTCAGAGTATAGACCATGACATGGCTGAGGGTTGAGATACTTTTGGCCACGCCCCTTTGCCTAGAAGCCCCTAAACCCATTGAAATAGCATTGGGGGTTTAAATTCGTTAGGCCCTGCCCCTTTGGGTCCAGAATTTCAGAATGCCATTCAGAGTATAGACCATGACATGGCTGAGGGTTGAGATACTTTTGGCCACGCCCCTTTGCCTAGAAGCCCCTAAACCCATTGAAATAGCATTGGGGGTTTAAATTCGTTAGGCCCCGCCCCTTTGGGTCCAGAAGCCCAGAATGCCATTCAGAGTATAGACCATGACATGGCTGAGGGTTGAGATACTTTTGGCCACGCCCCTTTGCCTAGAAGCCCCTAAACCCATTGAAATAGCATTGGGGGTTTAAATTCGTTAGGCCCCGCCCCTTTGGGTCCAGAAGCCCAGAATGCCATTCAGAGTATAGACCATGACATGGCTGAGGGTTGAGATACTTTTGGCCACGCCCCTTTTGCCTAGAAGCCCCTAAACCCATTAAAATAGCATTGGGGGTTTAAATTCGTTAGGCCCCGCCCCTTTGGGTCCAGAAGCACAGAATACCATTCAGAGTATAGACCATGACATGGCTCAGGGTTGAGATACTTTTGGCCACGCCCCTATTGCCTAGAAGCCCCTAAACCCATTGAAATAGCATTGGGGGTTTAAATTCGTTAGCCCCCGCCCCTTTGGGTCCAGAAGCCCAGAATACCATTCAGAGTATAGACCATGACATGGCTGAGTGTTGAGATACTTTTGGCCACGCCCCTTTGCCTAGAAGCCCCTAAACCCATTGAAATAGCATTGGGGGTTTAAATTCGTTAGGCCCCGCCCCTTTAGGTCCAGAAGCCCATAATACCATTCAGAGTATAGACCATGACATGGCTGAGGATTGAGATACTTTTGGCCACGCCCCTTTGCCTAGAAGCCCCTAAACCCCATGAAATAGCATTGGGGGTTTAAATTCGTTAGGCCCCGCCCCTTTGGGTCCAGAAGCCCAGAATGCCATTCAGAGTATAGACCATGACATGGCTGAGGGTTGAGTTACTTTTGGCCACGCCCCTTTTGCCTAGAAGCCCCTAAACCCATTGAAATAGCATTGGGGGTTTAAATTCGTTAAGCCCCGCCCCTTTGGGTCCAGAAGCCCAGAATACCATTCAGAGTATAGAACATAACCTGGCTGAGGGTTGAGATTCTTTTGGCCACGCACCTTTTGCCTAGAAGCCCCTAAACCCATTGAAATAGCATTGGGGATTTAAATTCGTTAGCCCCCGCCCCTTTGGGTCCAGAAGCCCAGAATACCATTCAGAGTATAGACCATGACATGGCTGAGGGTTGAGATACTTTTGGCCACGCCCCTTTTGCCTAGAAGCTCCTAAACCCATTGAAATAGCATTGGGGGTTTAAATTCGTTAGGCCCCGCCCCTTTGGGTCCAGAAGCCCAGAATACCATTCAGAGTATAGACCTTGACATGGCTGAGGGTTGAGATACTTTTGGCCACGCCCCTTTGCCTAGAAGCCCCTAAACCCATTGAAATAGCATTGGGGGTTTAAATTCGTTAGGCCCCGCCCCTTTGGGTCCAGAAGCCCAGAATACCATTCAGAGTATAGAACATAACCTGGCTGAGGGTTGAGATTCTTTTGGCCACGCCCCTTTTGCCTAGAAGCCCCTAAACCCATTGAAATAGCATTGGGGGTTTAAATTCGTTAGCCCCCGCCACTTTGGGTCCAGAAGCCCAGAATACCATTCAGAGTATAGACCATGACATGGCTGAGGGTTGAGATACTTTTGGCCACGCCCCTTTGCCTAGAAGCCCCTAAACCCATTGAAATAGCATTGTGGGTTTAAATTCGTTAGGCCCCGCCCCTTTGGGTACAGAAGCCCAGAATACCATTCAGAGTATAGACCATGACATGGCTGAGGATTGAGATACTTTTGGCCACGCCCCTTTTGCCTAGAAGCCCCTAAACCCATTGAAATAGCATTGGGGGTTTAAATTCGTTAGGCCACGCCCCTTTGGGTCCAGAATCCCAGAATGCCATTCAGAGTATAGACCATGACATGGCTGAGGGTTGAGATACTTTTGGCCACGCCCCTTTGCCTAGAAGCCCCTAAACCCATTGAAATAGCATTGGGGGTTTAAATTCGTTAGGCCCCGCCCCTTTGGGTCCAGAAGCCCAGAATGCCATTCAGAGTATAGACCATGACATGGCTGAGGGTTGAGATATTTTTGGCCACGCCCCTTTTTCCTAGAAGCCCCTAAACCCATTGAAATAGCATTGGGGGTTTAAATTCGTTAGGCCACGCCCCTTTGGGTCCAGAAGCCCAGAATACCATTCAGAGTATAGACCATGACCTGGCTGAGGGTTGAGATTCTTTTGGCCACGCCCCTTTTGCCTAGAAGCCCCTAAACCCATTGAAATAGCATTGGGGGTTTAAATTCGTTAGGCCACGCCCCTTTGGGTCCAGAATCCCAGAATCCCATTCAGAGTATAGAACATGACATGGCTGAGGGTTGAGATACTTTTGGCCACGCCCCTTTGCCTAGAAGCCCCTAAACCCATTGAAATAGCATTGGGGGTTTAAATTCGTTAGGCCCCGCCCCTTTGGGTCCAGAATCCCAGAATGCCATTCAGAGTATAGACCATGACATGGCTGAGGGTTGAGATACTTTTGGACACGCCCCTTTTGCCTAGAAGCCCCTAAACCCATTGAAATAGCATTGGGGGTTTAAATTCGTTAGGCCCCGCCCCTTTGGGTCCAGAAGCCCAGAATACCATTCAGAGTATAGAACATAACCTGGCTGAGGGTTGAGATTATTTTGGCCACGCCCCTTTTGCCTAGAAGCCCCTAAACCCATTGAAATAACATTGGGGGTTTAAATTCGTTAGGCCCCGCCCCTTTGGGTCCAGAAGCCCAGAATACCATTCAGAGTATAGACCATGACATGGCTGAGGGTTGAGATACTTTTGGCCACGCCCCTTTTGCCTAGAAGCTCCTAAACCCATTGAAATAGCATTGGGGGTTTAAATTCGTTAGGCCCCGCCCCTTTGGGTCCAGAAGCCCAGAATACCATTCAGAATATAGAACATAACCTGGCTGAGGGTTGAGATTCTTTTGGCCACGCCCCTTTTGCCTAGAAGCCCCTAAACCCATTGAAATAGCATTGGGGGTTTAAATTCGTTAGCCCCCGCCCCTTTGGGTCCAGAAGCCCAGAATACCATTCAGAGTATAGACCATGACATGGCTGAGGGTTGAGATACTTTTGGCCACGCCCCTTTGCCTAGAAGCCCCTAAACCCATTGAAATAGCATTGGGGGTTTAAATTCGTTAGGCCACGCCCCTTTGGGTCCAGAAGCCCAGAATGCCATTCAGAGTATAGACCATGACATGGCTGAGGGTTGAGATACTTTTGGCCACGCCCCTTTGCCTAGAAGCCCCTAAACCCATTGAAATAGCATTGGGGGTTTAAATTCGTTAGGCCCCGCCCCTTTGGGTCCAGAAGCCCAGAATGCCATTCAGAGTATAGACCATGACATGGCTGAGGGTTGAGATACTTTTGGCCACGCCCCTTTTGCCTAGAAGCCCCTAAACCCATCAAAATAGCATTGGGGGTTTAAATTCGTTAGCCCCCGCCCCTTTGGGTCCAGAAGCCCAGAATACCATTCAGAGTATAGACCATGACATGGCTGAGTGTTGAGATACTTTTGGCCACGCCCCTTTGCCTAGAAGCCCCTAAACCCATTGAAATAGCATTGGGGGTTTAAATTCGTTAGGCCCCGCCCCTTTGGGTCCAGAAGCCCAGAATACCATTCAGAGTATAGACCATGACATGGCTGAGGGTTGAGATACTTTTGGCCACGCCCCTTTGCCTAGAAGCCCCTAAACCCATTGAAATAGCATTGGGGGTTTAAATTCGTTAGGCCCCGCCCCTTTGGGTCCAGAAGCCCAGAATACCATTCAGAGTATAGAACATAACCTGGCTGAGGGTTGAGATTCTTTTGGCCACGCCCCTTTTGCCTAGAAGCCCCTAAACCCATTGAAATAGCATTGGGGGTTTAAATTCGTTAGCCCCCGCCCCTTTGGGTCCAGAAGCCCAGAATACCATTCAGAGTATAGACCATGACATGGCTGAGGGTTGAGATACTTTTGGCCACGCCCCTTTGCCTAGAAGCCCCTAAACCCATTGAAATAGCATTGTGGGTTTAAATTCGTTAGGCCCCGCCCCTTTGGGTCCAGAAGCCCAGAATACCATTCAGAGTATAGACCATGAAATGGCTGAGGGTTGAGATACTTTTGGCAACGCCCCTTTTGCCTAGAAGCCCCTAAACCCATTGAAATAGCATTGGGGGTTTAAATTCGTTAGGCCACGCCCCTTTGGGTCCAGAATCCCAGAATGCCATTCAGAGTATAGACCATGACATGGCTGAGGGTTGAGATACTTTTGGCCACGCCCCTTTGCCTAGAAGCCCCTAAACCCATTGAAATAGCATTGGGGGTTTAAATTCGTTAGGCCCCGCCCCTTTGGGTCCAGAAGCCCAGAATGCCATTCAGAGTATAGACCATGACATGGCTGAGGGTTGAGATACTTTTGGCCACGCCCCTTTTTCCTAGAAGCCCCTAAACCCATTGAAATAGCATTGGGGGTTTAAATTCGTTAGGCCCCGCCCCTTTGGGTCCAGAAGCCCAGAATACCATTCAGAGTATAGACCATGACCTGGCTGAGGGTTGAGATTCTTTTGGCCACGCCCCTTTTGCCTAGAAGCCCCTAAACCCATTGAAATAGCATTGGGGGTTTAAATTCGTTAGGCCACGCCCCTTTGGGTCCAGAATCCCAGAATGCCATTCAGAGTATAGAACATGACATGGCTGAGGGTTGAGATACTTTTGGCCACGCCCCTTTTGCCTAGAAGCCCCTAAACCCATTGAAATAGCATTGGGGGTTTAAATTCGTTAGGCCCCGCCCCTTTGGGTCCAGAAGCCCAGAATACCATTCAGAGTATAGACCATGACATGGCTGAGTGTTGAGATACTTTTGGCCACGCCCCTTTGCCTAGAAGCCCCTAAACCCATTGAAATAGCATTGGGGGTTTAAATTCGTTAGGCCCCGCCCCTTTAGGTCCAGAAGCCCATAATACCATTCAGAGTATAGACCATGACATGGCTGAGGATTGAGATACTTTTGGCCACGCCCCTTTGCCTAGAAGCCCCTAAACCCCATGAAATAGCATTGGGGGTTTAAATTCGTTAGGCCCCGCCCCTTTGGGTCCAGAAGCCCAGAATGCCATTCAGAGTATAGACCATGACATGGCTGAGGGTTGAGTTACTTTTGGCCACGCCCCTTTTGCCTAGAAGCCCCTAAACCCATTGAAATAGCATTGGGGGTTTAAATTCGTTAGGCCCCGCCCCTTTGGGTCCAGAAGCCCAGAATACCATTCAGAGTATAGAACATAACCTGGCTGAGGGTTGAGATTCTTTTGGCCACGCCCCTTTTGCCTAGAAGCCCCTAAACCCATTGAAATAGCATTGGGGATTTAAATTCGTTAGCCCCCGCCCCTTTGGGTCCAGAAGCCCAGAATACCATTCAGAGTATAGACCATGACATGGCTGAGGGTTGAGATACTTTTGGCCACGCCCCTTTTGCCTAGAAGCTCCTAAACCCATTGAAATAGCATTGGGGGTTTAAATTCGTTAGGCCCCGCCCCTTTGGGTCCAGAAGCCCAGAATACCATTCAGAGTATAGACCTTGACATGGCTGAGGGTTGAGATACTTTTGGCCACGCCCCTTTGCCTAGAAGCCCCTAAACCCATTGAAATAGCATTGGGGGTTTAAATTCGTTAGGCCCCGCCCCTTTGGGTCCAGAAGCCCAGAATACCATTCAGAGTATAGAACATAACCTGGCTGAGGGTTGAGATTCTTTTGGCCACGCCCCTTTTGCCTAGAAGCCCCTAAACCCATTGAAATAGCATTGGGGGTTTAAATTCGTTAGCCCCCGCCACTTTGGGTCCAGAATCCCAGAATCCCATTCAGAGTATAGAACATGACATGGCTGAGGGTTGAGATACTTTTGGCCACGCCCCTTTGCCTAGAAGCCCCTAAACCCATTGAAATAGCATTGTGGGTTTAAATTCGTTAGGCCCCGCCCCTTTGGGTACAGAAGCCCAGAATACCATTCAGAGTATAGACCATGAAATGGCTGAGGGTTGAGATACTTTTGGCCACGCCCCTTTTGCCTAGAAGCCCCTAAACCCATTGAAATAGCATTGGGGGTTTAAATTCGTTAGGCCACGCCCCTTTGGGTCCAGAATCCCAGAATGCCATTCAGAGTATAGACCATGACATGGCTGAGGGTTGAGATACTTTTGGCCACGCCCCTTTGCCTAGAAGCCCCTAAACCCATTGAAATAGCATTGGGGGTTTAAATTCGTTAGGCCCCGCCCCTTTGGGTCCAGAAGCCCAGAATGCCATTCAGAGTATAGACCATGACATGGCTGAGGGTTGAGATACTTTTGGCCACGCCCCTTTTTCCTAGAAGCCCCTAAACCCATTGAAATAGCATTGGGGGTTTAAATTCGTTAGGCCCCGCCCCTTTGGGTCCAGAAGCCCAGAATACCATTCAGAGTATAGACCATGACCTGGCTGAGGGTTGAGATTCTTTTGGCCACGCCCCTTTTGCCTAGAAGCCCCTAAACCCATTGAAATAGCATTGGGGGTTTAAATTCGTTAGGCCACGCCCCTTTGGGTCCAGAATCCCAGAATCCCATTCAGAGTATAGAACATGACATGGCTGAGGGTTGAGATACTTTTGGCCACGCCCCTTTGCCTAGAAGCCCCTAAACCCATTGAAATAGCATTGGGGGTTTAAATTCGTTAGGCCCCGCCCCTTTGGGTCCAGAATCCCAGAATGCCATTCAGAGTATAGACCATGACATGGCTGAGGGTTGAGATACTTTTGGACACGCCCCTTTTGCCTAGAAGCCCCTAAACCCATTGAAATAGCATTGGGGGTTTAAATTCGTTAGGCCCCGCCCCTTTGGGTCCAGAAGCCCAGAATACCATTCAGAGTATAGAACATAACCTGGCTGAGGGTTGAGATTCTTTTGGCCACGCCCCTTTTGCCTAGAAGCCCCTAAACCCATTGAAATAACATTGGGGGTTTAAATTCGTTAGGCCCCGCCCCTTTGGGTCCAGAAGCCCAGAATACCATTCAGAGTATAGACCATGACATGGCTGAGGGTTGAGATACTTTTGGCCACGCCCCTTTTGCCTAGAAGCTCCTAAACCCATTGAAATAGCATTGGGGGTTTAAATTCGTTAGGAACCGCCCCTTTGGGTCCAGAAGCCCAGAATACCATTCAGAATATAGAACATAACCTGGCTGAGGGTTGAGATTCTTTTGGCCACGCCCCTTTTGCCTAGAAGCCCCTAAACCCATTGAAATAGCATTGGGGGTTAAAATTCGTTAGCCCCCGCCCCTTTGGGTCCAGAAGCCCAGAATACCATTCAGAGTATAGACCATGACATGGCTGAGGGTTGAGATACTTTTGGCCACGCCCCTTTGCCTAGAAGCCCCTAAACCCATTGAAATAGCATTGGGGGTTTAAATTCGTTAGGCCACGCCCCTTTGGGTCCAGAATTTCAGAATGCCATTCAGAGTATAGACCATGACATGGCTGAGGGTTGAGATACTTTTGGCCACGCCCCTTTGCCTAGAAGCCCCTAAACCCATTGAAATAGCATTGGGGGTTTAAATTCGTTAGGCCCCGCCCCTTTGGGTCCAGAAGCCCAGAATGCCATTCAGAGTATAGACCATGACATGGCTGAGGGTTGAGATACTTTTGGCCACGCCCCTTTGCCTAGAAGCCCCTAAACCCATTGAAATAGCATTGGGGGTTTAAATTCGTTAGGCCCCGCCCCTTTGGGTCCAGAAGCCCAGAATGCCATTCAGAGTATAGACCATGACATGGCTGAGGGTTGAGATACTTTTGGCCACGCCCCTTTTGCCTAGAAGCCCCTAAACCCATTAAAATAGCATTGGGGGTTTAAATTCGTTAGCCCCCGCCCCTTTGGGTCCAGAAGCCCAGAATACCATTCAGAGTATAGACCATGACATGGCTGAGTGTTGAGATACTTTTGGCCACGCCCCTTTGCCTAGAAGCCCCTAAACCCATTGAAATAGCATTGGGGGTTTAAATTCGTTAGGCCCCGCCCCTTTGGGTCCAGAAGCCCAGAATACCATTCAGAGTATAGACCATGACATGGCTGAGGGTTGAGATACTTTTGGCCACGCCCCTTTGCCTAGAAGCCCCTAAACCCATTGAAATAGCATTGGGGGTTTAAATTCGTTAGGCCCCGCCCCTTTGGGTCCAGAAGCCCAGAATACCATTCAGAGTATAGAACATAACCTGGCTGAGGGTTGAGATTCTTTTGGCCACGCCCCTTTTGCCTAGAAGCCCCTAAACCCATTGAAATAGCATTGGGGGTTTAAATTCGTTAGCCCCCGCCCCTTTGGGTCCAGAAGCCCAGAATACCATTCAGAGTATAGACCATGACATGGCTGAGGGTTGAGATACTTTTGGCCACGCCCCTTTGCCTAGAAGCCCCTAAACCCATTGAAATAGCATTGTGGGTTTAAATTCGTTAGGCCCCGCCCCTTTGGGTCCAGAAGCCCAGAATACCATTCAGAGTATAGACCATGAAATGGCTGAGGGTTGAGATACTTTTGGCAACGCCCCTTTTGCCTAGAAGCCCCTAAACCCATTGAAATAGCATTGGGGGTTTAAATTCGTTAGGCCACGCCCCTTTGGGTCCAGAATCCCAGAATGCCATTCAGAGTATAGACCATGACATGGCTGAGGGTTGAGATACTTTTGGCCACGCCCCTTTGCCTAGAAGCCCCTAAACCCATTGAAATAGCATTGGGGGTTTAAATTCGTTAGGCCCCGCCCCTTTGGGTCCAGAAGCCCAGAATGCCATTCAGAGTATAGACCATGACATGGCTGAGGGTTGAGATACTTTTGGCCACGCCCCTTTTTCCTAGAAGCCCCTAAACCCATTGAAATAGCATTGGGGGTTTAAATTCGTTAGGCCCCGCCCCTTTGGGTCCAGAAGCCCAGAATACCATTCAGAGTATAGACCATGACCTGGCTGAGGGTTGAGATTCTTTTGGCCACGCCCCTTTTGCCTAGAAGCCCCTAAACCCATTGAAATAGCATTGGGGGTTTAAATTCGTTAGGCCACGCCCCTTTGGGTCCAGAATCCCATAATGCCATTCAGAGTATAGAACATGACATGGCTGAGGGTTGAGATACTTTTGGCCACGCCCCTTTTGCCTAGAAGCCCCTAAACCCATTGAAATAGCATTGGGGGTTTAAATTCGTTAGGCCCGGCCCCTTTGGGTCCAGAAGCCCAGAATACCATTCAGAGTATAGAACATAACCTGGCTGAGGGTTGAGATTCTTTTTGCCACGCCCCTTTTGCCTAGAAGCCCCTAAACCCATTGAAATAGCATTGGGGGTTTAAATTCGTTAGGCCCCGCCCCTTTGGGTCCAGAAGCCCAGAATACCATTCAGAGTATAGAACATAACCTGGCTGAGGGTTGAGATTCTTTTGGCCACGCCCCTTTTGCCTAGAAGCCCCTAAACCCATTGAAATAGCATTGGGGGTTTAAATTCGTTAGCCCCCGCCCCTTTGGGTCCAGAAGCCCAGAATACCATTCAGAGTATAGACCATGACATGGCTGAGGGTTGAGATACTTTTGGCCACGCCCCTTTGCCTAGAAGCCCCTAAACCCATTGAAATAGCATTGGGGGTTTAAATTCGTTAGGCCACGCCCCTTTGGGTCCAGAATTTCAGAATGCCATTCAGAGTATAGACCATGACATGGCTGAGGGTTGAGATACTTTTGGCCACGCCCCTTTGCCTAGAAGCCCCTAAACCCATTGAAATAGCATTGGGGGTTTAAATTCGTTAGGCCCCGCCCCTTTGGGTCCAGAAGCCCAGAATGCCATTCAGAGTATAGACCATGACATGGCTGAGGGTTGAGATACTTTTGGCCACGCCCCTTTGCCTAGAAGCCCCTAAACCCATTGAAATATCATTGGGGGTTTAAATTCGTTAGGCCCCGCCCCTTTGGGTCCAGAAGCCCAGAATGCCATTCAGAGTATAGACCATGACATGGCTGAGGGTTGAGATACTTTTGGCCACGCCCCTTTTGCCTAGAAGCCCCTAAACCCATCAAAATAGCATTGGGGGTTTAAATTCGTTAGCCCCCGCCCCTTTGGGTCCAGAAGCCCAGAATACCATTCAGAGTATAGACCATGACATGGCTGAGTGTTGAGATACTTTTGGCCACGCCCCTTTGCCTAGAAGCCCCTAAACCCATTGAAATAGCATTGGGGGTTTAAATTCGTTAGGCCCCGCCCCTTTGGGTCCAGAAGCCCAGAATACCATTCAGAGTATAGACCATGACATGGCTGAGGGTTGAGATACTTTTGGCCACGCCCCTTTGCCTAGAAGCCCCTAAACCCATTGAAATAGCATTGGGGGTTTAAATTCGTTAGGCCCCGCCCCTTTGGGTCCAGAAGCCCAGAATACCATTCAGAGTATAGAACATAACCTGGCTGAGGGTTGAGATTCTTTTGGCCACGCCCCTTTTGCCTAGAAGCCCCTAAACCCATTGAAATAGCATTGGGGGTTTAAATTCGTTAGCCCCCGCCCCTTTGGGTCCAGAAGCCCAGAATACCATTCAGAGTATAGACCATGACATGGCTGAGGGTTGAGATACTTTTGGCCACGCCCCTTTGCCTAGAAGCCCCTAAACCCATTGAAATAGCATTGTGGGTTTAAATTCGTTAGGCCCCGCCCCTTTGGGTCCAGAAGCCCAGAATACCATTCAGAGTATAGACCATGAAATGGCTGAGGGTTGAGATACTTTTGGCAACGCCCCTTTTGCCTAGAAGCCCCTAAACCCATTGAAATAGCATTGGGGGTTTAAATTCGTTAGGCCACGCCCCTTTGGGTCCAGAATCCCAGAATGCCATTCAGAGTATAGACCATGACATGGCTGAGGGTTGAGATACTTTTGGCCACGCCCCTTTGCCTAGAAGCCCCTAAACCCATTGAAATAGCATTGGGGGTTTAAATTCGTTAGGCCCCGCCCCTTTGGGTCCAGAAGCCCAGAATGCCATTCAGAGTATAGACCATGACATGGCTGAGGGTTGAGATACTTTTGGCCACGCCCCTTTTTCCTAGAAGCCCCTAAACCCATTGAAATAGCATTGGGGGTTTAAATTCGTTAGGCCCCGCCCCTTTGGGTCCAGAAGCCCAGAATACCATTCAGAGTATAGACCATGACCTGGCTGAGGGTTGAGATTCTTTTGGCCACGCCCCTTTTGCCTAGAAGCCCCTAAACCCATTGAAATAGCATTGGGGGTTTAAATTCGTTAGGCCACGCCCCTTTGGGTCCAGAATCCCAGAATGCCATTCAGAGTATAGAACATGACATGGCTGAGGGTTGAGATACTTTTGGCCACGCCCCTTTTGCCTAGAAGCCCCTAAACCCATTGAAATAGCATTGGGGGTTTAAATTCGTTAGGCCCCGCCCCTTTGGGTCCAGAAGCCCAGAATACCATTCAGAGTATAGACCATGACATGGCTGAGTGTTGAGATACTTTTGGCCACGCCCCTTTGCCTAGAAGCCCCTAAACCCATTGAAATAGCATTGGGGGTTTAAATTCGTTAGGCCCCGCCCCTTTAGGTCCAGAAGCCCATAATACCATTCAGAGTATAGACCATGACATGGCTGAGGATTGAGATACTTTTGGCCACGCCCCTTTGCCTAGAAGCCCCTAAACCCCATGAAATAGCATTGGGGGTTTAAATTCGTTAGGCCCCGCCCCTTTGGGTCCAGAAGCCCAGAATGCCATTCAGAGTATAGACCATGACATGGCTGAGGGTTGAGTTACTTTTGGCCACGCCCCTTTTGCCTAGAAGCCCCTAAACCCATTGAAATAGCATTGGGGGTTTAAATTCGTTAGGCCCCGCCCCTTTGGGTCCAGAAGCCCAGAATACCATTCAGAGTATAGAACATAACCTGGCTGAGGGTTGAGATTCTTTTGGCCACGCCCCTTTTGCCTAGAAGCCCCTAAACCCATTGAAATAGCATTGGGGATTTAAATTCGTTAGCCCCCGCCCCTTTGGGTCCAGAAGCCCAGAATACCATTCAGAGTATAGACCATGACATGGCTGAGGGTTGAGATACTTTTGGCCACGCCCCTTTTGCCTAGAAGCTCCTAAACCCATTGAAATAGCATTGGGGGTTTAAATTCGTTAGGCCCCGCCCCTTTGGGTCCAGAAGCCCAGAATACCATTCAGAGTATAGACCATGACATGGCTGAGGGTTGAGATACTTTTGGCCACGCCCCTTTTGCCTAGAAGCTCCTAAAACCATTGAAATAGCATTGGGGGTTTAAATTCGTTAGGCCCCGCCCCTTTGGGTCCAGAAGCCCAGAATACCATTCAGAATATAGAACATAACCTGGCTGAGGGTTGAGATTCTTTTGGCCACGCCCCTTTTGCCTAGAAGCCCCTAAACCCATTGAAATAGCATTGGGGGTTTAAATTCGTTAGCCCCCGCCCCTTTGGGTCCAGAAGCCCAGAATACCATTCAGAGTATAGACCATGACATGGCTGAGGGTTGAGATACTTTTGGCCACGCCCCTTTGCCTAGAAGCCCCTAAACCCATTGAAATAGCATTGGGGGTTTAAATTCGTTAGGCCACGCCCCTTTGGGTCCAGAATTTCAGAATGCCATTCAGAGTATAGACCATGACATGGCTGAGGGTTGAGATACTTTTGGCCACGCCCCTTTGCCTAGAAGCCCCTAAACCCATTGAAATAGCATTGGGGGTTTAAATTCGTTAGGCCCCGCCCCTTTGGGTCCAGAAGCCCAGAATGCCATTCAGAGTATAGACCATGACATGGCTGAGGGTTGAGATACTTTTGGCCACGCCCCTTTGCCTAGAAGCCCCTAAACCCATTAAAATATCATTGGGGGTTTAAATTCGTTAGGCCCCGCCCCTTTGGGTCCAGAAGCCCAGAATGCCATTCAGAGTATAGACCATGACATGGCTGAGGGTTGAGATACTTTTGGCCACGCCCCTTTTGCCTAGAAGCCCCTAAACCCATTAAAATAGCATTGGGGGTTTAAATTCGTTAGGCCCCGCCCCTTTGGGTCCAGAAGCCCAGAATACCATTCAGAGTATAGACCATGACATGGCTGAGGGTTGAGATACTTTTGGCCACGCCCCTATTGCCTAGAAGCCCCTAAACCCATTGAAATAGCATTGGGGGTTTAAATTCGTTAGCCCCCGCCCCTTTGGGTCCAGAAGCCCAGAATACCATTCAGAGTATAGACCATGACATGGCTGAGTGTTGAGATACTTTTGGCCACGCCCCTTTGCCTAGAAGCCCCTAAACCCATTGAAATAGCATTGTGGGTTTAAATTCGTTAGGCCCCGCCCCTTTGGGTCCAGAAGCCCAGAATACCATTCAGAGTATAGACCATGAAATGGCTGAGGGTTGAGATACTTTTGGCAACGCCCCTTTTGCCTAGAAGCCCCTAAACCCATTGAAATAGCATTGGGGGTTTAAATTCGTTAGGCCACGCCCCTTTGGGTCCAGAATCCCAGAATGCCATTCAGAGTATAGACCATGACATGGCTGAGGGTTGAGATACTTTTGGCCACGCCCCTTTGCCTAGAAGCCCCTAAACCCATTGAAATAGCATTGGGGGTTTAAATTCGTTAGGCCCCGCCCCTTTGGGTCCAGAAGCCCAGAATGCCATTCAGAGTATAGACCATGACATGGCTGAGGGTTGAGATACTTTTGGCCACGCCCCTTTTTCCTAGAAGCCCCTAAACCCATTGAAATAGCATTGGGGGTTTAAATTCGTTAGGCCCCGCCCCTTTGGGTCCAGAAGCCCAGAATACCATTCAGAGTATAGACCATGACCTGGCTGAGGGTTGAGATTCTTTTGGCCACGCCCCTTTTGCCTAGAAGCCCCTAAACCCATTGAAATAGCATTGGGGGTTTAAATTCGTTAGGCCACGCCCCTTTGGGTCCAGAATCCCATAATGCCATTCAGAGTATAGAACATGACATGGCTGAGGGTTGAGATACTTTTGGCCACGCCCCTTTTGCCTAGAAGCCCCTAAACCCATTGAAATAGCATTGGGGGTTTAAATTCGTTAGGCCCGGCCCCTTTGGGTCCAGAAGCCCAGAATACCATTCAGAGTATAGAACATAACCTGGCTGAGGGTTGAGATTCTTTTTGCCACGCCCCTTTTGCCTAGAAGCCCCTAAACCCATTGAAATAGCATTGGGGGTTTAAATTCGTTAGGCCCCGCCCCTTTGGGTCCAGAAGCCCAGAATACCATTCAGAGTATAGACCATGACATGGCTGAGGGTTGAGATACTTTTGGCCACGCCCCTTTTGCCTAGAAGCTCCTAAAACCATTGAAATAGCATTGGGGGTTTAAATTCGTTAGGCCCCGCCCCTTTGGGTCCAGAAGCCCAGAATACCATTCAGAATATAGAACATAACCTGGCTGAGGGTTGAGATTCTTTTGGCCACGCCCCTTTTGCCTAGAAGCCCCTAAACCCATTGAAATAGCATTGGGGGTTTAAATTCGTTAGCCCCCGCCCCTTTGGGTCCAGAAGCCCAGAATACCATTCAGAGTATAGACCATGACATGGCTGAGGGTTGAGATACTTTTGGCCACGCCCCTTTGCCTAGAAGCCCCTAAACCCATTGAAATAGCATTGGGGGTTTAAATTCGTTAGGCCACGCCCCTTTGGGTCCAGAATTTCAGAATGCCATTCAGAGTATAGACCATGACATGGCTGAGGGTTGAGATACTTTTGGCCACGCCCCTTTGCCTAGAAGCCCCTAAACCCATTGAAATAGCATTGGGGGTTTAAATTCGTTAGGCCCCGCCCCTTTGGGTCCAGAAGCCCAGAATGCCATTCAGAGTATAGACCATGACATGGCTGAGGGTTGAGATACTTTTGGCCACGCCCCTTTGCCTAGAAGCCCCTAAACCCATTGAAATATCATTGGGGGTTTAAATTCGTTAGGCCCCGCCCCTTTGGGTCCAGAAGCCCAGAATGCCATTCAGAGTATAGACCATGACATGGCTGAGGGTTGAGATACTTTTGGCCACGCCCCTTTTGCCTAGAAGCCCCTAAACCCATCAAAATAGCATTGGGGGTTTAAATTCGTTAGCCCCCGCCCCTTTGGGTCCAGAAGCCCAGAATACCATTCAGAGTATAGACCATGACATGGCTGAGTGTTGAGATACTTTTGGCCACGCCCCTTTGCCTAGAAGCCCCTAAACCCATTGAAATAGCATTGGGGGTTTAAATTCGTTAGGCCCCGCCCCTTTGGGTCCAGAAGCCCAGAATACCATTCAGAGTATAGACCATGACATGGCTGAGGGTTGAGATACTTTTGGCCACGCCCCTTTGCCTAGAAGCCCCTAAACCCATTGAAATAGCATTGGGGGTTTAAATTCGTTAGGCCCCGCCCCTTTGGGTCCAGAAGCCCAGAATACCATTCAGAGTATAGAACATAACCTGGCTGAGGGTTGAGATTCTTTTGGCCACGCCCCTTTTGCCTAGAAGCCCCTAAACCCATTGAAATAGCATTGGGGGTTTAAATTCGTTAGCCCCCGCCCCTTTGGGTCCAGAAGCCCAGAATACCATTCAGAGTATAGACCATGACATGGCTGAGGGTTGAGATACTTTTGGCCACGCCCCTTTGCCTAGAAGCCCCTAAACCCATTGAAATAGCATTGTGGGTTTAAATTCGTTAGGCCCCGCCCCTTTGGGTCCAGAAGCCCAGAATACCATTCAGAGTATAGACCATGAAATGGCTGAGGGTTGAGATACTTTTGGCAACGCCCCTTTTGCCTAGAAGCCCCTAAACCCATTGAAATAGCATTGGGGGTTTAAATTCGTTAGGCCACGCCCCTTTGGGTCCAGAATCCCAGAATGCCATTCAGAGTATAGACCATGACATGGCTGAGGGTTGAGATACTTTTGGCCACGCCCCTTTGCCTAGAAGCCCCTAAACCCATTGAAATAGCATTGGGGGTTTAAATTCGTTAGGCCCCGCCCCTTTGGGTCCAGAAGCCCAGAATGCCATTCAGAGTATAGACCATGACATGGCTGAGGGTTGAGATACTTTTGGCCACGCCCCTTTTTCCTAGAAGCCCCTAAACCCATTGAAATAGCATTGGGGGTTTAAATTCGTTAGGCCCCGCCCCTTTGGGTCCAGAAGCCCAGAATACCATTCAGAGTATAGACCATGACCTGGCTGAGGGTTGAGATTCTTTTGGCCACGCCCCTTTTGCCTAGAAGCCCCTAAACCCATTGAAATAGCATTGGGGGTTTAAATTCGTTAGGCCACGCCCCTTTGGGTCCAGAATCCCAGAATGCCATTCAGAGTATAGAACATGACATGGCTGAGGGTTGAGATACTTTTGGCCACGCCCCTTTTGCCTAGAAGCCCCTAAACCCATTGAAATAGCATTGGGGGTTTAAATTCGTTAGGCCCCGCCCCTTTGGGTCCAGAAGCCCAGAATACCATTCAGAGTATAGACCATGACATGGCTGAGTGTTGAGATACTTTTGGCCACGCCCCTTTGCCTAGAAGCCCCTAAACCCATTGAAATAGCATTGGGGGTTTAAATTCGTTAGGCCCCGCCCCTTTAGGTCCAGAAGCCCATAATACCATTCAGAGTATAGACCATGACATGGCTGAGGATTGAGATACTTTTGGCCACGCCCCTTTGCCTAGAAGCCCCTAAACCCCATGAAATAGCATTGGGGGTTTAAATTCGTTAGGCCCCGCCCCTTTGGGTCCAGAAGCCCAGAATGCCATTCAGAGTATAGACCATGACATGGCTGAGGGTTGAGTTACTTTTGGCCACGCCCCTTTTGCCTAGAAGCCCCTAAACCCATTGAAATAGCATTGGGGGTTTAAATTCGTTAGGCCCCGCCCCTTTGGGTCCAGAAGCCCAGAATACCATTCAGAGTATAGAACATAACCTGGCTGAGGGTTGAGATTCTTTTGGCCACGCCCCTTTTGCCTAGAAGCCCCTAAACCCATTGAAATAGCATTGGGGATTTAAATTCGTTAGCCCCCGCCCCTTTGGGTCCAGAAGCCCAGAATACCATTCAGAGTATAGACCATGACATGGCTGAGGGTTGAGATACTTTTGGCCACGCCCCTTTTGCCTAGAAGCTCCTAAACCCATTGAAATAGCATTGGGGGTTTAAATTCGTTAGGCCCCGCCCCTTTGGGTCCAGAAGCCCAGAATACCATTCAGAGTATAGACCTTGACATGGCTGAGGGTTGAGATACTTTTGGCCACGCCCCTTTGCCTAGAAGCCCCTAAACCCATTGAAATAGCATTGGGGGTTTAAATTCGTTAGGCCCCGCCCCTTTGGGTCCAGAAGCCCAGAATACCATTCAGAGTATAGAACATAACCTGGCTGAGGGTTGAGATTCTTTTGGCCACGCCCCTTTTGCCTAGAAGCCCCTAAACCCATTGAAATAGCATTGGGGGTTTAAATTCGTTAGCCCCCGCCACTTTGGGTCCAGAAGCCCAGAATACCATTCAGAGTATAGACCATGACATGGCTGAGGGTTGAGATACTTTTGGCCACGCCCCTTTGCCTAGAAGCCCCTAAACCCATTGAAATAGCATTGTGGGTTTAAATTCGTTAGGCCCCGCCCCTTTGGGTACAGAAGCCCAGAATACCATTCAGAGTATAGACCATGAAATGGCTGAGGGTTGAGATACTTTTGACCACGCCCCTTTTGCCTAGAAGCCCCTAAACCCATTGAAATAGCATTGGGGGTTTAAATTCGTTAGGCCACGCCCCTTTGGGTCCAGAATCCCAGAATGCCATTCAGAGTATAGACCATGACATGGCTGAGGGTTGAGATACTTTTGGCCACGCCCCTTTGCCTAGAAGCCCCTAAACCCATTGAAATAGCATTGGGGGTTTAAATTCGTTAGGCCCCGCCCCTTTGGGTCCAGAAGCCCAGAATGCCATTCAGAGTATAGACCATGACATGGCTGAGGGTTGAGATACTTTTGGCCACGCCCCTTTTTCCTAGAAGCCCCTAAACCCATTGAAATAGCATTGGGGGTTTAAATTCGTTAGGCCCCGCCCCTTTGGGTCCAGAAGCCCAGAATACCATTCAGAGTATAGACCATGACCTGGCTGAGGGTTGAGATTCTTTTGGCCACGCCCCTTTTGCCTAGAAGCCCCTAAACCCATTGAAATAGCATTGGGGGTTTAAATTCGTTAGGCCACGCCCCTTTGGGTCCAGAATCCCAGAATCCCATTCAGAGTATAGAACATGACATGGCTGAGGGTTGAGATACTTTTGGCCACGCCCCTTTGCCTAGAAGCCCCTAAACCCATTGAAATAGCATTGGGGGTTTAAATTCGTTAGGCCCCGCCCCTTTGGGTCCAGAATCCCAGAATGCCATTCAGAGTATAGACCATGACATGGCTGAGGGTTGAGATACTTTTGGACACGCCCCTTTTGCCTAGAAGCCCCTAAACCCATTGAAATAGCATTGGGGGTTTAAATTCGTTAGGCCCCGCCCCTTTGGGTCCAGAAGCCCAGAATACCATTCAGAGTATAGAACATAACCTGGCTGAGGGTTGAGATTCTTTTGGCCACGCCCCTTTTGCCTAGAAGCCCCTAAACCCATTGAAATAACATTGGGGGTTTAAATTCGTTAGGCCCCGCCCCTTTGGGTCCAGAAGCCCAGAATACCATTCAGAGTATAGACCATGACATGGCTGAGGGTTGAGATACTTTTGGCCACGCCCCTTTTGCCTAGAAGCTCCTAAACCCATTGAAATAGCATTGGGGGTTTAAATTCGTTAGGAACCGCCCCTTTGGGTCCAGAAGCCCAGAATACCATTCAGAATATAGAACATAACCTGGCTGAGGGTTGAGATTCTTTTGGCCACGCCCCTTTTGCCTAGAAGCCCCTAAACCCATTGAAATAGCATTGGGGGTTAAAATTCGTTAGCCCCCGCCCCTTTGGGTCCAGAAGCCCAGAATACCATTCAGAGTATAGACCATGACATGGCTGAGGGTTGAGATACTTTTGGCCACGCCCCTTTGCCTAGAAGCCCCTAAACCCATTGAAATAGCATTGGGGGTTTAAATTCGTTAGGCCACGCCCCTTTGGGTCCAGAATTTCAGAATGCCATTCAGAGTATAGACCATGACATGGCTGAGGGTTGAGATACTTTTGGCCACGCCCCTTTGCCTAGAAGCCCCTAAACCCATTGAAATAGCATTGGGGGTTTAAATTCGTTAGGCCCCGCCCCTTTGGGTCCAGAAGCCCAGAATGCCATTCAGAGTATAGACCATGACATGGCTGAGGGTTGAGATACTTTTGGCCACGCCCCTTTGCCTAGAAGCCCCTAAACCCATTGAAATAGCATTGGGGGTTTAAATTCGTTAGGCCCCGCCCCTTTGGGTCCAGAAGCCCAGAATGCCATTCAGAGTATAGACCATGACATGGCTGAGGGTTGAGATACTTTTGGCCACGCCCCTTTTGCCTAGAAGCCCCTAAACCCATTAAAATAGCATTGGGGGTTTAAATTCGTTAGCCCCCGCCCCTTTGGGTCCAGAAGCCCAGAATACCATTCAGAGTATAGACCATGACATGGCTGAGTGTTGAGATACTTTTGGCCACGCCCCTTTGCCTAGAAGCCCCTAAACCCATTGAAATAGCATTGGGGGTTTAAATTCGTTAGGCCCCGCCCCTTTGGGTCCAGAAGCCCAGAATACCATTCAGAGTATAGACCATGACATGGCTGAGGGTTGAGATACTTTTGGCCACGCCCCTTTGCCTAGAAGCCCCTAAACCCATTGAAATAGCATTGGGGGTTTAAATTCGTTAGGCCCCGCCCCTTTGGGTCCAGAAGCCCAGAATACCATTCAGAGTATAGAACATAACCTGGCTGAGGGTTGAGATTCTTTTGGCCACGCCCCTTTTGCCTAGAAGCCCCTAAACCCATTGAAATAGCATTGGGGGTTTAAATTCGTTAGCCCCCGCCCCTTTGGGTCCAGAAGCCCAGAATACCATTCAGAGTATAGACCATGACATGGCTGAGGGTTGAGATACTTTTGGCCACGCCCCTTTGCCTAGAAGCCCCTAAACCCATTGAAATAGCATTGTGGGTTTAAATTCGTTAGGCCCCGCCCCTTTGGGTCCAGAAGCCCAGAATACCATTCAGAGTATAGACCATGAAATGGCTGAGGGTTGAGATACTTTTGGCAACGCCCCTTTTGCCTAGAAGCCCCTAAACCCATTGAAATAGCATTGGGGGTTTAAATTCGTTAGGCCACGCCCCTTTGGGTCCAGAATCCCAGAATGCCATTCAGAGTATAGACCATGACATGGCTGAGGGTTGAGATACTTTTGGCCACGCCCCTTTGCCTAGAAGCCCCTAAACCCATTGAAATAGCATTGGGGGTTTAAATTCGTTAGGCCCCGCCCCTTTGGGTCCAGAAGCCCAGAATGCCATTCAGAGTATAGACCATGACATGGCTGAGGGTTGAGATACTTTTGGCCACGCCCCTTTTTCCTAGAAGCCCCTAAACCCATTGAAATAGCATTGGGGGTTTAAATTCGTTAGGCCCCGCCCCTTTGGGTCCAGAAGCCCAGAATACCATTCAGAGTATAGACCATGACCTGGCTGAGGGTTGAGATTCTTTTGGCCACGCCCCTTTTGCCTAGAAGCCCCTAAACCCATTGAAATAGCATTGGGGGTTTAAATTCGTTAGGCCACGCCCCTTTGGGTCCAGAATCCCATAATGCCATTCAGAGTATAGAACATGACATGGCTGAGGGTTGAGATACTTTTGGCCACGCCCCTTTTGCCTAGAAGCCCCTAAACCCATTGAAATAGCATTGGGGGTTTAAATTCGTTAGGCCCGGCCCCTTTGGGTCCAGAAGCCCAGAATACCATTCAGAGTATAGAACATAACCTGGCTGAGGGTTGAGATTCTTTTTGCCACGCCCCTTTTGCCTAGAAGCCCCTAAACCCATTGAAATAGCATTGGGGGTTTAAATTCGTTAGGCCCCGCCCCTTTGGGTCCAGAAGCCCAGAATACCATTCAGAGTATAGACCATGACATGGCTGAGGGTTGAGATACTTTTGGCCACGCCCCTTTTGCCTAGAAGCTCCTAAAACCATTGAAATAGCATTGGGGGTTTAAATTCGTTAGGCCCCGCCCCTTTGGGTCCAGAAGCCCAGAATACCATTCAGAATATAGAACATAACCTGGCTGAGGGTTGAGATTCTTTTGGCCACGCCCCTTTTGCCTAGAAGCCCCTAAACCCATTGAAATAGCATTGGGGGTTTAAATTCGTTAGCCCCCGCCCCTTTGGGTCCAGAAGCCCAGAATACCATTCAGAGTATAGACCATGACATGGCTGAGGGTTGAGATACTTTTGGCCACGCCCCTTTGCCTAGAAGCCCCTAAACCCATTGAAATAGCATTGGGGGTTTAAATTCGTTAGGCCACGCCCCTTTGGGTCCAGAATTTCAGAATGCCATTCAGAGTATAGACCATGACATGGCTGAGGGTTGAGATACTTTTGGCCACGCCCCTTTGCCTAGAAGCCCCTAAACCCATTGAAATAGCATTGGGGGTTTAAATTCGTTAGGCCCCGCCCCTTTGGGTCCAGAAGCCCAGAATGCCATTCAGAGTATAGACCATGACATGGCTGAGGGTTGAGATACTTTTGGCCACGCCCCTTTGCCTAGAAGCCCCTAAACCCATTGAAATATCATTGGGGGTTTAAATTCGTTAGGCCCCGCCCCTTTGGGTCCAGAAGCCCAGAATGCCATTCAGAGTATAGACCATGACATGGCTGAGGGTTGAGATACTTTTGGCCACGCCCCTTTTGCCTAGAAGCCCCTAAACCCATCAAAATAGCATTGGGGGTTTAAATTCGTTAGCCCCCGCCCCTTTGGGTCCAGAAGCCCAGAATACCATTCAGAGTATAGACCATGACATGGCTGAGTGTTGAGATACTTTTGGCCACGCCCCTTTGCCTAGAAGCCCCTAAACCCATTGAAATAGCATTGGGGGTTTAAATTCGTTAGGCCCCGCCCCTTTGGGTCCAGAAGCCCAGAATACCATTCAGAGTATAGACCATGACATGGCTGAGGGTTGAGATACTTTTGGCCACGCCCCTTTGCCTAGAAGCCCCTAAACCCATTGAAATAGCATTGGGGGTTTAAATTCGTTAGGCCCCGCCCCTTTGGGTCCAGAAGCCCAGAATACCATTCAGAGTATAGAACATAACCTGGCTGAGGGTTGAGATTCTTTTGGCCACGCCCCTTTTGCCTAGAAGCCCCTAAACCCATTGAAATAGCATTGGGGGTTTAAATTCGTTAGCCCCCGCCCCTTTGGGTCCAGAAGCCCAGAATACCATTCAGAGTATAGACCATGACATGGCTGAGGGTTGAGATACTTTTGGCCACGCCCCTTTGCCTAGAAGCCCCTAAACCCATTGAAATAGCATTGTGGGTTTAAATTCGTTAGGCCCCGCCCCTTTGGGTCCAGAAGCCCAGAATACCATTCAGAGTATAGACCATGAAATGGCTGAGGGTTGAGATACTTTTGGCAACGCCCCTTTTGCCTAGAAGCCCCTAAACCCATTGAAATAGCATTGGGGGTTTAAATTCGTTAGGCCACGCCCCTTTGGGTCCAGAATCCCAGAATGCCATTCAGAGTATAGACCATGACATGGCTGAGGGTTGAGATACTTTTGGCCACGCCCCTTTGCCTAGAAGCCCCTAAACCCATTGAAATAGCATTGGGGGTTTAAATTCGTTAGGCCCCGCCCCTTTGGGTCCAGAAGCCCAGAATGCCATTCAGAGTATAGACCATGACATGGCTGAGGGTTGAGATACTTTTGGCCACGCCCCTTTTTCCTAGAAGCCCCTAAACCCATTGAAATAGCATTGGGGGTTTAAATTCGTTAGGCCCCGCCCCTTTGGGTCCAGAAGCCCAGAATACCATTCAGAGTATAGACCATGACCTGGCTGAGGGTTGAGATTCTTTTGGCCACGCCCCTTTTGCCTAGAAGCCCCTAAACCCATTGAAATAGCATTGGGGGTTTAAATTCGTTAGGCCACGCCCCTTTGGGTCCAGAATCCCAGAATGCCATTCAGAGTATAGAACATGACATGGCTGAGGGTTGAGATACTTTTGGCCACGCCCCTTTTGCCTAGAAGCCCCTAAACCCATTGAAATAGCATTGGGGGTTTAAATTCGTTAGGCCCCGCCCCTTTGGGTCCAGAAGCCCAGAATACCATTCAGAGTATAGACCATGACATGGCTGAGTGTTGAGATACTTTTGGCCACGCCCCTTTGCCTAGAAGCCCCTAAACCCATTGAAATAGCATTGGGGGTTTAAATTCGTTAGGCCCCGCCCCTTTAGGTCCAGAAGCCCATAATACCATTCAGAGTATAGACCATGACATGGCTGAGGATTGAGATACTTTTGGCCACGCCCCTTTGCCTAGAAGCCCCTAAACCCCATGAAATAGCATTGGGGGTTTAAATTCGTTAGGCCCCGCCCCTTTGGGTCCAGAAGCCCAGAATGCCATTCAGAGTATAGACCATGACATGGCTGAGGGTTGAGTTACTTTTGGCCACGCCCCTTTTGCCTAGAAGCCCCTAAACCCATTGAAATAGCATTGGGGGTTTAAATTCGTTAGGCCCCGCCCCTTTGGGTCCAGAAGCCCAGAATACCATTCAGAGTATAGAACATAACCTGGCTGAGGGTTGAGATTCTTTTGGCCACGCCCCTTTTGCCTAGAAGCCCCTAAACCCATTGAAATAGCATTGGGGATTTAAATTCGTTAGCCCCCGCCCCTTTGGGTCCAGAAGCCCAGAATACCATTCAGAGTATAGACCATGACATGGCTGAGGGTTGAGATACTTTTGGCCACGCCCCTTTTGCCTAGAAGCTCCTAAACCCATTGAAATAGCATTGGGGGTTTAAATTCGTTAGGCCCCGCCCCTTTGGGTCCAGAAGCCCAGAATACCATTCAGAGTATAGACCATGACATGGCTGAGGGTTGAGATACTTTTGGCCACGCCCCTTTTGCCTAGAAGCTCCTAAAACCATTGAAATAGCATTGGGGGTTTAAATTCGTTAGGCCCCGCCCCTTTGGGTCCAGAAGCCCAGAATACCATTCAGAATATAGAACATAACCTGGCTGAGGGTTGAGATTCTTTTGGCCACGCCCCTTTTGCCTAGAAGCCCCTAAACCCATTGAAATAGCATTGGGGGTTTAAATTCGTTAGCCCCCGCCCCTTTGGGTCCAGAAGCCCAGAATACCATTCAGAGTATAGACCATGACATGGCTGAGGGTTGAGATACTTTTGGCCACGCCCCTTTGCCTAGAAGCCCCTAAACCCATTGAAATAGCATTGGGGGTTTAAATTCGTTAGGCCACGCCCCTTTGGGTCCAGAATTTCAGAATGCCATTCAGAGTATAGACCATGACATGGCTGAGGGTTGAGATACTTTTGGCCACGCCCCTTTGCCTAGAAGCCCCTAAACCCATTGAAATAGCATTGTGGGTTTAAATTCGTTAGGCCCCGCCCCTTTGGGTCCAGAAGCCCAGAATACCATTCAGAGTATAGACCATGACATGGCTGAGCGTTGAGATACTTTTGGCCACGCCCCTTTTGCCTAGAAGCCCCTAAACCCATTGAAATAGCATTGGGGGTTTAAATTCGTTAGGCCCCGCCCCTTTGGGTCCAGAAGCCCAGAATACCATTCAGAGTATAGACCATGACATGGCTGAGGGTTGAGATACTTTTGGCCACGCCCTTTGCCTAGAAGCCCCTAAACCCCATGAAATAGCATTGGGGGTTTAAATTCGTTAGGCCCCGCCCCTTTGGGTCCAGAAGCCCAGAAAGCCATTCAGAGTATAGACCATGACCTGGCTGAGGGTTGAGTTACTTTTGGCCACGCCCCTTTGCCTAGAAGCCCCTAAACCCATTGAAATAGCATTGGGGGTTTAAATTCGTTAGGCCACGCCCCTTTGGGTCCAGAAGCCCAGAATACCATTCAGAGTATAGACCATGACATGGCTGAGGGTTGAGATACTTTTGGCCACGCCCCTTTTGCCTAGAAGCCCCTAAACCCATTGAAATAGCATTGGGGGTTTAAATTCGTTAGGCCACGCGCCTTTGGGTCCAGAAGCCCAGAATACCATTCAGAGTATAGACCATGACATGGCTGAGGGTTGAGTTACTTTTGGCCACGCCCCTTTTGCCTAGAAGCCCCTAAACCCATTGAAATAGCATTGGGGGTTTAAATTCGTTAGACCCCGCCCCTTTGGGTCCAGAATCCCAGAATACCATTCAGAGTATAGACCATGACATGGCTGAGGGTTGAGATACTTTTGGCCACGCCCCTTTTGCCTAGAAGCCCCTAAACCCATTGACATAGCATTGGGGGTTTAAATTCGTTAGGCCCCGCCCCTTTGGGTCCAGAAGCCCAGAATACCATTCAGAGTATAGACCATGACATGGCTGAGGGTTGAGATACTTTTGGCCACGCCCTTTGCCTAGAAGCCCCTAAACCCCATGAAATAGCATTGGGGGTTTAAATTCGTTAGGCCCCGCCCCTTTGGGTCCAGAAGCCCAGAATGCCATTCAGAGTATAGACCATGACATGGCTGAGGGTTTAGATACTTTTGGCCACGCCCCTTTGCCTAGAAGCCCCTAAACCCATTGAAATAGCATTGGGGGTTTAAATTCGTTAGGCCCCGCCCCTTTGGGTCCAGAAGCCCAGAATACCATTCAGAGTATAGACCATGACCTGGCTGAGGGTTGAGATTCTTTTGGCCACGCCCCTTTTGCCTAGAAGCCCCTAAACCCATTGAAATAGCATTGGGGGTTTAAATTCGTTAGGCCACGCCCCTTTGGGTCCAGAATCCCAGAATGCCATTCAGAGTATAGACCATGACATGGCTGAGGGTTGAGATTATTTTGGCCACGCCCCTTTTGCCTAGAAGCCCCTAAACCCATTGAAATAGCATTGGGGGTTTAAATTCGTTAGCCCCCGCCCCTTTGGGTCCAGAAGCCCAGAATACCATTCAGAGTATAGACCATGACATGGCTGAGGGTTGAGATACTTTTGGCCACGCCCCTTTTGCCTAGAAGCCCCTAAACCCATTGAAATAACATTGGGGGTTTAAATTCGTTAGGCCCTGCCCCTTTGGGTCCAGAAGCCCAGAATACCATTCAGAGTATAGACCATGACATGGCTGAGGGTTGAGATACTTTTGGCCACGCCCCTTTTGCCTAGAAGCTCCTAAACCCATTGAAATAGCATTGGGGGTTTAAATTCGTTAGGCCCCGCCCCTTTGGGTCCAGAAGCCCAGAATACCATTCAGAGTATAGACCATGACATGGCTGAGGGTTGAGATACTTTTGGCCACGCCCCATTTTGCCTAGAAGCTCCTAAACCCATTGAAATAGCATTGGGGGTTTAAATTCGTTAGGCCCCGCCCCTTTGGGTCCAGAAGCCCAGAATACCATTCAGAGTATAGAACATAACCTGGCTGAGGGTTGAGATTCTTTTGGCCACGCCCCTTTTGCCTAGAAGCCCCTAAACCCATTGAAATAGCATTGGGGGTTTAAATTCGTTAGCCCCCGCCCCTTTGGTCCAGAAGCCCAGAATACCATTCAGAGTATAGACCATGACATGGCTGAGGGTTGAGATACTTTTGGCCACGCCCCTTTGCCTAGAAGCCCCTAAACCCATTGAAATAGCATTGGGGGTTTAAATTCGTTAGGCCACGCCCCTTTGGGTCCAGAAGCCCAGAATACCATTCAGAGTATAGACCATGACATGGCTGAGGGTTGAGATACTTTTGGCCACGCCCCTTTTGCCTAGAAGCTCCTAAAGCCATTGAAATAGCATTGGGGGTTTAAATTCGTTAGGCCCCACCCCTTTGGGTCCAGAAGCCCAGAATGCCATTCAGAGTATAGACCATGACATGGCTGAGGGTTGAGATACTTTTGGCCACGCCCCTTTGCCTAGAAGCCCCTAAACCCATTGAAATAGCATTGGGGGTTTAAATTCGTTAGCCCCCGCCCCTTTGGGTCCAGAAGCCCAGAATGCCATTCAGAGTATAGACCATGACATGGCTGAGGGTTGAGATACTTTTGGCCACGCCCCTTTTGCCTAGAAGCTCCTAAACCCATTGAAATAGCATTGGGGGTTTAAATTCGTTAGGCCCCGCCCCTTTGGGTCCAGAAGCCCAGAATACCATTCAGAGTATAGACCATGACATGGCTGAGGGTTGAGATACTTTTGGCCACGCCCCTTTTGCCTAGAAGCTCCTAAACCCATTGAAATAGCATTGGGGGTTTAAATTCGTTAGGCCCCGCCCCTTTGGGTCCAGAAGCCCAGAATACCATTCAGAGTATAGAACATAACCTGGCTGAGGGTTGAGATTCTTTTGGCCACGCCCCTTTTGCCTAGAAGCCCCTAAACCCATTGAAATAGCATTGGGGGTTTAAATTCGTTAGCCCCCGCCCCTTTGGGTCCAGAAGCCCAGAATACCATTCAGAGTATAGACCATGACATGGCTGAGGGTTGAGATACTTTTGGCCACGCCCCTTTTGCCTAGAAGCCCCTAAACCCATTGAAATAGCATTGGGGGTTTAAATTCGTTAGCCCCCGCCCCTTTGGGTCCAGAAGCCCAGAATACCATTCAGAGTATAGACCATGACATGGCTGAGGGTTGAGATACTTTTGGCCACGCCCCTTTGCTAGAAGCCCCTAAACCCATTGAAATAGCATTGTGGGTTTAAATTCGTTAGGCCCCGCCCCTTTGGGTCCAGAAGCCCAGAATACCATTCAGAGTATAGACCATGAAATGGCTGAGGGTTGAGATACTTTTGGCCACGCCCCTTTTGCCTAGAAGCCCCTAAACCCATTGAAATAGCATTGGGGGTTTAAATTCGTTAGGCCACGCCCCTTTGGGTCCAGAATCCCAGAATGCCATTCATAGTATAGACCATGACATGGCTGAGGGTTGAGATACTTTTGGCCACGCCCCTTTTGCCTAGAAGCCCCTAAACCCATTGAAATAGCATTGGGGGTTTACATTAGTTAGGCCACGCCCCTTTGGGTCCAGAATCCCAGAATGCCATTCAGAGTATAGAACATGACATGGCTGAGGGTTGAGATACTTTTGGCCACGCCCCTTTGCCTAGAAGCCCCTAAACCCATTGAAATAGCATTGGGGGTTTAAATTCGTTAGGCCCCGCCCCTTTGGGTCCAGAAGCCCAGAATACCATTCAGAGTATAGAACATGACATGGCTGAGGGTTGAGATACTTTTGGCCACGCCCCTTTGCCTAGAAGCCCCTAAACCCATTGAAATAGCATTGGGGGTTTACATTAGTTAGGCCACGCCCCTTTGGGTCCAGAATCCCAGAATGCCATTCAGAGTATAGAACATGACATGGCTGAGGGTTGAGATACTTTTGGCCACGCCCCTTTGCCTAGAAGCCCCTAAACCCATTGAAATAGCATTGGGGGTTTAAATTCGTTAGGCCCCGCCCCTTTGGGTCCAGAAGCCCAGAATACCATTCAGAGTATAGACCATGAAATGGCTGAGGGTTGAGATACTTTTGGCCACGCCCCTTTTGCCTAGAAGCCCCTAAACCCATTGAAATAGCATTGGGGGTTTAAATTCGTTAGGCCACGCCCCTTTGGGTCCAGAATCCCAGAATACCATTCAGAGTATAGAACATGACATGGCTGAGGGTTGAAATACTTTTGGCCACGCCCCTTTGCCTAGAAGCCCCTAAACCCATTGAAATAGCATTGGGGGTTTAAATTCGTTAGGCCCCGCCCCTTTGGGTACAGAAGCCCAGAATGCCATTCAGAGTATAGAACATGACATGGCTGAGGGTTGAGATACTTTTGGCCACGCCCCTTTGCCTAGAAGCCCCTAAACCCATTGAAATAGCATTGGGGGTTTAAATTCGTTAGGCCACGCCCCTTTGGGTCCAGAATCCCAGAATGCCATTCAGAGTATAGACCATGACATGGCTGAGGGTTGAGATACTTTTGGCCACGCCCCTTTTGCCTAGAAGCCCCTAAACCCATTGAAATAGCATTGGGGGTTTACATTAGTTAGGCCACGCCCCTTTGGGTCCAGAATCCCAGAATGCCATTCAGAGTATAGAACATGACATGGCTGAGGGTTGAGATACTTTTGGCCACGCCCCTTTGCCTAGAAGCCCCTAAACCCATTGAAATAGCATTGGGGGTTTAAATTCGTTAGGCCCCGCCCCTTTGGGTCCAGAAGCCCAGAATACCATTCAGAGTATAGACCATGAAATGGCTGAGGGTTGAGATACTTTTGGCCACGCCCCTTTTGCCTAGAAGCCCCTAAACACATTGAAATAGCATTGGGGGTTTAAATTCGTTAGGCCACGCCCCTTTGGGTCCAGAATCCCAGAATGCCATTCAAAGTATAGACCATGACCTGGCTGAGGGTTGAGAATCTTTTGGCCACGCCCCTTTTGCCTAGAAGCCCCTAAACCCATTGAAATAGCATTGGGGGTTTAAATTCGTTAGGCCACGCCCCTTTGGGTCCAGAATCCCAGAATACCATTCAGAGTATAGAACATGACATGGCTGAGGGTTGAAATACTTTTGGCCACGCCCCTTTGCCTAGAAGCCCCTAAACCCATTGAAATAGCATTGGGGGTTTAAATTCGTTAGGCCCCGCCCCTTTGGGTACAGAAGCCCAGAATGCCATTCAGAGTATAGACCATGACATGGCTGAGGGTTGAGATACTTTTG
Source organism: Crinia signifera (assembly GCF_055691185.1). Taxonomy (NCBI): domain Eukaryota; kingdom Metazoa; phylum Chordata; class Amphibia; order Anura; family Myobatrachidae; genus Crinia; species Crinia signifera. The sequence goes on from NW_028142049.1 coordinate 276,190, forward strand.
GCCACGCCACTTTTGCCTAGAAGCCCCTAAACCCATTGAAATAGCATTGGGGGTTTAAATTCGTTAGGCCCCGCCCCTTTGGGTCCAGAAGCCCAGAATACCATTCAGAGTATAGACCATGACATGGCTGAGGGTTGAGATACTTTTTGCCACGCCCCTTTTGCCTAGAAGCTCCTAAACCCATTGAAATAGCATTGGGGGTTTAAATTCGTTAGGCCCCGCCCCTTTTGGTCCAGAAGCCCAGAATACCATTCAGAGTATAGAACATAACCTGGCTGAGGGTTGAGATTCTTTTGGCCACGCCCCTTTTGCCTAGAAGCCCCTAAACCCATTGAAATAGCATTGGGGGTTTAAATTCGTTAGCCCCCGCCCCTTTGGGTCCAGAAGCCCAGAATACCATTCAGAGTGTAGACCATGACATGGCTGAGGGTTGAGATACTTTTGGCCACGCCCCTTTTGCCTAGAAGCCCCTAAACCCATTGAAATAACATTGGGGGTTTAAATTCGTTAGGCCCCGCCCCTTTGGGTCCAGAAGCCCAGAATACCATTCAGAGTATAGACCATGACATGGCTGAGGGTTGAGATACATTTGGCCACGCCCCTTTTGCCTAGAAGCTCCTAAACCCATTGAAATAGCATTGGGGGTTTAAATTCGTTAGGCCCCGCCCCTTTGGGTCCAGAAGCCCAGAATACCATTCAGAGTATAGACCATGACATGGCTGAGGGTTGAGATACTTTTGGCCACGCCCCTTTGCCTAGAAGCCCCTAAACCCATTGAAATAGCATTGGGGGTTTAAATTCGTTAGGCCCCGCCCCTTTGGGTCCAGAAGCCCAGAATACCATTCAGAGTATAGAACATAACCTGGCTGAGGGTTGAGATTCTTTTGGCCACGCCCCTTTTGCCTAGAAGCCCCTAAACCCATTGAAATAGCATTGGGGGTTTAAATTCGTTAGCCCCCGCCCCTTTGGGTCCAGAAGCCCAGAATACCATTCAGAGTATAGACCATGACATGGCTGAGGGTTGAGATACTTTTGGCCACGCCCCTTTGCCTAGAAGCCCCTAAACCCATTGAAATAGCATTGTGGGTTTAAATTCAGTAGGCCCCGCCCCTTTGGGTCCAGAAGCCCAGAATACCATTCAGAGTATAGACCATGAAATGGCTGAGGGTTAAGATACTTTTGGCCACGCCCCTTTTGCCTAGAAGCCCCTAAACCCATTGAAATAGCATTGGGGGTTTAAATTCGTTAGGCCACGCCCCTTTGGGTCCAGAATCCCAGAATGCCATTCAGAGTATAGACCATGACATGGCTGAGGGTTGAGATACTTTTGGCCACGCCCCTTTTGCCTAGAAGCTCCTAAACCCATTGAAATAGCATTGGGGGTTTAAATTCGTTAGGCCCCGCCCCTTTGGGTCCAGAAGCCCAGAATACCATTCAGAGTATAGACCATGACCTGGCTGAGGGTTGAGATTCTTTTGGCCACGCCCCTTTTGATAGAAGCCCCTAAACCCATTGAAATAGCATTGGGGGTTTAAATTCGTTAGGCCCCGCCCCTTTGGGTCCAGAAGCCCAGAATACCATTCAGAGTATAGACCATGACATGGCTGAGGGTTGAGATACTTTTGGCCACGCCCCTTTGCCTAGAAGCCCCTAAACCCCATGAAATAGCATTGGGGGTTTAAATTCGTTAGGCCCCGCCCCTTTGGGTCCAGAAGCCCAGAATGCCATTCAGAGTATAGACCATGACCTGGCTGAGGGTTGAGTTACTTTTGGCCACGCCCCTTTTGCCTAGAAGCCCCTAAACTTATTGAAATAGCATTGGGGGTTTAAATTCGTTAGGCCCCGCCCCTTTGGGTCCAGAAGCCCAGAATACCATTCAGAGTATAGACCATGAAATGGCTGAGGGTTGAGATACTTTTGGCCACGCCCCTTTTGCCTAGAAGCCCCTAAACCCATTGAAATAGCATTGGGGGTTTAAATTCGTTAGGCCACGCCCCTTTGGGTCCAGAATCCCAGAATGCCATTCAGAGTATAGACCATGACATGGCTGAGGGTTGAGATACTTTTGGCCACGCCCCTTTGCCTAGAAGCCCCTAAACCCATTGAAATAGCATTGGGGGTTTAAATTCGTTAGGCCCCGCCCCTTTGGGTCCAGAAGCCCAGAATGCCATTCAGAGTATAGACCATGACATGGCTGAGGGTTGAGATACTTTTGGCCACGCCCCTTTTGCCTAGAAGCCCCTAAACCCATTGAAATAGCATTGGGGTTTAAATTCGTTAGGCCACGCCCCTTTGGGTCCAGAAGCCCAGAATACCATTCAGAGTATAGACCATGACCTGGCTGAGGGTTGAGTTACTTTTGGCCACGCCCCTTTTGCCTAGAAGCCCCTAAACCCATTGAAATAGCATTGGGGTTTAAATTCGTTAGGCCACGCCCCTTTGGGTCCAGAAGCCCAGAATACCATTCAGAGTATAGACCATGACATGGCTGAGGGTTGAGATACTTTTGGCCACGCCCCTAATTCCTAGAAGCCCCTAAACCCATTGAAATAGCATTGGGGGTTTAAATTCGTTAGGCCACGCCCCTTTGGGTCCAGAAGCCCAGAATACCATTCAGAGTATAGACCATGACATGGCTGAGGGTGTAGTTACTTTTGGCCACGCCCCTTTTGCCTAGAAGCCCCTAAACCCATTGAAATAGCATTGGGGGTTTAAATTCGTTAGCCCCCGCCCCTTTGGGTCCAGAAGCCCAGAATACCATTCAGAGTATAGACCATGACATGGCTGAGGGTTGAGATACTTTTGGCCACGCCCCTTTGCCTAGAAGCCCCTAAACCCATTGAAATAGCATTGGGGGTTTAAATTCGTTAGGCCCCGCCCCTTTGGGTTCAGAAGCCCAGAATACCATTCAGAGTATAGACCATGAAATGGCTGAGGGTTGAGATACTTTTGGCCACGCCCCTTTTGCCTAGAAGCCCCTAAACCCATTGAAATAGCATTGGGGGTTTAAATTCGTTAGGCCACGCCCCTTTGGGTCCAGAATCCCAGAATGCCATTCAGAGTATAGACCATGACATGGCTGAGGGTTGAGATACTTTTGGCCACGCCCCTTTTGCCTAGAAGCTCCTAAACCCATTGAAATAGCATTGGGGGTTTAAATTCGTTAGGCCCCGCCCCTTTGGGTCCAGAAGCCCAGAATACCATTCAGAATATAGAACATAACCTGGCTGAGGGTTGAGATTCTTTTGGCCACGCCCCTTTTGCCTAGAAGCCCCTAAACCCATTGAAATAGCATTGGGGGTTTAAATTCGTTAGCCCCCGCCCCTTTGGGTCCAGAAGCCCAGAATACCATTCAGAGTATAGACCATGACATGGCTGAGGGTTGAGATACTTTTGGCCACGCCCCTTTGCCTAGAAGCCCCTAAACCCATTGAAATAGCATTGGGGGTTTAAATTCGTTAGGCCACGCCCCTTTGGGTCCAGAATTTCAGAATGCCATTCAGAGTATAGACCATGACATGGCTGAGGGTTGAGATACTTTTGGCCACGCCCCTTTGCCTAGAAGCCCCTAAACCCATTGAAATAGCATTGGGGGTTTAAATTCGTTAGGCCCCGCCCCTTTGGGTCCAGAAGCCCAGAATGCCATTCAGAGTATAGACCATGACATGGCTGAGGGTTGAGATACTTTTGGCCACGCCCCTTTGCCTAGAAGCCCCTAAACCCATTGAAATAGCATTGGGGGTTTAAATTCGTTAGGCCCCACCCCTTTGGGTCCAGAAGCCCAGAATGCCATTCAGAGTATAGACCATGACATGGCTGAGGGTTGAGATACTTTTGGCCACGCCCCTTTTGCCTAGAAGCCCCTAAACCAATTAAAATAGCATTGGGGGTTTAAATTCGTTAGGCCCCGCCCCTTTGGGTCCAGAAGCACAGAATACCATTCAGAGTATAGACCATGACATGGCTGAGGGTTGAGATACTTTTGGCCACGCCCCTATTGCCTAGAAGCCCCTAAACCCATTGAAATAGCATTGGGGGTTTAAATTCGTTAGCCCCCGCCCCTTTGGGTCCAGAAGCCCAGAATACCATTCAGAGTATAGACCATGACATGGCTGAGTGTTGAGATACTTTTGGCCACGCCCCTTTGCCTAGAAGCCCCTAAACCCATTGAAATAGCATTGGGGGTTTAAATTCGTTAGGCCCCGCCCCTTTAGGTCCAGAAGCCCATAATACCATTCAGAGTATAGACCATGACATGGCTGAGGATTGAGATACTTTTGGCCACGCCCCTTTGCCTAGAAGCCCCTAAACCCCATGAAATAGCATTGGGGGTTTAAATTCGTTAGGCCCCGCCCCTTTGGGTCCAGAAGCCCAGAATGCCATTCAGAGTATAGACCATGACATGGCTGAGGGTTGAGTTACTTTTGGCCACGCCCCTTTTGCCTAGAAGCCCCTAAACCCATTGAAATAGCATTGGGGATTTAAATTCGTTAGGCCCCGCCCCTTTGGGTCCAAAAGCCCAGAATACCATTCAGAGTATAGAACATAACCTGGCTGAGGGTTGAGATTCTTTTGGCCACGCCCCTTTTGCCTAGAAGCCCCTAAACCCATTGAAATAGCATTGGGGGTTTAAATTCGTTAGCCCCCGCCCCTTTGGGTCCAGAAGCCCAGAATACCATTCAGAGTATAGACCATGACATGGCTGAGGGTTGAGATACTTTTGGCCACGCCCCTTTTGCCTAGAAGCTCCTAAACCCATTGAAATAGCATTGGGGGTTTAAATTCGTTAGGCCCCGCCCCTTTGGGTCCAGAAGCCCAGAATACCATTCAGAGTATAGACCATGACATGGCTGAGGGTTGAGATACTTTTGGCCACGCCCCTTTGCCTAGAAGCCCCTAAACCCATTGAAATAGCATTGGGGGTTTAAATTCGTTAGGCCCCGCCCCTTTGGGTCCAGAAGCCCAGAATACCATTCAGAGTATAGAACATAACCTGGCTGAGGGTTGAGATTCTTTTGGCCACGCCCCTTTTGCCTAGAAGCCCCTAAACCCATTGAAATAGCATTGGGGGTTTAAATTCGTTAGCCCCCGCCACTTTGGGTCCAGAAGCCCAGAATACCATTCAGAGTATAGACCATGACATGGCTGAGGGTTGAGATACTTTTGGCCACGCCCCTTTGCCTAGAAGCCCCTAAACCCATTGAAATAGCATTGTGGGTTTAAATTCGTTAGGCCCCGCTCCTTTGGGTCCAGAAGCCCAGAATACCATTCAGAGTATAGACCATGAAATGGCTGAGGGTTGAGATACTTTTGGCCACGCCCCTTTTGCCTAGAAGCCCCTAAACCCATTGAAATAGCATTGGGGGTTTAAATTCGTTAGGCCACGCCCCTTTGGGTCCAGAATCCCAGAATACCATTCAGAGTATAGACCATGACATGGCTGAGGGTTGAGATACTTTTGGCCACGCCCCTTTGCCTAGAAGCCCCTAAACCCATTGAAATAGCATTGGGGGTTTAAATTCGTTAGGCCCCGCCCCTTTGGGTCCAGAAGCCCAGAATGCCATTCAGAGTATAGACCATGACATGGCTGAGGGTTGAGATACTTTTGGCCACGCCCCTTTTTCCTAGAAGCCCCTAAACCCATTGAAATAGCATTGGGGGTTTAAATTCGTTAGGCCCCGCCCCTTTGGGTCCAGAAGCCCAGAATACCATTCAGAGTATAGACCATGACCTGGCTGAGGGTTGAGATTCTTTTGGCCACGCCCCTTTTGCCTAGAAGCCCCTAAACCCATTGAAATAGCATTGGGGGTTTAAATTCGTTAGGCCACGCCCCTTTGGGTCCAGAATCCCAGAATCCCATTCAGAGTATAGAACATGACATGGCTGAGGGTTGAGATACTTTTGGCCACGCCCCTTTGCCTAGAAGCCCCTAAACCCATTGAAATAGCATTGGGGGTTTAAATTCGTTAGGCCCCGCCCCTTTGGGTCCAGAATCCCAGAATGCCATTCAGAGTATAGACCATGACATGGCTGAGGGTTGAGATACTTTTGGACACGCCCCTTTTGCCTAGAAGCCCCTAAACCCATTGAAATAGCATTGGGGGTTTAAATTCGTTAGGCCCCGCCCCTTTGGGTCCAGAAGCCCAGAATACCATTCAGAGTATAGAACATAACCTGGCTGAGGGTTGAGATTCTTTTGGCCACGCCCCTTTTGCCTAGAAGCCCCTAAACCCATTGAAATAACATTGGGGGTTTAAATTCGTTAGGCCCCGCCCCTTTGGGTCCAGAAGCCCAGAATACCATTCAGAGTATAGACCATGACATGGCTGAGGGTTGAGATACTTTTGGCCACGCCCCTTTTGCCTAGAAGCCCCTAAACCCATTGAAATAGCATTGGGGGTTTAAATTCGTTAGGCCACGCCCCTTTGGGTCCAGAAGCCCAGAATACCATTCAGAGTATAGACCATGACATGGCTGAGGGTTGAGTTACTTTTGGCCACGCCCCTTTTGCCTAGAAGCCCCTAAACCCATTGAAATAGCATTGGGGGTTTAAATTCGTTAGCCCCCGCCCCTTTGGGTCCAGAAGCCCAGAATACCATTCAGAGTATAGACCATGACATGGCTGAGGGTTGAGTTACTTTTGGCCACGCCGCTTTTGCCTAGAAGCCCCTAAACCCATTGAAATAGCATTGGGGGTTTAAATTCGTTAGGCCCCGCCCCTTTGGGTTCAGAAGCCCAGAATACCATTCAGAGTATAGACCATGAAATGGCTGAGGGTTGAGATACTTTTGGCCACGCCCCTTTTGCCTAGAAGCCCCTAAACCCATTGAAATAGCATTGGGGGTTTAAATTCGTTAGGCCCCGCCCCTTTGGGTCCAGAAGCCCAGAATACCATTCAGAGTATAGACCATGACCTGGCTGAGGGTTGAGATTCTTTTGGCCACGCCCCTTTTGCCTAGAAGCCCCTAAACCCATTGAAATAGCATTGGGGGTTTAAATTCGTTAGGCCACGCCCCTTTGGGTCCAGAATCCCAGAATGCCATTCAGAGTATAGAACATGACATGGCTGAGGGTTGAGATACTTTTGGCCACGCCCCTTTGCCTAGAAGCCCCTAAACCCATTGAAATAGCATTGGGGGTTTAAATTCGTTAGGCCCCGCCCCTTTGGGTCCAGAAGCCCAGAATGCCATTCAGAGTATAGACCATGACATGGCTGAGGGTTGAGATACTTTTGGCCACGCCCCTTTTGCCTAGAAGCCCCTAAACCCATTGAAATAGCATTGGGGGTTTAAATTCGTTAGGCCCCGCCCCTTTGGGTCCAGAAGCCCAGAATACCATTCAGAGTATAGACCATGACATGGCTGAGGGTTGAGATACTTTTGGCCACGCCCCTTTTGCCTAGAAGCCCCTAAACCCATTGAAATAACATTGAAGGTTTAAATTCGTTAGGCCCCGCACCTTTGGGTCCAGAAGCCCAGAATACCATTCAGAGTATAGACCATGACATGGCTGAGGGTTGAGATACTTTTGGCCACGCCCCTTTTGCCTAGAAGCCCCTAAACCCATTGAAATAGCATTGGGGGTTTAAATTCATTAGGCCCCGCCCCTTTGGGTCCAGAAGCCCAGAATACTATTCAGAGTATAGACCATGACATGGCTGAGGGTTGAGATACTTTTGGCCACGCCCCTTTGCCTAGAAGCCCCTAAACCCCATGAAATAGCATTGGGGGTTTAAATTCGTTAGGCCCCGCCCCTTTGGGTCCAGAAGCCCAGAATGCCATTCAGAGTATAGACCATGACCTGGCTGAGGGTTGAGTTACTTTTGGCCACGCCCCTTTTGCCTAGAAGCCCCTAAACTTATTGAAATAGCATTGGGGGTTTAAATTCGTTAGGCCCCGCCCCTTTGGGTCCAGAAGCCCAGAATACCATTCAGAGTATAGACCATGAAATGGCTGAGGGTTGAGATACTTTTGGCCACGCCCCTTTTGCCTAGAAGCCCCTAAACCCATTGAAATAGCATTGGGGGTTTAAATTCGTTAGGCCACGCCCCTTTGGGTCCAGAATCCCAGAATGCCATTCAGAGTATAGACCATGACATGGCTGAGGGTTGAGATACTTTTGGCCACGCCCCTTTGCCTAGAAGCCCCTAAACCCATTGAAATAGCATTGGGGGTTTAAATTCGTTAGGCCCCGCCCCTTTGGGTCCAGAAGCCCAGAATGCCATTCAGAGTATAGACCATGACATGGCTGAGGGTTGAGATACTTTTGGCCACACCCCTTTGCCTAGAAGCCCCTAAACCCATTGAAATAGCATTGGGGGTTTAAATTCGTTAGGCCCCGCCCCTTTGGGTCCAGAAGCCCAGAATGCCATTCAGAGTATAGACCATGACATGGCTGAGGGTTGAGATACTTTTGGCCACGCCCCTTTTGCCTAGAAGCCCCTAAACCCATTGAAATAGCATTGGGGGTTTAAATTCGTTAGGCCCCGCCCCTTTGGGTCCAGAAGCCCAGAATACCATTCAGAGTATAGACCATGACATGGCTGAGGGTTGAGATACTTTTGGCCACGCCCCTTTTGCCTAGAAGCCCCTAAACCCATTGAAATAACATTGAAGGTTTAAATTCGTTAGGCCCCGCACCTTTGGGTCCAGAAGCCCAGAATACCATTCAGAGTATAGACCATGACATGGCTGAGGGTTGAGATACTTTTGGCCACGCCCCTTTTGCCTAGAAGCCCCTAAACCCATTGAAATAGCATTGGGTGTTTAAATTCGTTAGCCCCCGCCCCTTTGGGTTCAGAAGCCCAGAATACCATTCAGAGTATAGACCATGACATGGCTGAGGGTTGAGATACTTTTGGCCACGCCCCTTCGCCTAGAAGCCCCTAAACCCATTGAAATAGCATTGGGGGTTTAAATTCGTTAGGCCCCGCCCCTTTGGGTTCAGAAGCCCAGAATACCATTCAGAGACCATGAAATGGCTGAGGGTTGAGATACTTTTGGCCACGCCCCTTTTGCCTAGAAGCCCCTAAACCCATTGAAATAGCATTGGGGGTTTTAATTCGTTAGGCCACGCCCCTTTGGGTCCAGAATTTCAGAATGCCATTCAGAGTATAGACCATGACATGGCTGAGGGTTGAGATACTTTTGGCCACGCCCCTTTGCCTAGAAGCCCCTAAACCCATTGAAATAGCATTGGGGGTTTAAATTCGTTAGGCCCCGCCCCTTTGGGTCCAGAAGCCCAGAATGCCATTCAGAGTATAGACCATGACATGGCTGAGGGTTGAGATACTTTTGGCCACGCCCCTTTGCCTAGAAGCCCCTTAACCCATTGAAATAGCATTGGGGGTTTAAATTCGTTAGGCCCCGCCCCTTTGGGTCCAGAAGCCCAGAATGCCATTCAGAGTATAGACCATGACATGGCTGAGTATTGAGATACTTTTGGCCACGCCTCTTTTGCCTAGAAGCCCCTAAACCCATTAAAATAGCATTGGGGGTTTAAATTCGTTAGGCCCCGCCCCTTTGGGTCCAGAAGCCTAATATACCATTCAGAGTATAGACCATGACATGGCTGAGTGTTGAGATACTTTTGGCCACGCCTCTTTGCCTAGAAGCCCCTAAACCCATTGAAATAACATTGGGGGTTTAAATTCGTTAGGCCCCGCCCCTTAAGGTCCAGAAGCCCATAATACCATTCAGAGTATAGACCATGACATGGCTGAGGATTGAGATACTTTTGGCCACGCCCCTTTGCCTAGAAGCCCCTAAACCCCATGAAATAGCATTGGGGGTTTAAATTCGTTAGGCCCCGCCCCTTTGGGTCCAGAAGCCCAGAATGCCATTCAGAGTATAGACCATGACATGGCTGAGGGTTGAGTTACTTTTGGCCACGCCCCTTTTGCCTAGAAGCCCCTAAACCCATTGAAATAGCATTGGGGGGTTTAAATTCGTTAGGCCCCGCCCCTTTGGGTCCAGAAGCCCAGAATACCATTCAGAGTATAGTACCATGACATGGCTGAGGGTTGAGATACTTTTGGCCACGCCCCTTTTGCCTAGAAGCCCCTAAACCCATTGAAATAGCATTGGGGGTTTAAATTAGTTAGGCCCCGCCCCTTTGGGTCCAGAAGCCCAGAATACCATTCAGAGTATAGACCATGACATGGCTGAGGGTTGAGATACTTTTGGCCACGCCCTTTGCCTAGAAGCCCCTAAACCTAATGAAATAGCATTGGGGGTTTAAATTCGTTAGGCCCCGCCCCTTTGGGTCCAGAAGCCCAGAATGCCATTCAGAGTATAGACCATGACCTGGCTGAGGGTTGAGTTACTTTTGGCCACGCCCCTTTTGCCTAGAAGCCCCTAAACCCATTGAAATAGCATTGGGGTTTAAATTCGTTAGGCCACGCCCCTTTGGGTCCAGAAGCCCAGAATACCATTCAGAGTATAGACCATGACATGGCTGAGGGTTGAGATACTTTTGGCCACGCCCCTTTTGCCTAGAAGCCCCTAAACCCATTGAAATAACATTGGGGGTTTAAATTCGTTAGGCCCTGCCCCTTTGGGTCCAGAAGCCCAGAATGCCATTCAGAGTATAGACCATGACATGGCTGAGGGTTGAGTTACTTTTGGCCACGCCCCTTTTGCCTAGAAGCCCCTAAACCCATTGAAATAGCTTTGGGGGTTTAAATTCGTTAGGCCCCGCCCCTTTGGGTCCAGAAGCCCAGAATGTCATTCAGAGTATAGACCATGACATGGCTGAGGGTTGAGATACTTTTGGCCACGCCCCTTTTGCCTAGAAGCCCCTAAACCCATTGAAATAGCATTGGGGGTTTAAATTCGTTAGGCCCCGCCCCTTTGGGTCCAGAAGCCCAGAATACCATTCAGAGTATAGACCATGACATGGCTGAGGGTTGAGATACTTTTGGCCACGCCCCTTTTGCCTAGAAGCCCCTAAACCCATTGAAATAACATTGAAGGTTTAAATTCGTTAGGCCCCGCCCCTTTGGGTCCAGAAGCCCAGAATACCATTCAGAGTATAGACCATGACATGGCTGAGGGTTGAGATACTTTTGGCCACGCCCCTTTTGCCTAGAAGCTCCTAAACCCATTGAAATAGCATTGGGGGTTTAAATTCGTTAGGCCCCGCCCCTTTGGGTCCAGAAGCCCAGAATACCATTCAGAGTATAGAACATAACCTGGCTGAGGGTTGAGATTCTTTTGGCCACGCCCCTTTTGCCTAGAAGCCCCTAAACCCATTGAAATAGCATTGGGGGTTTAAATTCGTTAGCCCCTGCCCCTTTGGGTCCAGAAGCCCAGAATACCATTCAGAGTATAGACCATGACATGGCTGAGGGTTGAGATACTTTTGGCCACGCCCCTTTTGCCTAGAAGCCCCTAAACCCATTGAAATAACATTGGGGGTTTAAATTCGTTAGGCCCTGCCCCTTTGGGTCCAGAAGCTCAGAATACCATTCAGAGTATAGACCATGACATGGCTGAGGGTTGAGATACTTTTGGCCACGCCCCTTTTGCCTAGAAGCTCCTAAACCCATTGAAATAGCATTGGGGGTTTAAATTCGTTAGGCCCCGCCCCTTTGGGTCCAGAAGCCCAGAATACCATTCAGAGTATAGACCATGACATGGCTGAGGGTTGAGATACTTTTGGCCACGCCCCTTTTGCCTAGAAGCCCCTAAACCCATTGAAATAACATTGAAGGTTTAAATTCGTTAGGCCCCGCCCCTTTGGGTCCAGAAGCCCAGAATACCATTCAGAGTATAGACCATGACATGGCTGAGGGTTGAGATACTTTTGGCCACGCCCCTTTTGCCTAGAAGCTCCTAAACCCATTGAAATAGCATTGGGGGTTTAAATTCGTTAGGCCCCGCCCCTTTGGGTCCAGAAGCCCAGAATACCATTCAGAGTATAGAACATAACCTGGCTGAGGGTTGAGATTCTTTTGGCCACGCCCCTTTTGCCTAGAAGCCCCTAAACCAATTAAAATAGCATTGGGGGTTTAAATTCGTTAGGCCCCGCCCCTTTGGGTCCAGAAGCACAGAATACCATTCAGAGTATAGACCATGACATGGCTGAGGGTTGAGATACTTTTGGCCACGCCCCTATTGCCTAGAAGCCCCTAAACCCATTGAAATAGCATTGGGGGTTTAAATTCGTTAGCCCCCGCCCCTTTGGGTCCAGAAGCCCAGAATACCATTCAGAGTATAGACCATGACATGGCTGAGTGTTGAGATACTTTTGGCCACGCCCCTTTGCCTAGAAGCCCCTAAACCCATTGAAATAGCATTGGGGGTTTAAATTCGTTAGGCCCCGCCCCTTTAGGTCCAGAAGCCCATAATACCATTCAGAGTATAGACCATGACATGGCTGAGGATTGAGATACTTTTGGCCACGCCCCTTTGCCTAGAAGCCCCTAAACCCCATGAAATAGCATTGGGGGTTTAAATTCGTTAGGCCCCGCCCCTTTGGGTCCAGAAGCCCAGAATGCCATTCAGAGTATAGACCATGACATGGCTGAGGGTTGAGTTACTTTTGGCCACGCCCCTTTTGCCTAGAAGCCCCTAAACCCATTGAAATAGCATTGGGGATTTAAATTCGTTAGGCCCCGCCCCTTTGGGTCCAAAAGCCCAGAATACCATTCAGAGTATAGAACATAACCTGGCTGAGGGTTGAGATTCTTTTGGCCACGCCCCTTTTGCCTAGAAGCCCCTAAACCCATTGAAATAGCATTGGGGGTTTAAATTCGTTAGCCCCCGCCCCTTTGGGTCCAGAAGCCCAGAATACCATTCAGAGTATAGACCATGACATGGCTGAGGGTTGAGATACTTTTGGCCACGCCTCTTTTGCCTAGAAGCTCCTAAACCCATTGAAATAGCATTGGGGGTTTAAATTCGTTAGGCCCCGCCCCTTTGGGTCCAGAAGCTCAGAATACCATTCAGAGTATAGACCATGACATGGCTGAGGGTTGAGATACTTTTGGCCACGCCCCTTTTGCCTAGAAGCCCCTAAACCCATTAAAATAGCATTGGGGGTTTAAATTCGTTAGGCCCCGCCCCTTTGGGTCCAGAAGCCCAGAATACCATTCAGAGTATAGACCATGACATGGCTGAGGGTTGAGATACTTTTGGCCACGCCCCTTTGCCTAGAAGCCCCTAAACCCATTGAAATAACATTGGGGGTTTAAATTCGTTAGGCCCTGCCCCTTTGGGTCCAGAAGCTCAGAATACCATTCAGAGTATAGACCATGACATGGCTGAGGGTTGAGATACTTTTGGCCACGCCCCTTTTGCCTAGAAGCTCCTAAACCCATTGAAATAGCATTGGGGGTTTAAATTCGTTAGGCCCCGCCCCTTTGGGTCCAGAAGCCCAGAATACCATTCAGAGTATAGACCATGACCTGGCTGAGGGTTGAGATTCTTTTGGCCACGCCCCTTTTGCCTAGAAGCCCCTAAACCCATTGAAATAGCATTGGGGGTTTAAATTCGTTAGGCCACGCCCCTTTGGGTCCAGAATCCCAGAATCCCATTCAGAGTATAGAACATGACATGGCTGAGGGTTGAGATACTTTTGGCCACGCCCCTTTGCCTAGAAGCCCCTAAACCCATTGAAATAGCATTGGGGGTTTAAATTCGTTAGGCCCCGCCCCTTTGGGTCCAGAATCCCAGAATGCCATTCAGAGTATAGACCATGACATGGCTGAGGGTTGAGATACTTTTGGACACGCCCCTTTTGCCTAGAAGCCCCTAAACCCATTGAAATAGCATTGGGGGTTTAAATTCGTTAGGCCCCGCCCCTTTGGGTCCAGAAGCCCAGAATACCATTCAGAGTATAGAACATAACCTGGCTGAGGGTTGAGATTCTTTTGGCCACGCCCCTTTTGCCTAGAAGCCCCTAAACCCATTGAAATAACATTGGGGGTTTAAATTCGTTAGGCCCCGCCCCTTTGGGTCCAGAAGCCCAGAATACCATTCAGAGTATAGACCATGACATGGCTGAGGGTTGAGATACTTTTGGCCACGCCCCTTTTGCCTAGAAGCCCCTAAACCCATTGAAATAGCATTGGGGGTTTAAATTCGTTAGGCCACGCCCCTTTGGGTCCAGAAGCCCAGAATACCATTCAGAGTATAGACCATGACATGGCTGAGGGTTGAGTTACTTTTGGCCACGCCCCTTTTGCCTAGAAGCCCCTAAACCCATTGAAATAGCATTGGGGGTTTAAATTCGTTAGGCCCCGCCCCTTTGGGTCCAGAAGCCCAGAATACCATTCAGAGTATAGACCATGACATGGCTGAGGGTTGAGTTACTTTTGGCCACGCCGCTTTTGCCTAGAAGCCCCTAAACCCATTGAAATAGCATTGGGGGTTTAAATTCGTTAGGCCCCGCCCCTTTGGGTTCAGAAGCCCAGAATACCATTCAGAGTATAGACCATGAAATGGCTGAGGGTTGAGATACTTTTGGCCACGCCCCTTTTGCCTAGAAGCCCCTAAACCCATTGAAATAGCATTGGGGGTTTAAATTCGTTAGGCCCCGCCCCTTTGGGTCCAGAAGCCCAGAATACCATTCAGAGTATAGACCATGACCTGGCTGAGGGTTGAGATTCTTTTGGCCACGCCCCTTTTGCCTAGAAGCCCCTAAACCCATTGAAATAGCATTGGGGGTTTAAATTCGTTAGGCCACGCCCCTTTGGGTCCAGAATCCCAGAATGCCATTCAGAGTATAGAACATGACATGGCTGAGGGTTGAGATACTTTTGGCCACGCCCCTTTGCCTAGAAGCCCCTAAACCCATTGAAATAGCATTGGGGGTTTAAATTCGTTAGGCCCCGCCCCTTTGGGTCCAGAAGCCCAGAATGCCATTCAGAGTATAGACCATGACATGGCTGAGGGTTGAGATACTTTTGGCCACGCCCCTTTGCCTAGAAGCCCCTAAACCCCATGAAATAGCATTGGGGGTTTAAATTCGTTAGGCCCCGCCCCTTTGGGTCCAGAAGCCCAGAATGCCATTCAGAGTATAGACCATGACATGGCTGAGGGTTGAGTTACTTTTGGCCACGCCCCTTTTGCCTAGAAGCCCCTAAACCCATTGAAATAGCATTGGGGGGTTTAAATTCGTTAGGCCCCGCCCCTTTGGGTCCAGAAGCCCAGAATACCATTCAGAGTATAGTACCATGACATGGCTGAGGGTTGAGATACTTTTGGCCACGCCCCTTTTGCCTAGAAGCCCCTAAACCCATTGAAATAGCATTGGGGGTTTAAATTAGTTAGGCCCCGCCCCTTTGGGTCCAGAAGCCCAGAATACTATTCAGAGTATAGACCATGACATGGCTGAGGGTTGAGATACTTTTGGCCACGCCCTTTGCCTAGAAGCCCCTAAACCTAATGAAATAGCATTGGGGGTTTAAATTCGTTAGGCCCCGCCCCTTTGGGTCCAGAAGCCCAGCATACCATTCAGAGTATAGACCATGACATGGCTGAGGGTTGAGATACTTTTGGCCACGCCCCTTTTGCCTAGAAGCCCCTAAACCCATTGAAATAACATTGGGGGTTTAAATTCGTTAGGCCCTGCCCCTTTGGGTCCAGAAGCCCAGAATGCCATTCAGAGTATAGACCATGACATGGCTGAGGGTTGAGTTACTTTTGGCCACGCCCCTTTTGCCTAAAAGCCCCTAAACCCATTGAAATAGCTTTGGGGGTTTAAATTCGTTAGGCCCCGCCCCTTTGGGTCCAGAAGCCCAGAATGTCATTCAGAGTATAGACCATGACATGGCTGAGGGTTGAGATACTTTTGGCCACGCCCCTTTTGCCTAGAAGCCCCTAAACCCATTGAAATAGCATTGGGGGTTTAAATTCGTTAGGCCCCGCCCCTTTGGGTCCAGAAGCCCAGAATACCATTCAGAGTATAGACCATGACCTGGCTGAGGGTTGAGATTCTTTTGGCCACGCCCCTTTTGCCTAGAAGCCCCTAAACCCATTGAAATAGCATTGGGGGTTTAAATTCGTTAGGCCACGCCCCTTTGGGTCCAGAATCCCAGAATGCCATTCAGAGTATAGAACATGACATGGCTGAGGGTTGAGATACTTTTGGCCACGCCCCTTTGCCTAGAAGCCCCTAAACCCATTGAAATAGCATTGGGGGTTTAAATTCGTTAGGCCCCGCCCCTTTGGGTCCAGAAGCCCAGAATGCCATTCAGAGTATAGACCATGACATGGCTGAGGGTTGAGATACTTTTGGCCACGCCCCTTTTGCCTAGAAGCCCCTAAACCCATTGAAATAGCATTGGGGGTTTAAATTCGTTAGGCCCCGCCCCTTTGGGTCCAGAAGCCCAGAATACCATTCAGAGTATAGACCATGACATGGCTGAGGGTTGAGATACTTTTGGCCACGCCCCTTTTGCCTAGAAGCCCCTAAACCCATTGAAATAACATTGAAGGTTTAAATTCGTTAGGCCCCGCACCTTTGGGTCCAGAAGCCCAGAATACCATTCAGAGTATAGACCATGACATGGCTGAGGGTTGAGATACTTTTGGCCACGCCCCTTTTGCCTAGAAGCCCCTAAACCCATTGAAATAGCATTGGGGGTTTAAATTCATTAGGCCCCGCCCCTTTGGGTCCAGAAGCCCAGAATACCATTCAGAGTATAGACCATGACATGGCTGAGGGTTGAGATACTTTTGGCCACGCCCCTTTGCCTAGAAGCCCCTAAACCCCATGAAATAGCATTGGGGGTTTAAATTCGTTAGGCCCCGCCCCTTTGGGTCCAGAAGCCCAGAATGCCATTCAGAGTATAGACCATGACCTGGCTGAGGGTTGAGTTACTTTTGGCCACGCCCCTTTTGCCTAGAAGCCCCTAAACTTATTGAAATAGCATTGGGGGTTTAAATTCGTTAGGCCCCGCCCCTTTGGGTCCAGAAGCCCAGAATACCATTCAGAGTATAGACCATGAAATGGCTGAGGGTTGAGATACTTTTGGCCACGCCCCTTTTGCCTAGAAGCCCCTAAACCCATTGAAATAGCATTGGGGGTTTAAATTCGTTAGGCCACGCCCCTTTGGGTCCAGAATCCCAGAATGCCATTCAGAGTATAGACCATGACATGGCTGAGGGTTGAGATACTTTTGGCCACGCCCCTTTGCCTAGAAGCCCCTAAACCCATTGAAATAGCATTGGGGGTTTAAATTCGTTAGGCCCCGCCCCTTTGGGTCCAGAAGCCCAGAATGCCATTCAGAGTATAGACCATGACATGGCTGAGGGTTGAGATACTTTTGGCCACGCCCCTTTGCCTAGAAGCCCCTAAACCCATTGAAATAGCATTGGGGGTTTAAATTCGTTAGGCCCCGCCCCTTTGGGTCCAGAAGCCCAGAATGCCATTCAGAGTATAGACCATGACATGGCTGAGGGTTGAGATACTTTTGGCCACGCCCCTTTTGCCTAGAAGCCCCTAAACCCATTGAAATAGCATTGGGGGTTTAAATTCGTTAGGCCCCGCCCCTTTGGGTCCAGAAGCCCAGAATACCATTCAGAGTATAGACCATGACATGGCTGAGGGTTGAGATACTTTTGGCCACGCCCCTTTTGCCTAGAAGCCCCTAAACCCATTGAAATAACATTGAAGGTTTAAATTCGTTAGGCCCCGCACCTTTGGGTCCAGAAGCCCAGAATACCATTCAGAGTATAGACCATGACATGGCTGAGGGTTGAGATACTTTTGGCCACGCCCCTTTTGCCTAGAAGCCCCTAAACCCATTGAAATAGCATTGGGTGTTTAAATTCGTTAGCCCCCGCCCCTTTGGGTTCAGAAGCCCAGAATACCATTCAGAGTATAGACCATGACATGGCTGAGGGTTGAGATACTTTTGGCCACGCCCCTTCGCCTAGAAGCCCCTAAACCCATTGAAATAGCATTGGGGGTTTAAATTCGTTAGGCCCCGCCCCTTTGGGTTCAGAAGCCCAGAATACCATTCAGAGACCATGAAATGGCTGAGGGTTGAGATACTTTTGGCCACGCCCCTTTTGCCTAGAAGCCCCTAAACCCATTGAAATAGCATTGGGGGTTTTAATTCGTTAGGCCACGCCCCTTTGGGTCCAGAATTTCAGAATGCCATTCAGAGTATAGACCATGACATGGCTGAGGGTTGAGATACTTTTGGCCACGCCCCTTTGCCTAGAAGCCCCTAAACCCATTGAAATAGCATTGGGGGTTTAAATTCGTTAGGCCCCGCCCCTTTGGGTCCAGAAGCCCAGAATGCCATTCAGAGTATAGACCATGACATGGCTGAGGGTTGAGATACTTTTGGCCACGCCCCTTTGCCTAGAAGCCCCTTAACCCATTGAAATAGCATTGGGGGTTTAAATTCGTTAGGCCCCGCCCCTTTGGGTCCAGAAGCCCAGAATGCCATTCAGAGTATAGACCATGACATGGCTGAGTATTGAGATACTTTTGGCCACGCCTCTTTTGCCTAGAAGCCCCTAAACCCATTAAAATAGCATTGGGGGTTTAAATTCGTTAGGCCCCGCCCCTTTGGGTCCAGAAGCCTAATATACCATTCAGAGTATAGACCATGACATGGCTGAGTGTTGAGATACTTTTGGCCACGCCTCTTTGCCTAGAAGCCCCTAAACCCATTGAAATAACATTGGGGGTTTAAATTCGTTAGGCCCCGCCCCTTAAGGTCCAGAAGCCCATAATACCATTCAGAGTATAGACCATGACATGGCTGAGGATTGAGATACTTTTGGCCACGCCCCTTTGCCTAGAAGCCCCTAAACCCCATGAAATAGCATTGGGGGTTTAAATTCGTTAGGCCCCGCCCCTTTGGGTCCAGAAGCCCAGAATGCCATTCAGAGTATAGACCATGACATGGCTGAGGGTTGAGTTACTTTTGGCCACGCCCCTTTTGCCTAGAAGCCCCTAAACCCATTGAAATAGCATTGGGGGGTTTAAATTCGTTAGGCCCCGCCCCTTTGGGTCCAGAAGCCCAGAATACCATTCAGAGTATAGTACCATGACATGGCTGAGGGTTGAGATACTTTTGGCCACGCCCCTTTTGCCTAGAAGCCCCTAAACCCATTGAAATAGCATTGGGGGTTTAAATTAGTTAGGCCCCGCCCCTTTGGGTCCAGAAGCCCAGAATACCATTCAGAGTATAGACCATGACATGGCTGAGGGTTGAGATACTTTTGGCCACGCCCTTTGCCTAGAAGCCCCTAAACCTAATGAAATAGCATTGGGGGTTTAAATTCGTTAGGCCCCGCCCCTTTGGGTCCAGAAGCCCAGAATGCCATTCAGAGTATAGACCATGACCTGGCTGAGGGTTGAGTTACTTTTGGCCACGCCCCTTTTGCCTAGAAGCCCCTAAACCCATTGAAATAGCATTTGGGTTTAAATTCGTTAGGCCACGCCCCTTTGGGTCCAGAAGCCCAGAATACCATTCAGAGTATAGACCATGACATGGCTGAGGGTTGAGATACTTTTGGCCACGCCCCTTTTGCCTAGAAGCCCCTAAACCCATTGAAATAACATTGGGGGTTTAAATTCGTTAGGCCCTGCCCCTTTGGGTCCAGAAGCCCAGAATGCCATTCAGAGTATAGACCATGACATGGCTGAGGGTTGAGTTACTTTTGGCCACGCCCCTTTTGCCTAGAAGCCCCTAAACCCATTGAAATAGCTTTGGGGGTTTAAATTCGTTAGGCCCCGCCCCTTTGGGTCCAGAAGCCCAGAATGTCATTCAGAGTATAGACCATGACATGGCTGAGGGTTGAGATACTTTTGGCCACGCCCCTTTTGCCTAGAAGCCCATAAACCCATTGAAATAGCATTGGGGGTTTAAATTCGTTAGGCCCCGCCCCTTTGGGTCCAGAAGCCCAGAATACCATTCAGAGTATAGACCATGACATGGCTGAGGGTTGAGATACTTTTGGCCACGCCCCTTTTGCCTAGAAGCCCCTAAACCCATTGAAATAACATTGAAGGTTTAAATTCGTTAGGCCCCGCCCCTTTGGGTCCAGAAGCCCAGAATACCATTCAGAGTATAGACCATGACATGGCTGAGGGTTGAGATACTTTTGGCCACGCCCCTTTTGCCTAGAAGCTCCTAAACCCATTGAAATAGCATTGGGGGTTTAAATTCGTTAGGCCCCGCCCCTTTGGGTCCAGAAGCCCAGAATACCATTCAGAGTATAGAACATAACCTGGCTGAGGGTTGAGATTCTTTTGGCCACGCCCCTTTTGCCTAGAAGCCCCTAAACCCATTGAAATAGCATTGGGGGTTTAAATTCGTTAGCCCCTGCCCCTTTGGGTCCAGAAGCCCAGAATACCATTCAGAGTATAGACCATGACATGGCTGAGGGTTGAGATACTTTTGGCCACGCCCCTTTTGCCTAGAAGCCCCTAAACCCATTGAAATAACATTGGGGGTTTAAATTCGTTAGGCCCTGCCCCTTTGGGTCCAGAAGCTCAGAATACCATTCAGAGTATAGACCATGACATGGCTGAGGGTTGAGATACTTTTGGCCACGCCCCTTTTGCCTAGAAGCTCCTAAACCCATTGAAATAGCATTGGGGGTTTAAATTCGTTAGGCCCCGCCCCTTTGGGTCCAGAAGCCCAGAATACCATTCAGAGTATAGACCATGACATGGCTGAGGGTTGAGATACTTTTGGCAACGCCCCTTTTGCCTAGAAGCCCCTAAACCCATTGAAATAACATTGAAGGTTTAAATTCGTTAGGCCCCGCCCCTTTGGGTCCAGAAGCCCAGAATACCATTCAGAGTATAGACCATGACATGGCTGAGGGTTGAGATACTTTTGGCCACGCCCCTTTTGCCTAGAAGCTCCTAAACCCATTGAAATAGCATTGGGGGTTTAAATTCGTTAGGCCCCGCCCCTTTGGGTCCAGAAGCCCAGAATACCATTCAGAGTATAGAACATAACCTGGCTGAGGGTTGAGATTCTTTTGGCCACGCCCCTTTTGCCTAGAAGCCCCTAAACCAATTAAAATAGCATTGGGGGTTTAAATTCGTTAGGCCCCGCCCCTTTGGGTCCAGAAGCACAGAATACCATTCAGAGTATAGACCATGACATGGCTGAGGGTTGAGATACTTTTGGCCACGCCCCTATTGCCTAGAAGCCCCTAAACCCATTGAAATAGCATTGGGGGTTTAAATTCGTTAGCCCCCGCCCCTTTGGGTCCAGAAGCCCAGAATACCATTCAGAGTATAGACCATGACATGGCTGAGTGTTGAGATACTTTTGGCCACGCCCCTTTGCCTAGAAGCCCCTAAACCCATTGAAATAGCATTGGGGGTTTAAATTCGTTAGGCCCCGCCCCTTTAGGTCCAGAAGCCCATAATACCATTCAGAGTATAGACCATGACATGGCTGAGGATTGAGATACTTTTGGCCACGCCCCTTTGCCTAGAAGCCCCTAAACCCCATGAAATAGCATTGGGGGTTTAAATTCGTTAGGCCCCGCCCCTTTGGGTCCAGAAGCCCAGAATGCCATTCAGAGTATAGACCATGACATGGCTGAGGGTTGAGTTACTTTTGGCCACGCCCCTTTTGCCTAGAAGCCCCTAAACCCATTGAAATAGCATTGGGGATTTAAATTCGTTAGGCCCCGCCCCTTTGGGTCCAAAAGCCCAGAATACCATTCAGAGTATAGAACATAACCTGGCTGAGGGTTGAGATTCTTTTGGCCACGCCCCTTTTGCCTAGAAGCCCCTAAACCCATTGAAATAGCATTGGGGGTTTAAATTCGTTAGCCCCCGCCCCTTTGGGTCCAGAAGCCCAGAATACCATTCAGAGTATAGACCATGACATGGCTGAGGGTTGAGATACTTTTGGCCACGCCTCTTTTGCCTAGAAGCTCCTAAACCCATTGAAATAGCATTGGGGGTTTAAATTCGTTAGGCCCCGCCCCTTTGGGTCCAGAAGCCCAGAATACCATTCAGAGTATAGACCATGACATGGCTGAGGGTTGAGATACTTTTGGCCACGCCCCTTTGCCTAGAAGCCCCTAAACCCATTGAAATAGCATTGGGGGTTTAAATTCGTTAGGCCCCGCCCCTTTGGGTCCAGAAGCCCAGAATACCATTCAGAGTATAGAACATAACCTGGCTGAGGGTTGAGATTCTTTTGGCCACGCCCCTTTTGCCTAGAAGCCCCTAAACCCATTGAAATAGCATTGGGGGTTTAAATTCGTTAGCCCCCGCCACTTTGGGTCCAGAAGCCCAGAATACCATTCAGAGTATAGACCATGACATGGCTGAGGGTTGAGATACTTTTGGCCACGCCCCTTTGCCTAGAAGCCCCTAAACCCATTGAAATAGCATTGTGGGTTTAAATTCGTTAGGCCCCGCCCCTTTGGGTCCAGAAGCTCAGAATACCATTCAGAGTATAGACCATGACATGGCTGAGGGTTGAGATACTTTTGGCCACGCCCCTTTTGCCTAGAAGCCCCTAAACCCATTAAAATAGCATTGGGGGTTTAAATTCGTTAGGCCCCGCCCCTTTGGGTCCAGAAGCCCAGAATACCATTCAGAGTATAGACCATGACATGGCTGAGGGTTGAGATACTTTTGGCCACGCCCCTTTGCCTAGAAGCCCCTAAACCCATTGAAATAACATTGGGGGTTTAAATTCGTTAGGCCCTGCCCCTTTGGGTCCAGAAGCTCAGAATACCATTCAGAGTATAGACCATGACATGGCTGAGGGTTGAGATACTTTTGGCCACGCCCCTTTTGCCTAGAAGCTCCTAAACCCATTGAAATAGCATTGGGGGTTTAAATTCGTTAGGCCCCGCCCCTTTGGGTCCAGAAGCCCAGAATACCATTCAGAGTATAGACCATGACCTGGCTGAGGGTTGAGATTCTTTTGGCCACGCCCCTTTTGCCTAGAAGCCCCTAAACCCATTGAAATAGCATTGGGGGTTTAAATTCGTTAGGCCACGCCCCTTTGGGTCCAGAATCCCAGAATCCCATTCAGAGTATAGAACATGACATGGCTGAGGGTTGAGATACTTTTGGCCACGCCCCTTTGCCTAGAAGCCCCTAAACCCATTGAAATAGCATTGGGGGTTTAAATTCGTTAGGCCCCGCCCCTTTGGGTCCAGAATCCCAGAATGCCATTCAGAGTATAGACCATGACATGGCTGAGGGTTGAGATACTTTTGGACACGCCCCTTTTGCCTAGAAGCCCCTAAACCCATTGAAATAGCATTGGGGGTTTAAATTCGTTAGGCCCCGCCCCTTTGGGTCCAGAAGCCCAGAATACCATTCAGAGTATAGAACATAACCTGGCTGAGGGTTGAGATTCTTTTGGCCACGCCCCTTTTGCCTAGAAGCCCCTAAACCCATTGAAATAACATTGGGGGTTTAAATTCGTTAGGCCCCGCCCCTTTGGGTCCAGAAGCCCAGAATACCATTCAGAGTATAGACCATGACATGGCTGAGGGTTGAGATACTTTTGGCCACGCCCCTTTTGCCTAGAAGCCCCTAAACCCATTGAAATAGCATTGGGGGTTTAAATTCGTTAGGCCACGCCCCTTTGGGTCCAGAAGCCCAGAATACCATTCAGAGTATAGACCATGACATGGCTGAGGGTTGAGTTACTTTTGGCCACGCCCCTTTTGCCTAGAAGCCCCTAAACCCATTGAAATAGCATTGGGGGTTTAAATTCGTTAGGCCCCGCCCCTTTGGGTCCAGAAGCCCAGAATACCATTCAGAGTATAGACCATGACATGGCTGAGGGTTGAGTTACTTTTGGCCACGCCGCTTTTGCCTAGAAGCCCCTAAACCCATTGAAATAGCATTGGGGGTTTAAATTCGTTAGGCCCCGCCCCTTTGGGTTCAGAAGCCCAGAATACCATTCAGAGTATAGACCATGAAATGGCTGAGGGTTGAGATACTTTTGGCCACGCCCCTTTTGCCTAGAAGCCCCTAAACCCATTGAAATAGCATTGGGGGTTTAAATTCGTTAGGCCCCGCCCCTTTGGGTCCAGAAGCCCAGAATACCATTCAGAGTATAGACCATGACCTGGCTGAGGGTTGAGATTCTTTTGGCCACGCCCCTTTTGCCTAGAAGCCCCTAAACCCATTGAAATAGCATTGGGGGTTTAAATTCGTTAGGCCACGCCCCTTTGGGTCCAGAATCCCAGAATGCCATTCAGAGTATAGAACATGACATGGCTAAGGGTTGAGATACTTTTGGCCACGCCCCTTTGCCTAGAAGCCCCTAAACCCATTGAAATAGCATTGGGGGTTTAAATTCGTTAGGCCCCGCCCCTTTGGGTCCAGAAGCCCAGAATGCCATTCAGAGTATAGACCATGACATGGCTGAGGGTTGAGATACTTTTGGCCACGCCCCTTTTGCCTAGAAGCCCCTAAACCCATTGAAATAGCATTGGGGGTTTAAATTCGTTAGGCCCCGCCCCTTTGGGTCCAGAAGCCCAGAATACCATTCAGAGTATAGACCATGACATGGCTGAGGGTTGAGATACTTTTGGCCACGCCCCTTTTGCCTAGAAGCCCCTAAACCCATTGAAATAACATTGAAGGTTTAAATTCGTTAGGCCCCGCACCTTTGGGTCCAGAAGCCCAGAATACCATTCAGAGTATAGACCATGACATGGCTGAGGGTTGAGATACTTTTGGCCACGCCCCTTTTGCCTAGAAGCCCCTAAACCCATTGAAATAGCATTGGGGGTTTAAATTCATTAGGCCCCGCCCCTTTGGGTCCAGAAGCCCAGAATACCATTCAGAGTATAGACCATGACATGGCTGAGGGTTGAGATACTTTTGGCCACGCCCCTTTGCCTAGAAGCCCCTAAACCCCATGAAATAGCATTGGGGGTTTAAATTCGTTAGGCCCCGCCCCTTTGGGTCCAGAAGCCCAGAATGCCATTCAGAGTATAGACCATGACCTGGCTGAGGGTTGAGTTACTTTTGGCCACGCCCCTTTTGCCTAGAAGCCCCTAAACTTATTGAAATAGCATTGGGGGTTTAAATTCGTTAGGCCCCGCCCCTTTGGGTCCAGAAGCCCAGAATACCATTCAGAGTATAGACCATGAAATGGCTGAGGGTTGAGATACTTTTGGCCACGCCCCTTTTGCCTAGAAGCCCCTAAACCCATTGAAATAGCATTGGGGGTTTAAATTCGTTAGGCCACGCCCCTTTGGGTCCAGAATCCCAGAATGCCATTCAGAGTATAGACCATGACATGGCTGAGGGTTGAGATACTTTTGGCCACGCCCCTTTGCCTAGAAGCCCCTAAACCCATTGAAATAGCATTGGGGGTTTAAATTCGTTAGGCCCCGCCCCTTTGGGTCCAGAAGCCCAGAATGCCATTCAGAGTATAGACCATGACATGGCTGAGGGTTGAGATACTTTTGGCCACGCCCCTTTTGCCTAGAAGCCCCTAAACCCATTGAAATAGCATTGGGGGTTTAAATTCGTTAGGCCCCGCCCCTTTGGGTCCAGAAGCCCAGAATACCATTCAGAGTATAGACCATGACATGGCTGAGGGTTGAGATACTTTTGGCCACGCCCCTTTTGCCTAGAAGCCCCTAAACCCATT